>NC_065524.1:13413238-13668403 GCF_006386435.1 Epinephelus moara
CTATTGGCAATGGTACTACTGTACTTTCAATAAAGCAATCGTACTATCAAATTCACAAAAACTCTGTCTGAATACATTGCTCTTCTTAATGGCTTCAGTTGACTATTTAACCTGCAATTTCCTATGACCTGTATCCCAAACACACACCATGTGAAGCTGTACGTGGGCAACTGTGCACTCAATGGGTATGGACTAATTCATCAAGAATTTTCTGTTTTGGGATATTTCGTCACCATGGATACATGCAAAAAAACTGTTTTGTTTTGTTTTTTTTCTTTCACAAATTCAAGGTAACATGGGGTGGGTAACTGAAATAAAAATGGTCATTTAGGGAGTGAAATATTCCTTTAAAACAAACCTTGCATAGAACTGTTGAAATAAAATCAAATATGATATGTAATGTATGTTGATGTCAAGATGTAACAGACTGCTACAAATAGTGAGTTGAATTAAGTTATCATAATCAAGTGTAAATCAGGCTCAGAGTCTGAACAAGGTAGCTACACTGACAGCTACACTTAAACAGTAGACTGATGTCCCTCAAGGAATGCTCTATAATAGAAGCCCGGAAGAGTTAGTTTGACGTAAATAATGGATAGAAAATAGTAAAAAGTGACACAAAACATGGGCTGACATTGGTCCTCAGACAGAGCTGAACCACAGATGTCATGTTTGCCGTATATGTTTTCAGACCAATAGCTGACCAGGACAACCCAGACCCATCAGTCTTAAATGGGCACTCTGACATTTTTGGAAATATGGTAGTGGTCTCATGCATTCAGATGAGAGGATCAATATGAATTTTATTTTTCACTGCACCCACTGGCAAAGAAAGAAAGGTTTTGTTTTCATCAAACAAGTATTGAAAAAATATATTCCTATAGACTTGTTTTAAGTCTTTCATCCATACTGCCAAATGTATCAGTTAAAAAAAAAAAAAATGTGGAAATGCATAAGTTAGATCCATTAGATGATGTTCTCTCATATTCCATCTTAATTAAATATCTTTCATGCAAATATTTTTACCATAATGTCTCTAAATATTTACATTTTGACAGAATACCTCTTCTTCATTTTATATAACTGAAGATAAAATGCCCGAAACACTGTACTTTTAAATTGCTGAAAGAGATTTAGTATGCCGCTGTTGAAGCTGCAGCAGGTTGTATCACATTTATCAACAATGTGTTTGAGTCATTACCTGTCAAAATGAGAGCCACATCTTTGGTAATCTTGATGTGGAAAACAGATATACATCTGACTAAAGTTTCAAAGATGTGTGCCTCAGGGAAGAGTGAGAAATAGTATCAAACTGTAACTCTGTATCAGCTCAGTGGTGTTCAACAGCAGGCCTGCCGTAATTATGATGAATGGGACAGAGTCTGTGTGTGTACATTGAATGTGCAGAAAACCATGACCGGCAGATAATGTTGACAGAGGTGAGATGCAATCTTGAGTCAATCGACTGACAATTAACATGCAAATCAGAAAAGAGCTGCAGGGAATTCTTAAAAAAAAATCCAATAACCAGACATCAAACATGTTCATTTGTTCCGTCTGCCACAAAGGCAGTATAAGATGATCAGAATTTTTTTCCTCTGTACCTGGGTCTATATACTGGACTTAGCTCACAACATGAGCATGAGAATCATTTTGAAAAGTTAAATATGTAAAAATTAACAGTTCAGTTTACTTTGGTGATTTCACTCCATAATACAGATTGTAAATGTAGTTAATGTGTGTATGTTCTGTGACAGCCCCCACGGCAACACAGCCTGAAATAACAACTTTTCTCATTCTGTTATATAATGAAAAACACCATTATCAGTGCTGCATTTGCAACCAGTGAACCATGAGTGAAGAAACTGTTAACCTGAACGTTTTCTGATTGTAAAAGCTTTTGACTCTATAACATATTTTTTCACCTCCCATGTCAGGGTCTCTACTACAATGCCTCTACAAATGAGAGAAATGTGCTTCATTGTTAGCACTGTGGGTGCTTGTCTTGTTCAATAAGTCACAGTCAGTGGGGGGAAAGAAGATATATCTCTCTTAAAGGCCATCTTTAGTTTTCATCAGTCAAATGCTGTTATCTACCAGTTAATGAAAACTCTTCATGAAAGGCACTCAGTTATGACAGAAAAACTCTTTGCCCATATTCTGATTTATTTATTTTTCTGCACTTTCGGTTCCTCATTAGGACACGTCTTATGTGACTCTATATTTCCATTGTGTTGCACTGCAAGCTCCTCCTCAATTTACCAGAAGAGAAAATCTCGAACTTGAAGGCTAACTTCTTCCAGACTGTCAGTCTGCCATTATCTAGGAACATGACCTATTTTTGCTGTTTAATAGTGGGAGTTATGCATGACAGAACTCAAAATCTGACTGCAGCAATAAGTTTGAATATGTGTGATACAGGCTGTGCAGGAGATGAAAGAATTTCATCAAAAATCATCCAGGACAGGTGTTCGTCCCCCAGAGACATGACTGTCTGTTTCACAATATCAACCAGTGTGCCAGCTTGTGTCACTGCAGGGTGGAAGTGCCATGAAACAAAAGCCAGCAAGATTCGGACGGTTTGAAGTGCCAACATTTATTATATTTAAGTTGCACAGCTGTGGTGGCCTAAAGCTATTCGCTGCTCTCCCTTGTGTGCTGCTTGCAAGCCCATCAGATCAGAGTATGACATCATCACCCTCCTGCGGGACAGTGCTCCTTGCAGCATAGCCTCTCTGAACCATGTGTGGTCTCTCCAGTATTTCAGACTCCAATGAACCCAGTGGGCATAAGATCATCAGTGTCTGATGGCAATCACACAGGGGGCAAATTATAATGATGGCTAGCTGCTGGGGCAATTGGTTATAATTAGAGGTTTTTAAACAGTTACCAAGCCATAACTCCATTTCAAATGATGTGATAAACCACACTAATTGAGTCAATGACTCATTTCTGGTGATAGAAAACCTTTTTTTTCAGGATTCAAAGACATTAAGCTGTAGTTTGAGAATGAAATGGCTTAGATGATACTTCAAATAACAAATTTATTTTATGTATATATTTTGGATTTAATTGGAGACATTTAATTTAAACCAAAC
Organism: Epinephelus moara; assembly: GCF_006386435.1. Taxonomy (NCBI): domain Eukaryota; kingdom Metazoa; phylum Chordata; class Actinopteri; order Perciformes; family Serranidae; genus Epinephelus; species Epinephelus moara. The sequence continues at coordinate 13,416,337 of NC_065524.1, forward strand.
TGACTCAAAGAAAAATCAAACATTGCTTAAAGGCCTAGTGTGTAAGATTTGGGTGATTTAGTGGTGAGGACTGCAGATTGCGACCAGCTGAAACGTCTCCTAGTTAGAATTTCTTCAGCATTCATTGCTCAGGAGGTTTTTTACCATGAGCCGAATTGTCCACAGAAGTCTCTACCCGTCTTAAACAAAAGGACCAAGAGTTTTGATCTAAAACTGAAGAAATCACTGAATAAACTAAAACACAGAATAAAGCACTTTCACATTACAAATCAGTGTTTCTCCAATGCTGTTTGGCATATTGGAGACAAGCCGCTATCCAGCACCTGCTAATGTAAGCTAGCTTTTTTTGTCAGATAACTTAAGATGAGAAGAGGTTCTGAAGGTTTTACTAAATTACTAAATTATCTGCAGAGGTCTCCCCCTCTACAAAATAAACAAACCTGGTTATTCAAACCAGTAAAATTACTGAATAAAGCAGTTTTATGTTGATTTGAAATTTTTTTTTAAGTTTCTTCGACGCTTTCCTCATGGTGGGGCTAATAACTATGGTGGCCAATGCAAAAATGTGAATGGCCCTATCTAGAGCCAGTGTTTGGTTTGTTCAATCTGGGCCATTTTAGAAACATGATGGTGCAATATAGTGATCTCCATGGACGAGGACCTCGTCTATGTTGGACTGGAACTCCCAAAACTTTGGGGCTGTCCAAAGTGTGTCACCCCCATGACACACTTTGGACAGCCCCCTCATTTGCATTTACATTTCTTCATGCCTTTCTGCATGCATGAAGAAATGTAAATGTGAAAAGAATTCAGGAAGGAATGTAAATGTATAAATTGTATTAAATGTCTGAAGGAATGTAAATGTACAAAGAATGTGTGAAGGAGTGTAAATGTATGAAGAAGTGTAAATGTATAAAGAATGAGTGAAGGAATGTAAATGTTAAAATGTATGTAGGAATGTAAATGTACAAAGAATGTGTGAGGGAATGTACATGTAAAAAGAAAACACGCATTTTATTAGTTAATTAATGCCTAAATTTATTTTTTATGCATTTTTAGTGCTATTTAATGGCATATAAATTTATTTATTGACTTGTTTATTTATTTATATATTTATTTTTAGTTCTGACAGTTCTGGTCCTCCATACTGGTCAGCATAGTATACTCCAAAGTTAGATTATATTCCATTTCTGTTAGTATACCCTCCTAAATCTTAAACAATGGACCTTTAAGGATGGAACAATAACAGTTCCCAAGATCTTAAATAAGAATATATGTGTACTCTCTCGTCCCTTATTGAAGTCTATATTACCAAAAACAAGCACAGCAAAATATCAAAATCCAATACCATTTTTTACTTTTACAGTGGTCAAACTGTTATGGCACTAATGAGTGTTAAAGAAATATTAAATTCATATAAAATGATATGATAACCCTTTATTTTCAGGTGTCTTCTAAAAAAACAAAAGGAAATAAAACGTGTGCAGCATCTGTTAAAAGATGTGGAGCTTCGTTTGTGGAACCTTATTTCGCTAGGTTTTGTTCCCACACGGCGTCCCATTTACAAGCACCGTTTTACTTCCTGTTAGAATTGTCCACAGAGCCGTATCACCGAAGCTAAATAACTGTAGCAGCTTTTCGTCAACAAATGTTAATGTAGCATAAATACCGACCAACAATAATGATTCCGTACACTGTTAACATCAAGCTCGCGGCTCGGACTTTGACTGGCACTCTCAATTTGCAGAATAAAACCGCAGTAGATTGGTGAGTACTGCACCTCTGCCGTTAGCATCATTTTGTAGCTTGTTTATTTATCGTCAGTCTATACACGAATGACAGACGATGTTTATGTTGCATTGTGTCCGCGTTTTATTATATTGTTCTCTTTCATTGCTGCCTGAAAGATGGCGGCGACAATTGATGCTGTTAATGTAGATTTGTCTCAACAAAACAAAGAAACATATTTGGTGTCTTGTGTCATGTGATGTGATGTGATGTGATGTGACAGTTGGCTGGGCCTGATGTTCATTAACCCTTTTCTTCCCATAATAGTCCTGCAGAGACTAGAGCTGCAACGTTACCTACTTTAAGTTAATGCATTGCCTGGTCTGTGATAAATAGAAATATGACTATTTTCAACAATGGTTGGACAATTGTCAAGTTTAATTCCACCTAACGTCCAGGAAGCTGGCAGTCATTCATTTATTACATTTTGCAATGATTGATAATCGGATATCCAAGACTTCACTGCGTGAGTTTAAACATTCTGCGTATTATTTACCTCAAACAGACAGCATGTTACTTATGTGTTAGATAAGTTATTATATTTGTTAGTGCAGTCTTTATTTGACAGCTACTCTTTATTTTTCCCCTGCCAATATTCCCCTGTTTTGGTTTGCAGTTACACACTTCCTAAAGCTGACTGTGAGTTGTATCACCCTGTTGGATCAGGAGTAACTAATTGAAAATCTGTGTTTACAAAAAAACGCTTCAGTTTATATTTCAGTTGTAAATTTTGATGTGGAATTGAGTTGTGATTTTTGTGCAGTCTGGATTTCTTCTGGCCAAGATGCATGCAGACGTTGTATGCTCAATGAAAGATGAAGATAGATGTAGACATGGAGTAGATCGATGATCACTGATGTTGGCTCGTAAAATAAAATGTGAAATTCACATGTCAAAATGTGCTTTATGTGGTCTCAATGTCCCACTTACAAACCATCTCTTTTAATCCGAAGTGGAAAGAACTTTCTGCTCCCTCACACTTGTCTCATCGTTCACTTTCCTCTTTATCTGTTATCCTCCTCACGCTATCATTCTCTCTGGCTGTCATTTACTGTAGGGGTTGGCAGGGGCTGATAGCTCAGGGATGTCACTCCAGTATTCTCATCATCGATCCAAAGACTGCTCAGACTATCCAGGTGTTGGAGAGGCACAAAGCCAATGTGGTCAAGGTGAGTGTCCTAAGTCAACTTGTTTTACATCCGGTTGATTGTTTATGTCTCATAGTAGGGCTGCGACTATTTTCATTTTTTTGATTGCTCTGTTGTTATTTTCTTAATTAAAATCTTATTTTTTTAGTCTTTAAAATGTCAAAACTTGTGAAAAATGCCACCACAATCTCCCACAGCCCAAAATGATTTCTAACCATCCAAACTAAAAGGAATCTCATTGACTGTCAAAGAAACACGAAAAGCAAATTTTCCCATTTGAGAAGCTGAAATAGGAAATGTTTGGCATGTTTGCGTAAATAAATGGGTGGAACAATCAATAAATTGCCAAAAAAACTGGTGCCAAGTAATTTTCTTTTGAATGACTAATCAATGAATTGACTAATGTTTGCAGCTGTGCTCCGCAGACTGCAAAATAGAATATGATACTTGTTTATAAATAAGTCTGTAAGAATAAAAAGGCCACAGAGAAATTACTGTCTACTTAGTGTGGATTATTTTGTTTTTAAGTTAAAGAATTAATGCGACGGTTTGGTCTGATTAAAGTAAACAGTAATACATTTGATAAAGAAACTATGTTGTTTCACTTCCTTTTAACTTTTTTATTTCTCCTGATTCTTGGAAGCAAAAACACTTTAACTTTTTTATTTCTCCTGATTCTTGGAAGCAAAAACACAAGTCTTTCATCATGATTTCAGAAGAAGAATCTTATCATCATGTAGCACTGCGGGCATCTAAAAATTTGCATAAATGGAGAGAAATTAATTGGAAAAATCTAATTCTTTTATTACACCTTACATAAAAAGCAAGCAACTTTTAAGGCAACAGGCATGCTGAAGGCAGTGTGATCATAGATGCAAATCATGCACTTATCTGCTGGAGTGGCCCCAAAAATAGATCCATTCTAGGATAGAGTGAATTCAATATTGAATGCGGTACTAGGATGTGTAATCTCCAAGAAGTGTTCTTTTTTATACCTGGAAGATAATTACTTGGTCAGAATCCTGCTCAAGGCCGGAAGGAAGGCCATTACAAGAAACCACCCAAATAATGGTTAGATATAGAACAGGAAATGTTTGTGATGAAAAAATCTACTTATTCTCTAACAATGAAAGACAATTAGTTTGACAGATAATGGCAAAAAAGGTGATTAGGTTTAAAAATAAAGACATTGGCACTATATATTTTATTGACAATAATGTAAACGTGCAAATGTTTAAGTAAGCAAATATTACTGTGTATTGCATGATACCAGTAAACTCTAACTCCCTCTTTAAACTTACAAGCCAGCGTATGTGAAGTATTTTTAGCAATGCACCTACTGTTTGTCACTCTATGTCCTTTGCATACCTGCCAGTTTCGTGCAGACTGTTTGCTTCCCAGGTGAACCACAAACTCAAACCTGCTGATTGAGTAATGTTTCATCACCCACTATTGATGTTAGCATTTTGTAACCTTGAGCTAAGTTGTTTTCATCCCTCCCTGGCAGACACATTCAGCTGTGTAAGCCAACACCAGCTACACTGATAAAGGTTGCTTCTGCATTGACGGATAGTCCTATTGTGCATGTGCGTTAGCGTATGTGTGTGTATATATAGATATGTTTGTGTGTTTTGTAGAAGGGTAAATAATGGCCAATAAATTCTGCGGTGATTATCAGTGCCTGGGCTCAATCCGAAGCTTTCATTCCTCACTCCAAAGCACACTTTAATCTTGTAAAGCACCACAGCCACAGCAGCATGCCATCCCTCACCACCCAGCGCCACACAAGAAAGCTAGCTGAATAGAATAAAAAGAAAAGAAAGAAGTAGCCACAATAAAGAGTGTGTCTATTCGGGAACAAATACACATACATAATCAATTATTTAAACACCAGCTTGTTCATAGAATCATTTGTCTTAAGTATAGAGCCTGCATTGGCTGCATTTCAGTGTCGTGTGTTTCCTGTTGGCTCTGCATCTTTTTTTCTCCAGTTTTCTTCTGTTTCAGATGGCAAGATGTGAAAGTCGTGCAATGTTTCCATAGCGACTGCCAGATACTCAAGGTTTATTCATTGTAATTCAACAACACAGGGTTGCACAACGAAATGCAAGTTGTCCCTTTGTGCGACACAGGGAAAATAAAACAACTATTTTTAATGGTGGAGTACAGAGGATGAGTGGAGCAGTCTTACAGCCTCAGCAAAACAATCCCTCTGAAGTCTCTTGGTACAGCAGCTGAACTTGTGCTTAGCCTGCCAGACTGCAGCAGTGTGAACAGTAGGACTGTGCCCAACTCAGAATTTTGTCAGTTGAAATGGATTTGGCTGTTTAATGCGAACATTTGACTATTCGTTCCTTTTCTCATACAGACTATCAAGCAGCACTTTATTGAACTGCCAGTTTTTTAAACGGGGTTTGGCAGGACGTTCAGGGTGACTGCGAGCCAAGTTATCCCTCCACGCCAAGCCAAGTTAGCCCTCCAAGTTAATGTGTGCTAACTACGCTAAAGAGGGGTCGGAAACGTGCTACAGTAGTTTTTGTCGACGTTAGATATCAAACTAAAGGCAAATACTGTATTGTATTATGTTGCAGTGATGATCCTCCTCGACTTTTAAGTGGAGGATAGAGATCTTCTCCGTAGTAGGTAACGTTATCTCGGAACCTGGCCAGGCAAAGCCTCTCTTCCTCCAGGCAGCTGCCTCCATTTCACTCAGACTCACCCTGGGTCTGGGTCCGCAGCTGTCTCTACCTGTCGCAGACATCTTTATCGAGCGGGCTGGACGAATTGACGTCGTGTAATGATTTTACCTTGAGCAGCTTGAAAGTGAGGAGTGTTGACTTTGCTGACTTCTGGGGGCCGAAATGTCCCCAGAAGTACACTGCACACTGACAACCCCCCACCAAAAAAGACTGTTCACCTTAAAGAATCCCAGACTACCAAGGGGTCTTAAATCTTTAGCCCCTTTTATGCTACCTCTTGAAGGTGGGAATATCACGCTGTTCTGTTTAAAAATGCAAAGGCGGCATGAAGAAGGGACTTTGTTGCAGCCATGTGGTGCGATCTCTGTGTAAAAAGGGCTTTTGACTTTCAGGGGACAGCCCTAGTGAACAGACTGTTTGTCTCTTAATATCCTTTGGGCTCTCTGCAGGCACCTCACCTCGCCAATGGTCAGCAGTGATGTTCTGGGCAGAGACCTCCTGTACTGGACCGTGCACAAACTATGCCACTTTGTAATGTTTACAGTCAGGATACTCAGTCATCATGTGTTTTGTGTTTTGTAGGTGAAATGGTCGAGGGAAAACTACTACCACAACGTGAGTTCTCCCTACTGTCTGCGGCTGGCTTCAGGAGATGCCTCAGGGAAGATCATAGTGTGGGATGTGGTCAGTGGCACTGCCCATTGTGAGATCCAGGAGCATTCCAAACCTATCCAGGGTAAGAGATCTTCCAAGACCCCCCTCCTCATGTACGCACTGAGCAGCACTGCCAAGGAGAAACTTGGAACTGTTGCTCCGTTGTTCGCTATTTGTTTTCATTAAGATGCTCTTACCATCATTCTCTGTCTTTCCTTCTGGCACTTACTACGCCTCCATTCTCTCCATTCCCACATTCTCCTCTCTGTCTTGCTCTTTCTCTGCCAGACTTGGAGTGGTTATGGAATCAGGATGCGTCTCGTGATCTGCTGCTAGCCGTCCACCCTCCCAACTACATTGTTCTGTGGAACGGAGACACAGGAACCAAGCTGTGGAAGAAGAGCTATGCTGAGAACATCCTCTCCTTTTCTTTTGACCCCTTTGACCCCTCCAACATGGCGTGTAGGTGAACAACATCTTGTCCAAAAAATCTGACTCAGCCTAAGTTTATTCACCAGTTCATTTTTTTCATTTTCTTGCCCACACATACACGTCTCTATATTGCACTGCAGCTACTGAATTTACGATTCACCACTGTGCCACCTTTAGAGATTGGCGTGGCTTCTAGTCTTGCTGACTGTTGGTAACATCTTGTTTCCCATGCTGTACTTTTATTGAAAAAGCAGAGATAATGGGAAATGTATATTTTCTCAAGTGACAGATGCACTGTTAACACAAACCTGACACTCTGACAAGCTTATGCATCTTTATAATGTTTTTTTTTATTTATTTTTTTATCTTTCTTGGCAGTGCTGACCAGCGAAGGAATAGTCTTTATCACAGACTTTACCCACTCCAAACCACCAGGCAGCGCTGGCAAGAAGGTCTACATTGCCAGCCCCCATGCAAGCCCTGCCCACACCAAACCTGCCCCTGCTGCTGCTCCAGCACCTACTGGTGCCAAGAAGGCCCTCAACAAGGTCAAAGTGCTCATCACCAATGAAAAACCCACGTAAGAGCCACCAAATTAGAATTAACTTTCAAAACTGTGGTTTAGAATGTTTAAATGAATCTATTTCATATTTTAAACCTTTTTTTAAAAAAAAAAAAAAATCTGTCTGTCAGACTCTTGCCCAAGTATCAGTCAATCTCTCACAACCTGGTCTGCATTATAAGTAAGGTCCCTTAAAGTTCTGCTCCAGCAGCTGGTATTGAAAGGCATTGCTCAGGGTCACCTCAGTGGAGTTTTATTCAGACAGTTTCAAGTGATCATTTTGTCAAACAGTATTTTAGGCTTAGGGCATCTTCAGATACAAAGTGTATTTATGTTCCCTTCGACCTGTAGTGAATCTGCACCTGTCAGCATGTGTTAATGATGTTATGTCCTCTGCTGCTGGACAACATATTCAGGCACAAAACATGTCCTGTTTGTGTGTATAAAAGATGCAGTCTAGGGAACACAATGCCATGGCATTTGTTTTGAATTAGTTTTCAACAGGTTGAGTCAGCCTGTCCGCATCTCGGTTTGTTGAAATGCCAATTATACAGTCCTCTTCTCTCCCTGTAACTCGTGCTGCTCTTGTCATTTTTTCAGCAACTTAACTGACCTGTTGAAAGTGAATCATGAAAGCTTGTCTGTTTGCGAGGAGATAGATATGACAGAAATACAAAACTATTTATCACACCCGAGGTATCTATTGGAAATTATGTTTTTATAGCAGGCACCAATGTGAGAAAATAATAATATTTTGGATCATGTTTTTATTTTGTGCCTTTTGAATAGAAGAGCTGTTTTGGTCGTTTCATCTTAGTGTAGAGTTTTGTGTTCAGCTTGCTTTTTTTCCATCAAGATTTTAGAGTGATCGATTTGACCAGGTTAAGATTATAGCTCTTTGGGGCTGAAATTGTCACGTCAACTATCTAAAGGTCTGCTGATAAATTAAGGCAGTTTGACAGATTTATAGAGAGGCAAAGTTCCTCCCTGTCCAGTGTCTTCTGTTTGACCTCATTTCAATTGTTTGCAGTAGTCAACAGCAAGAGACATATCATTTTGTTATTCTGTTTGAATTGTGCCATATAGTGTATGTCAATTTAAAAGATCATCAAGACATTATATGTGTAATTCAAATGGGGTCAAAATATACTTTTTCTCTTGCTGTGACTACCGTGTATATATATACATTTTTTTTCCAAAATTGAGGCCTCATGCAGCAACATTGTCCTAAATTTCTCTTATACGTTCTCTCAATTTTCAGTTCAGAGAAAAATAAGATAACTAAACTACAGATGCACCAAATGGTTAATCAAAATAAACGCTAAGTAAACGGAATTTTCTCGTGTCAGTCCCGGAGTTACAGGAAAATCAAAAACACAGCAATGCCATTCAGGAACTCAACACAGGTTATTGGGAGAAATGGACCAAAAGTATTTCTATAGCCCACAGATTTAATAATCCAATTATGATAATTACTCTAAAACATATAGTAATCTGAATTTGATTCTATGATGTGCATGCATATTTAGAGTTTAAACTTGTGTTTCCTTGCATTGGACAAACAATCTGTGCACTGTGACAACAAGATGTCTTGTAATCTTGGTAAGAGTGCTCTTGAATCTTCTCTTGAATTTTCTCTGACTGAAGAGAAGAAAAAAATGTTTTTGAGTCACAGAAATCAATGGGTATTAACAAAATAAGAACAAATCCTGGATACAAACAAAAATAAGAGGATTAAAAAAAAATAAAAATCTCTTTCTGTATGAGTGTCTCGGGATAGTCCCCAAAAGATAGAAGGATAGATTTTGTTATTGTCCTTGTCCAGGAAATTTGTTGCCACAGTCAGTACAGAGCCTCACATTAAGGGAGGGAAGGATTTAGCCTCTTTAATATGTTTTGTGACCCCACATCTTTTTAACACTGCAGCTCACAAGAAGTATCGACTATCCTCATTTTTATGCCATTAAGTGACAAACTTGTGAAATTGTGCGAGACATTACTTTTCAAAAAAGTTGCAGCGGATCAGGAACCAAAGGCTTGTTTGATGTGCTGGCAGCTTCCTGCCTGAGCGGTTGTGACTGTCAGATGGGCTTATTTATAGCTGCAGCACCCCGGCCTCTGTCCACCTACTCAACCAGCTCTAATAACAAACACTCCATTAATCTTACTCGTCTTTATTCTCTGTCTCTCTCTCGACTCTGTCATTGTGTCCGTTTCAGTCTTTGTGTCTTCTGTTGGTGTTTGACACCTTCTTCACTCACCTTTCACGCCACTTGTAATTGCTCTGGAAAATGCTGTATTCCATCAGTCTGCTTTTGTCTGCGTGTCGGTTTTTGGATGTTTATCATGTTCAGTGTAACAGTATCTCTCCTCTCTGGCTCTGTCTGCCTTTGGTTGATAGATGGGGGGTTTAAACACGAGTCTGCTCTCTCAGACTGTTATCAGAAGCATGTTGAATATAGTAATATATCATGAACATTAGTGTCTCATCAGGCATCCATTAATCTGTTTGCTAGCCAGCAGAGATTTGGCCCCTTCATCACGGTAATAGACATTGGCTTCACACTCACACTCAAGCACGCCTGTTAATAAACAAACACACATGGACAAACTATTGATATTTTTGAATTGTCAGATATGTATTATCTGTTTATTTATTAACGTTTATCCTTAAAATTTCAGTCGCCCTTGGTTACCGTGGTAACAGCACGTCAGGTTTAATTCTAAAGGTCTCAGGGGGCAGCAAACACTCCTTTAGCAGCTAGTTAGCTGTTTGTTCAACAGAAGAGCTGCTGTTGAACCTGTCTGCAGTGTAACCAAACAAACTCATGTTGCTTCAATAAAGAAGTCAGTCAAACAATAATCAACATTTTTTCATCAATTCCTGCCGCACGCAGCAAGAGTAGTTTTCCACACAGCAGGGCACAATCAAGTTGTTTACTCTGTTGAGCAGTTATAGGTGTGCATCACGTTGCCTCTAACTCTCCCATCTAACTGCTCACTGTAGCTGATCTAGTTTAATCTGCTGACAAGAAACTGCAGAAAATGACAGAGGTCATGTTTTTTGCTCGCATAAAAATGTACTAACCACAGTGACAAATACACTGTATTTCCTGTGATTGCGTCTTAAAAAAGCCAACTTGTGTTTCGCCAGTCGAACACCTTTAATGTGAAGCCGCAGTAGGATGTTCTGTTTGCATTAGCACAAATCTCATACACCTCTGACATGGTGTTGAGAGAGTTAACACTAAAGAGTGAATAAGTCATTATAACCTTGTTAACAACATGCATTGTTTCCTGTGAATCTTGTGTATGTGTGTGTGTGCGTGTGTGCGTGTGTGCGTGTGCGTGTGTAGGCAATTTGAAGCTAGTGTGGTAATTATGGACTCTGGCTATAATGATGAAGCCACTATATATAGAGGTTCAATCAGGCCATAGATAATATCAAAGACTTTAAAAGAACTTTAATAACACTGAACAAAACTTTAAGCGCAACGCTTTTGTATTGCTCCTATTTTTCACGGGGTTAAGTTTAAAATCTAAGACTTTTTTATGCACTCAAAAGGTATACGGTGGCACCTGGTGTGTCTTCAGCTGCTGTAGCACATCTGCTTCTTGGGTTCGACGTATTGCTTGTTCAGAGATGTTCTTCTGCATACCTTGGTTGTAACGAGTGGCTATTTGAGTACTTGTGACCTTTTTATCATCTTCAACAAGTCACTTTTGCCTTTTTTCGGACCATCCTCTGTAAACCCTAGAGATGGTTGTACGTGAAAGTTTCTGAAACACTCAGACCATCTGGCATTGCCCGTCTGGCACCAACAACCATGCCACCTTCAAAGTCACTTAAATCACCTTTCTTCCCCATTCTAGTTCTCGGTTTGAACTTCAGCAGGTCATCTTGACCATGTCTACATGCCTAAATGCATTGAGTTGCTGCCATGTGATTGGCTGATTCACTATTTGTATTGACGAGCAGTTGAACAGGTGTACCTAATAAAGTGGCTGGTGAGTGTATTTCTCTCACGTTTTGGTCACAAATTTGTTGAAATCCATGTGAGTGAGCACCTCTCTCACCTGACGTGTGGCATATCAGCAACTAAACAGCATCATGACTACACAGGTGTGCCCTGGGATGGTCACAATTTTTATCACGTAACACAGTTCCACCCATGTCACATGTTTTGAGGGAGCGTGCCATTGGCATGCTGACTGCAAGAATGTCCACTAGAGTTGTCGCCCGTGCATTGAATGTTCATTTCATTGCCAGGAACTGTCTCCAATGTCATTTTTGAGATGTTGGCAGATTTTCAGCGATCTGGAGTTCAAGAAGGGCACGACCAACTGAAGTAGGCAAAGTTTACTGAGTTTTTGGATGTTGGGTTGATTTTTGAGATTAAGATGTTAAGTTTCATCTCTTTTTTTGTCCCCACTGCCATTTCCAGCTGCTGATGGTCTCCTCTTAGCCAAGTCTGGTGGGCCTCAGTTATAAAACCTCATTATGCACACATTTGGTGCTCATGTGCAAATCCAAGCCAGAGTCATGATTTATGCACCCCTGCCTGCCAGTATCAAGTTGATTCAAGTGAATTTATTCTGTATTGTCTAGAAATCAGAAGCTGAAGCTGAAGCTGAAGTCACTACATAATGTATAAACACCGTATTTGATTTTAATATCCTCTGGGTCATTTATGTTTATTCAACATGATTAAACAATAGGAGATTGGAAGTTCTGCAAAAACCTCAGTCCTCTGATGCTTCCTGTGCTATCAAATACACTTTGTCCGATTCACACTTTGTGTGTGTGCACATATGTGTACGAAGCAATGTATAACTATGCATTATGCACAGATGGCTGCAACCTTCATGCCTAATTCACAGCAAAGAGAAAGAGAGATGTAAGGAACGAGTGATGTTTTGGAGATTGTACAGCTGAATATTTTGTGAGGGTTTGAGGTTACAGGACTTTTTCTTCTTTTTCTTCTGTTTTTCCCTTTTTCTCTCTGAAGCTCCGTCGCTTTCTTTCTTTTGCATCTAAGACACAGAATTCTCTTTCACTGTTTCTTTCTGATGTTTTGCCTTTGGTGACTCAGACAGTTCAGCCTCTATCTCTGCCTCGCCTGACTTCAGTAAGCTGGTAACTGTGATTTAGCTCAGCAGCTCCTAAAGGTTCCCCCATAGGGTCCATTTTATCTGTTGCGCTTTCCCCAAGACGATAATGATCTCCATTGTGTTATAAAGTTTGTCTCCCCTTTATTTGATTTCACGGTGACCTAATGGGATGAAGCTGTAGGAATGAGATATGGTCATGGGTCTGCTCATAAATTCTGTGAAAATCAGCCCTCGGTTTCTTCCTGATGGAACCGCTAGGTATTTGTGACTGCTTTGTTGTCATGTGGAGAGATCTAACCTGGCTGCTGCCATGGATTATAGTGTTTGTAATTAATTTAAACACACATGAAAGAACTTGAAGCAAACAAACTTAGTTGTACATTTTTAGCACACTCAGAATAATGGAAGGGATTTTTGTCTGACGCTGCCAATAGCTGCTTAATTCATCAGCCTCCCATCATTAGGCCAAATTCACTTTTAAGTTCTCCCTCATTTGCTTTTGACTCACAGAGGCCACACCAGTAATAACTAATTTATTCAGCCTTCTGTATGGGAAGACATGAATAAAGATCAAGTTGATCTTAGAAATGAGACAGTTTTTATTAAACTTGTTTTAAGACCTCCTCATCCATCATCACATTGGTGTATTTGCATATTTCATATGTGTGTGTTGTTACAGCAGAGTCTTATTATATCTTTGGTGATGTGTCTGCTGAATATGATTCCAATACATTCTGTAAACTAGAGCTTCATTTCTAGTCATTAAAATGTAGATTTTGCATCTTCAGACATGTCTACTTTGCAGTGTATTGAGTTTAAAACAATATGCAAACAGTGGGCAAATGTAGGAATACATGAATTTATCAATGAATAAATAAATAAATGTGCCCTGGCTTTTTTTTTTGGGCACATGCCAAAAATATTCAAGTTCAAATCCTGACATTGATATTCATTTCCTTTTTCTACTCTGTGTGCATTCCTGTCCTTCCTCTTCTTTGTGGCGCTGTAGTGCGGAGGCGGTGACGTTGAACGACTGTCTGCAGCTGTCCTACCTGCCATCCAAGAGGAACCACATGCTGCTGCTTTATCCCCGAGAGATCCTCATCCTGGATCTGGAGCTTAGTCAGACAGTGGGTGTGGTGGCCATTGAGCGCTCTGGGGTGCCGTTTATTCAGGTGAGACCGGCATACATTTAGAGCAAAACCTGTGAAATAGGGAACTCTGTGAAGCTTGACGGAATCAAAGTTTGTCTAAATCTCAAACCTGAAAAGAGTTCACCTAGTTTTTTGGTGGAAAGAAGGTGGCTAAATTTAAAATTGCATGAATTTTTCAAGGTCAGAATTCTGTCAGCTCTCTGTCCTTTTTTGGAACAGGTTGGCGTGTGATGGAGAGACATTTCCGCTCACATTTGGAAAGTACATATTAAGACAAAATGTTTGCACTGACATCTAGATTTGTCTGGGTGAGATAAATGAAGGTTAGCTGCTCTGTCTTGCTCTAACATGCTCCATCTTTCCCTCCACTCAAACAAACCCAGTGCAGTCTCTACATTTATTGCACTAATTGAAGGGCTCCACAAAAACTTGAAATTTTAGGCCTCAGTGCAGGTGACAGCTGTAGTCAGAGTCAATTTGTTTTAATGTCCTCCTGTCCATGAGTATGTTGTATTGGGAAAGCGATATCTAAGGAACGCCTGGAGGGAATTTCTTCAGATTTGGCATGAACATCCATTTGGACTCAAGGATGAACACTTGCACGATATAAGCACTCGTGCACCAATTCAACAGCTGAGAGTTGTACAGATAGCTGCGAGCGAGAAACAAAACATCAGGAGAGGGAATGTAGCAAGAGCACAGAGCCATCAGGCGCGCAAGAGTGTCTCCTTGGCGAGTGCTGGCTGGCATACACACTCCTACAGGTTCATTTCTGCTCTCAAAGATTTGTACGCACGAATCAATCAAACCAAGGGAGGTGCTAGCCCTCTTGTGATTGGTCACTTACAGTGTGATCCCACGCACACACACTTGATGTACCTGTAAGAGCTATTGTTACAGGAAGCCTAGAGTTGGGCTGCCACCAGAAGAAGAAGACGGTTTCTGTCTTTATTGAAAATGTAGCACCGTAAATAAAGGAATGTATACGTTTCTCTCATCTGTTCTGCTGGGATATATGCAATGCTTTTGAAATCATAGTAATTTCATACTGGCCTATCCTCATGAATGTAAAGCTAGCTCGCCTCAGCTAACATGAGTATTGTTACCTTAGTCCTTAGTCAATTTCACTGTGACATTATAATGTTCTTTTTTATTCAACATCAACGTAGTATTTTAGTCAGATGCTGAATTGGTGACACTAATCTTGGGTGTCCACCTTTAAACTGTGCTGAATTTATAGATCTTCTGCGCTGCTTTGTTGAAGATATGTGTGAAGCATCCATGTTTTAGAATTTGTAGTGTCTTCGCAAAAACAGCCATATTGGAAGTATTGTCAACTATCATGGCTACAACTGTGTTCTGTGCTGTTCCTCTGGTTCTTCACCACAAGCTCATTGGTTTTGCTGATATTGAACTTTGGGTGATTGTTGTTGCACCATATGACAAAGCTCTCTCAGTCCTCTCTACTACTATGTAAATGTAGTCTCTCAGTAAGGACAGCATGTTTCTCACTTGAAATTATTCTGTGGAATTGTACATGTTAATATAGTCATAATTTTCTTTAAATTAAAGTCTTCAATACTTTTATTATACGAGTCCTGACAGACATGAATGTAAACTGTTAGACAGGTAGGTGAGGGTTTATAACCACAAGGCGGTAATTCTACTTTTTATATGGATGATTCTTCCAGGAAGCCAATTCCCCCTGCCGGGAATGATAAAGTTCTCTACTTTTCTTCCTCCCTCTCAGCACTCACCTCATCAAGGTCTTACGACTGCACAACAGAGCTGTGCAGTCCTTAGCTACAGCAAAGAAATCTCACCAGCCTACATATTGTGTGACTTATTGTTCCTTTCTGTCGTCACTTTCAGCAGCACCGTTGACCTTTAGGTGCCAATTCCCTTCTTTTGGAGTCTGGATTTCTAATTGGAAATTGATGAATGCTGTGGGGGTATTAGATAGAGGATTTGTCACGGCTGCAGAGCCAGTAATGGAACAGAAACTGTCTCTTAATGCCGCTCTGTTCACTCTGCTCTCACTCCCAGCTCTGTGTCTGTCTGTGAACGAATGACCATTGTGGAGGCTTGTCATTACACTGAGTAGTTCTCATGATTTTCACAGTGGTGTTTCTACTCTATTTGAACCATGATATGCCCTTTGAATATATATATATAACCTTGAAATGTGCCTGTATGCACATGCATGGACCAGTGAAATGTTCCTCAGTTTATGACTACAGTCAGTTGACATTTTCCGTGCATGTATAATTGTGGTCTGTTCTATATTTTATTGAACTTCCATAAATCATACTTATTTTGGGTTGTCAGTGATCTTGTTCTAATAAATGTATCCATGGTTAAACAGAACAAAGGTGGAGAACAAGTCTTTGTAGTCAAGGAGTAAGTCCTAAAGTCACAGAGCAGCAGTAGGGGGGGGTATTACTCAGCCGCCCAGGCTCTGTCCAGCCAACGCCTCCCTTCTCTAAGTGTTATAAAGTGCTTGTCACACAGCCAATTTGCATGACTGATGACACGGCTTCAGCAAAAGTCCAGGATGGAGTGTAGAAGCTCCAAGAGCCAAGGAAAGACAGGGAAATATAGATACATTTATACTACACATGGTCAGACTTGGCACATACACAGTGTACACAGAGTTGCCAATTAATCAGGTACACAGTCAGTGGCTGTACATCTAATGCAGTTATGGGGTGCCGATCGGGATTTAAAATGATTAGTTAAAAAAGAAACACAGAATAATTCTCATAAATGCTTAAGATTAAAAAATGATAAACGGAAAATGCCATATAATCAATAAAACTATACGCTGCAACTCCCTCTTTAACTCAAAATCTGTTTCACTGAAATCTGATAATATACTGAACTTTTTTCACCTTAATAATGTTGCTCAGTGTAATCGATCTTGTACACACAGGCATCTCAGAATGGATGCCCTATGCTTGTTTCATCCATTGAGAGTGCACTGAGCCAGAATACTTTCATTATCACGCGCGCATAATGAATAATATTGTTTTTTATTCTGTCTAAAGCTGAAACACTTAATTGATTAGTCGTCAACAATAAAAAGTCAACTTTTCAAGTTAAATTACCAAAGGTTCCCAGGACCCAGCTTCTCCATTTTGAGCATTTTTTATATCCTTACTGGAAATTTAATCTCTTCTGGTTTTGGACTGTTTGTTGGACAAAAGATGCAGTATGAATATGTCACCTTGGGCATTGGGAAGTTCTCACCGAACAATTAAATTATCGTTTAAAACAGATAATCAGAAGATTAATCAATGATCAAAATAGGTGTTAGTCGCAGCCATAGATTGTATATTAAGATGAACAATGCGTCTCTGCTTCATTTTACTGTACAAAAATGAGACCAAAACATCCTGAATACAGATGCTGCCATCTTGTGCTTTTGGAGCCAGAGTTTGCACAGCAGAGATCAGAAAGTGAAGCCGTGGTATCGAGTACTAATTGGTATACACAGCTGTCAGTCATGATGTCAGACCCCCTTATTGTAGCATCAAATAACAAAATAAAACCAAACATATCAGATAAATGAACAGTGTGATAAATAAGAATTACCTAAAATAACAGAAAGTATTGTTGGGAAAAATGTGGCCCATGTACCATCCACTAACATTAAGGGGGCAGGGTTTATGACCTATACTGCAGCCAGCCACCAGGGGGCAATTGAGGTGTTTTGGCTTCCCTTTTGCGGAGCTGTCATGTCATCCATCTTTATTATACAGTCAATGGTTGCAACTCTAATTGTAATTATGTGTGATGAGCAACAAATAAAAGTCTACTAGTCTTTTTCAAACTGACATAAGGGCTTATAGCTTGATTCATCTTTTGTTTACATATGTGTTTGTACTTTGTTACAAAATTACACTCATACACATTGATGCAGAGCTAAGAGAAAACATCAGTACCAGCTGTTTAACACCAAGTCTTCAAAAGACTGACACAGATAGTCACTTGTTTCCCTCACTCTCTCTCTGTGTAGGTGATTCCCTGTGCTCAGCGGGATGCCCTCTACTGTCTCCATGAGAATGGGTGTATCACACTCCGAGTGTGTCGCTCCACTACCACTCCAGAGGAAGCAGCAGGTATGAAACCTCTTCAGAGACACACACTCGTACAGTACATGCTAGCTGTATTGTAAAAACCACTCTCACTCCTGTGGTATCTCCCAGTCATCATCTATTCAGCCAAACTGCACTGCAGTCAGCCTGTAGCCTTCCTCTATGCACCAATGGGCATTTAGCCCCTTGCTGTCTCATTTATCTTTGGCTTAGTGTTATAGGCCAGTGGGAGTCCATTGTTGCAGAATCTCTCTTCCTCACTTCTTGCTATCTCTTCCATGCTTCTCATTTTTCTTTTTTCCTACCATTTCCTTTTGTGAGTCATTTATTCGCTTATTTCCTGTCTTCTTTTCTTATCTCCTTAAATCCTTCCTCATATCTCTCTACTCTGCTTCTCTTCTGTTCTCTCACGCTTACTCAAAAATTGTCTTCACCGGCCTCTCAATCACACTTTCTCCTTTTATTATCCTCTTCCCTTCTTCTTTTTGCTTCTACTCCCTTTATTATTAACATTTAATCAGTGTCCTTTTCCATATTATCTCCCTTTTCTTCTTCCGTGTTCACCATTTTGCTCCGACTCCACTGCATTCGTTTTTATCTCCCACAACTGTTCTTTTTTATCCACTCCCCCACCCTCTCATGCTGTCTCTCCCTACCTTTTCACCACCCTTATCTCCTTCGATTTCTTAACTTTCTTTCTCCCTCAGACCCAGAGCAGAATGTCTACGAGCTCATGTACGACCTGCGTTCTCAGTGTGATGCCATCCGAGTCACCAAGACAGTTCGGCCATATCGCATGGTCATCTGCCCTGTCAATGAAAACAACGCTGGGCTAATGGTCAGCGATGGGAGAGTCATGCTGTGGGAGCTCAAAGCCCACACAGGCAGGGCTGCTATCAATCCAAGGTACACACAGAGACACACAGATAATTCTGCAAAGCCACAGTTTTTTTAGGTGGTGGCTGAAATAGCAGGGAGAGGTAACGGTTAAAAGTTTGAATACTTTGTAAAGTGACTTAAACTGACTTTAAACGACATAATCCTCTGACCTAAATTTAGTCTTCTTAGTGAGTAGCGCAGGTGGGGGGCGCACAGAGTTAAGCTATCATTGATGAGCACTGCTTCCCTTTGATGGAGCACTCCCTTGCTGCTGTCGAGGAGACAGTTTTGTATTTCTCTCTTAAGTTGGCTTCCTGTGTGAGGCAGAGAGAGGTTTGTCTGCCTGTGAGCAGCCAAAACCAAAATTTATTTTGGGCAAACAAGATAAATCTGCAGCACTGAATTAAACAGGGATGGCATGCTTTTGCTTTTTGCTTCTTTGTGATGAATTTTCTTATTCTAGTCTTGTTTGAATTTATTTGCTCTGTAGATTCAGACAGCTTGCTTTCTATTTTGGGACTTTTGAAATGTTGACAATTATCTTTCGAGCTACAGTAAATTGATAATCCGATGCTTCTTTGTGGTTGTTTTAACATTCCTGTGCTGAGTGTTTTCAAACAAATCCTGAAAAGATGGATTGGCCCAGGTTTGATATACTGACATGAATTATTACATTTTCACTGTGAGGTTGTGTCACGACGTGCCAAGCTTGTAGAGATAAATTAAAATGAGTTATTTAGAGTAGAACATTTCACTCTGCTGTACCTGTTCAATTATAGGTCAAGCCCCGAGTGTATTAACTCCATCACAGTTTGCAGCAGTCATGAAAATGAATTTTCTCTGAATCATCTCTATTTTGTATTGAGCGGCATCTAATCAATACGAGGAATCAGTAGACATGTCATCCCCTCTGAATTCCGCTGTCTCCCTCTGGTCAAGTAATTTATTAAAAGGCGGATCACATTCATCATTTGAATAAGCAGTATTCATTTATTACTCCCCATTCACTTGGTTTCAATAACGGATGTGTGCCGTGTTTTCAAAATGAATTTAATTAATAATCTCTCTCCCCTTCTGTGTCAGCTCGGGTCTTTCGCCGCTCTACTCCCCAGTGTCATTTTGTGGAGCGCCTCTGGGTCCAAACCAGAAAAGGATTCAAGATCTCTCACTTAACAGCATGATTGGTACGACTGCACACAACACCATCTAGCAAGCACCAGACACGCTGGGGTCTACAACATCACCAAGTCTGGTGTTTCCGAGGCTAAATGTCACATACAGTGGATAGAAAATAATTACAATCACCTTCAAAGATTTTACATGTTGCCGTGTTGCAGTGTTTTAAATATCATATGTTATGTTGGGACTTGTTTTGTCTTGATCCAAATGGACAACATGCCCTATAAATGCAGTGGAATCCTTTTAATTAGAAGAAGAGTGCAAGAGAGCAATGTCTGACCGCCAAAACGATCCAGAGTATTACGGTACTACGCACCTGTGACATCTGGAGGCCTTTTGTGCAACTGAATGGCTCCATTCACATGAAGGTTATTGATTAGAGTAGATAAAAAAGGTATCAAATTAGGTACTCCATTGCTATTGGTATGTCTTTCAGCGTACTGGTATTGACACAAGTAGCATATTTTTTTTAAACAATATCCACTCCTAGCTTCAACCCTTTTTTTTTTGATTTTGTTGTTTTTGCAGATCTCTTTAGGTTGTTGCAGTTGTTTATTTTTTATTAATGTTAGAAGATTTTCATAATGAGTTTTTCACTTTGAAATGGCTGAGTGTGTGTAGATTAGTAGGAAAAATTAATGAATTTATTGCATTTTAATTTCAAGGTGTAGGTCAACATAATGTGAAAATTGTTCAAGGGAGTGTATTAATTTTCTATCCACTGTATATAATTTTCACTTTTTTCATCCTCTGAAGAAGGACGACTTTCATTTTTGACAGAAAATGTGAAAACTAAAAAGAATGAAGGAGATTTAGTTATGTGTGTCTGTGTGTGTACATGTTCTGTGTGTGAGTGTTTGTGTGCACCGGGCCCTATTATATCTTTTATTGTACCTTGGTTAGTTGTGTGGGCCTCAGGGCACCCCTTCACTTTCTGCCTTAATGTGTGACTGCTGGTTTCTCCTCCGCGCACAACACAGGCCATCGTTACTCCCCAGTCTGAGTGGAGTCCCGTGGGTGCTTGGTCCTTCCTCTCTTTCACTTCTGTGACTTTACCATCTCATCGTTTTGCTTATGATGTATTTCTATCTCTCTGTATCTCTCTGGTCTTCTCCACTCACCCTCTCTTTCTCTCCTCCCTGTTGATTTAGAACAGAGCTGCCTGTCAAAAGATGAATATGGGTATAAAATAGTAATGAGATGCAGGACTCTTTTTTTTTCTTTTGTTCTTTTTGTTTTTTTTCATGTTTGTCAGTTGTATTCGGTGAGAGTCAAACTGCCAGAGAGCGGAGGGCCTTAGGGAGGTGGAGCAGTAGTAGTTATGCTGGCATAAGAGGGGAGGATTTTGCTGTCTTTCCCCTCAAACTCTTACACACACACACACACACACACACAGATTGGAGCTAGCTACTGCCTAGAGGAATAGCTCTGTCTGACAGTTGCTGACTAAAGCTCTTGTTATGAGGGAACGTCACTGGCCTGCAGGTTGCTAAAATTTTGTGAAAAGCAAGCTTGTTGTTAAAATCTGATGCTGATTAGCTGACAAAAGAAGGGCATCAGAGGGATAACGGCAAACTGATCATCTATCGTCTCTATGGGCAAAAGCTGCCACCTAGAAAACAGCAATCGCCTTGATTGCATATTTTTATTTGCTGCATTTAGAAATCTGCTGTATGTATGGTTTGTTTTTATTGATGTATTGGTTTGTTTGGA
Source organism: Epinephelus moara (assembly GCF_006386435.1). NCBI lineage: Eukaryota > Metazoa > Chordata > Actinopteri > Perciformes > Serranidae > Epinephelus > Epinephelus moara. The sequence goes on from NC_065524.1 coordinate 13,437,754, forward strand.
GTTATGCCCTCATGCTCCTATTTTATTATGTCTTCAAGCTGCAATGATGCTCATTTAGAGAGACATTAAATTTCCAATGTATAGAAGGCTCATATGGTGCATGAGATGAAAACCAAATGGATTTTTCAACCATTGCCAATTATAACTCCAAGGCTATTGCATATAGCTCTGCAGCAAATACACAAAAGGAAATGATTGCCCATTTAGAACATATAAAATGTAGTCATTAACTCTCTGATTGTGAAAAGCATTGCCATCAAAATCCATGCCTCAGTAAGAAATAATGTGTTTAGGTCTTTGAAAATATTAAAGTACCTGCAGCTTATATTTATGGTGAAAACTGGCATTGCATTTTACGACTGTCTGGTTCGGGAAATATAATGAAATCAGCAAAATAGATTTATGTCGAGGAAGCATGTAGATAATCCGGTGTAAAACATGGTTCTGTGGCTTAATTGTCTCACCTCACCACTAAATCCTCTCAATCGTTAAAACTGCCCGACTGACCTTAATGAAACAAACAATATTGGTTGTTTTCTTCCTGCTACAGCTGCAAGCAAATTGCATGAGCTTTTTCACTTCAGCCAAAGAACAGCTTTGGATTAGATCGGTAAAGCCAAGTTGAAAGTTTTATTTGTGCTAATGAGCTCTGTTACAAATTGCTGTCTAGAATTGTGGGAAAAAAAAGTAGAGATAACCTCTCAGTTCTCTCCAAGCTCCAAAGATTAGATTTATTCCAGCACGTTCCGACTTACGCCTCTGTCAGCGCACAAATGACACTGAGCCACTCGATGTAGGATGACTCACACCTGCACAAAATCAGGACACTGTCTGTCTCATGTATATGCAGCCTCATCTTGAGCTGCAGCAGGAGCTACTTTGGGATGCCGTTCAATAGTTGATGTTGCTGTCGGTACGTCGGATAGCTTCAGTTGGCAGTTTGTTTGTTTGTGTCTTAAGCATTGCTTCATTTGCTTGCGTTTGATTTTGTCTGACACCTTTGTTTATTGTAAGGCATAGCGCTGCAGGTATGCCAGCTTTTAAATAAATTGTCTGATTGTTCTCTGTTGAAATAATGTAACCCATTCCTAATGCACATTTTTGCAAACAAGTGAACACGTCCTGTCACAGACAAATAAACTGCTGCCAGTGGTTTTAATGAGATATCCATGCCGGTGGTTGCTTCAGAGTAGCTGTCTAAATCCTGTCCAAACCCTCTTCTGCAAACATTTACAGACCGAAACTACTTCAAAAATATTATTAAAAAAAATAAAGTAGAGCACTGTATGAAAAGTTATAGAGAATCATTAAAGTAAAGCTGTGATGCAGGCCATATTTTCTTCATGCAGACTTACTCAGCTGCCAGACTTATCGTCTAAATTGGATCAGCTTGACTAATTTTGTGTATGCCTTAATGCTATATTGGACACACTTGTATCAACACACACACAATATTAAATGACTTGAATCAGGGAAATTTCTAATTGGAGCTTCAGTCTCCTAATTTTCATCAGGTCGTAATTTTGATTTATTGCAGATTGTATGCCCTGGGTTAAGATGCAGAAAAAATGGAAAGAAAGGGGGCATCGTCATTTCTCGTGTTCTTGTAGCAATGCTAGATTTATCATGTTTAAAATTATAAAATTTCTCCATTAATTAAGTGGCAACTGTTTTGGTTTCATCTCCAGGTGAGACCTTGATAGCTGGCGAGGCTCCTCCTCCCTCATCCAACCAGCAAGAGGTCCAGTTGAAGTTCTTGCTCACTGGCTTGCTGTCTGGTCTGCCGCTGCCACCATTTTCCATCCGCATGTGTCCACCTCTGACCACCAAGAACATCAACCACTACCAACCCCTGCTGGCTACGGGTAGGTGCAGTAATAATACACCATTAACACATGTGAACACACAAAACTCTATACAAAGTTCACTGATAGGGTGGAGGGTTTTATTCCCAAATGAAAGATCTTCTCCACTAAATTCTACAAGTTCTGATCTGTGTAAAGCAGCTGTGATCTGTACCACAGAGAAAATACTGTAGAGTATTCTGAAATGTAACAAATGATAAGAAGCGCAGCATCATTATTTCACATCGGGGCTTCTCAGAGTCTGAACCAAGATCTGCTTTTAAATTAGTTTCCGTGTAATCTGGAGGTAACACTATGTTATTTTGTTTCATCACGACTTGTTCCTGTTCAGATTAAAACCAGTTGCATCAGTGCTGCAGTTCATAGAGACACCCAAAAATGAACTGCTTTTATGTTTTTGCAACTTTTTTTTGTGTCACAGTCTTGTCAAGGAGTAGTTTTACTGAATATTAGTAAAGTTTCTTGGATGCTATGCCCTGCTCACTCAGATATTACATACTATCATATGAGTGTTTCTTTGTGTTCTGATTGTGGGGTGTATTTCTGTGTATCCGTCATGTTGTAAATCATCTGTTTGTTCACACTGAAGCATGCGCTCTGTCTCAGTGGTCGTCATTCATCATGTCATCACTGCAACAACTACAGATTTAGGGCTTGAGAAGAAGAAACTTGTCTGGTTTGATTTATGAAATGTTGCTGCCCAGTGATGAGAGCAAAAAACATCCATTGAGTGAGGAGTGCTTTAGAGGGCATAGGGCTGGATGATTATGCAGCTGCAGCTACACATTTTAATTGCTTGTGTGTCCAGGGCCTTTATCAACTTCCATCTGTGGTTTGGGTCTGAAAAATAAGACATAATAAGCACTGAAAATGAATAGCAGGAGAGCAAGACCTTAAACATTGGTTCATCACAAAACAGGAAATTAACAGCTACTGACATGAAGGCCAGCAGATCTTTACCTCAGAACAGCAACACAATTATCAAATATTTTCATTAATTTGCTCTGCCTAAGGGACCTGTCAGATGAATCTTTGCAGCATCTCCATGTCAGCAATTCCCAGTATTACTCCAACTAGGTTTTAATTGAAATGTTGTTTTAATATTCTCTTTGTAGGCCATTTACTGTAATTTAGGTTGCTGCAAAACATTTTTTTAAGTTAAGCAAAGTGTTCTTAAACTTGCTGACACTTTTGTTGAACCCAACCTAATCTTTGAGTTAAAAAAATGAAGCAATTTCTCAAATGAATTGCGCACATCAGTATGTCTGATTACACAAATCATTGCTGTGGATTTGACTTGTTTGAGACAGAAAGTGAGTGAGTAGCAGTCCATCGAATCTGACTGTGCGGGCTCGGCAAATGATGCAAAATGCATACGCTTAATCTGAAATATCAGCCTCTGTTATTACTCCCCAAAGACAGCTAATAGATGAGCAGGAGAGAGAGAGAAAGTTTGGATTTATTTGTTTTAGATCAGCCATTTTATTCAAAAGCTACCCTATCTTCCCCACAGTAATGATGCATAAAATTATGAGAGTCTCAATTTGAATGGGAAATTAAGAGCAGAATCGTGTTTGTAATGTGTCTCTGTTGTTGTCTGTCTGTCGATGCCTTTGTGCGTGTCTGTCTGTGCGCGCACAGACTCCTGCCTGAGCACCAAATTCCATTTAAAGCCCTGGCGTACTGCTGTTCTCTGCCCAACGCAGCAAACCTTCAGTTTAGTTGTCAAGCTGAAAAATAGGCTACGTTCAGTCCCCTGACATAGCCCACATAAATTAATCATACCTCAAAGATACATTGCCTCCCACAGACCCGCAGACAAGCAGATGAATAATAACACCTTCAACCTACACATCTTACAGCCATTTGCACTGGGTGTCTTTGTCACTTTCATATGTGTGTCACGTCCACAGTGGTGGGACCCAGAGATCTCTTAAGTTCACGACACATTAAGACTTAATGACTGCAATAGTTCTAAAAGGCCTAAAGGGCTGACCACTGCTGTTCACCATCTGTTATTTATTGGATTGTCCATGGTGTGTTTGTTTAAAGTGAAAGGGCATCTGTAGGTAAAAAAAAGCCCAACAACAACCACTATTCTTTCAAAAGCAGCCATTTCAAAAACACTTCTCAGTCAGAGACCTGTCATTTTTTTTCCAATCGGTGCATGAGTTCTGGAGCGGCTGCAGTAGGAGCCCATCATGCCGCAGATGGTGTGGGGTTGACTTGGCACAGCTGGTTCCCAGTGGCGTTCTGAATCTAAAACTAGAGCAGGGCGATTGAGTTTTCTATGCACATCATTTGTCAGGTCCCCATAGCCAGCTTGCAGAGTCAAGTAGTTAAACAGTCTCTAGCTGCATTATTGAAATGTGCCTTTTGTTCCACTTCCTGTGAGCTGGCTTGTGAATAGTAAGTTTCAGGGACTGGATAATTGCATTTGGGATTTAGATAGAGGGCACATCTCTGCTGAAAGGTGGAGGCAATGTCCAGGCAATTCAGCGCTAAAGTATGTTTAATTGATATATCATTTATAGCCAATTTCTTGTACTAGCACAATTATGAATGATACATATGCTATTGCAACAAGGTAGATGTTTTCAGTGACAGAAATTGCTACATTTGGAGTCTTTAAAGGTACACTATGTGGGATTTTCCTTAAAAAAATATCTTTAGAGACCCTGCCCTCTGCCTGTATTTTTGTATTTGCTTTTAATTTTGCTGTGTTAAGACCCTTTCCCACCAGATAAAAAACCAATAGCACCCACCAGCATCTAGGTTTTGTATCTAATGGGAAAGGTCACAATTGGCATTCACTCGCAGGACAAATGACTCTGCAGTAGTCAGGGGTTTTCATTGGCTTAACCTCTGTATGGCAGTGATGACAATACAACATCTGAGTCGCTGCTCTAATTTTAGCCACACAAAGTAGTGCCTTTCTCGGTGTAAGCAGCGCTCAAACACCCTTGAAAATGTAGTTGGCATCAAGATTGAGAGAGATTTTCAATACAAAGAAAAACATGTGAAAATAAATAACCATCATAACATTTCACTGGTCTCCACACAGCTTTCTACTGTTTGCTAACCTGTTTTCCAGCCCGTTTTTAACATTGAACGTAACAACACAAAAAACAAACACAAAAACAGGAAGGTGTACTCGTCTACTGCAGAGCCTTGTACACAGCTCTGGTCTACTGGCAATGGGGAAGTAGGCTATTGCCTATTTTTAACAGGTTTTCCCACGTTCCTAGGCACAGCACACACAGGAAAGGCAAGGACCAGTTGGAAGACTGTACACAGCATGCATCCAAGAGGAAGACACAAAAATTGCATACATAGCCCTGAAAAACGCAAATATAGCCAGGCAAAATGCCATGCAGCGTTGGTTTTCACTTTCATTTCAGCTGGCGATATTGTTTTCAGACAGTAGCCGTCAGTTCCTTCATACAGTAGTATACCTTTAAATCTGGTACTTGGCCTCACTGTCATGCTATATAAATTGAATACATTCCTGGCTTCCAATTGCAATTGTCACCTCCTCAGTAATGATGCCAAGGTTGGGACTGGGACAGGTGTTCTGGCAGGCGTTGGCATCTGTCACCTCTCTTGTTTACCAAGAGCCAGAGAATACACCTGATCGCTAAATCCAGAGCGATCCGTGGATGAGTGCTTGGCAGATACAGCTCAGTCCCTTTTCTTGGCCTCTGTTCCAGTGTGCATTAGGTTTCCTCCCTAACGTGTAGTTGAGTTAAAAGGGGGACTCATTGAGTCTCAGTGATGCGACACCAGTCAGAGGAACAGCCAAGGGAAACCGTTTTTTACACCTTCCACTAGGTGCAAATAAAGCAAGCGATGAGCTCACTGCTGATGGTGTGAAAGCACTGGGGGTTGAAATTGCCAGCCAGTTTCATTACAGTTAGACAGAAGGCAGAGTTTCCCGTCTCTGTTTTCTCTATTTCATCTCTCACTTCCCCACTCTGTCAGTCTTTCGTGCTCCTTGCCTCCAAAGGGAAGGTTACCGAAGCTGTGCAGCTGACCTAGCTACCCACAAGCAATGCTGTCTGGTCTCCTGTCTAAAAAGCTGTAATCTTTGTGAGACCTGACAGCTCCATTACAGATAGGTACAAGGCCCAGAGCCTTCCTTTCAGTGACACATACACAAACACTGACAAGCTGACATCCATTCCTAATCATCTGCGGGCGGCGTGCCTAATTTATTAATCCGTACTTGCCTGACAGCTATTCTTTGCTACATTGTTTGGATCTGCAAAATGAAGCAGCATTAAGGGTAAAATAAAGTATCAACACAGCAAAAACATAAATTTGTGAATTGCAAAATGTAAGACCTAGGTGCAGATATGAAGGCAGCCACTGAGGCATGCACCTCGCAAAGCAAAACAATTATCAGATGGACTGATTTTCATTCTCAGCTCTAGTGGTCTGTCAAAGGAAGAAACAGGTATAGTTGCAGTTTATGAAAGAGCTTTTTCAAGCCACCAGTTATTTGTTAAGTTAGGTTCAACTCAGGATAGTTCAGCTCTGCCATCACTCAGCTGTGCATGCTGTTGAAAAATATTAGATTTAGGATTGGTATCAAATTTAATTTTAATGTGACAGAAAGATTCCTACCATTTGGACAAGACAGTCATATGATTGGGGATATGAGATGGTACATCAGATGGCATGTATAGGAAACAAACAGTATTGCAATCAGTTGCAGACTTTTATGTGCTTTATTACTATTGAACAAGTACTGCAGAGATAGAGAATCATAATGCCTCACCAGGTGTGCAGTAAGTTGTTGAATATATTGGAATTATAGAAACAATCAAATCATCTTCTCAGGGTATTATGATGAAGCAGAGTTTTTATTATGGTATGGAAGGTTAGCATGATTCAATTTCAAGCATGTTTGCTAAAGTGTGTTGATAGTACTGGTCAAAAGACAAGTTTGAGGTTTTGTAGAAATACACTTATTTACTGTCTTGCCAAGAGTTGGATGGGAGGACTGACACCACTGTCATGTGTGTATGGTAAATATAAAGCAACAATCTTAAGGTAAGCTAAGCTGGTTAGCTTAGCTTTGCATAAAGTCTGGAAACAGTAGGACACAGCTAATCTGTCATAAGATAACAATGTCACCTACTAGCATCTATATGCTCACTAATAGATTTTTTGGCTGAAAGTCGTCACTTCCTTCAGTCTTGTCACTACTGTGATTTTGCCAAACAACCAGCAGAAACTCGGGATAGGTAAAGAAATACTCAAGCACAAAACCCCTCGTGAAACCATAGCTTTTATACTTAGTCTATAACATTTTAATTTGTGAGCTTTATAGGTAGGCAGGTTTTGTATCTTTTGGACAAACCAGGCTAGCTGTTTTCCCTTGTTTTGACTCTTAATGCTAAGCTAAGCTAAGCTAAGCTAAAAGAAAAGCAATGAGCTGCAGACTGTAGTATCACATTTATCAGCTAGATATGAGAGTGGTATCATTATTCTTGTCTGACTTTTGGCAAGAAAGAAAGTGAAAGATAAATGCAGTTGTTTTAGAACCTGATTTATCATCAAACCAGTTTTGCTAACTCAAAACAGCAAAAATGTTTCAACACTTGCTGAATGAGCTGAATGATCAAAGTGACGGATAACTGTTTTTTCTTTGAAAAGAACTGATTCAGGGAAAACTAATTAACTGCCAACCACTGATTAACATCCACAACAACACACTTAAAGACTGTGTCTTTTCCACTGGTCTGTCTGAGTCACACCATCTCCCCTGAATTAGGCTTTTGATTCTTACATCCTATGTTGTGGGTTAAAAGGCAGTTTTCTATTTGCTACCATATTTGAGGTATCTGTCCCAGACTCAAGGCAATCAAGGCTCTGCAACATTTTCCAGACCATATGGAGGGGCAGCGTCTTCTTGATCATCTTGATTAAAGTAAACAAATGTTGACTGTGAGGCAACTCAGGGATAGGCGTATCTATGTTTATCTCCATCCACCCACATCCCGTTTGCCTGACTTCCTGTTGAAACATCCTGCAGTCCTACACCACACGCCATCTATCAGCTGCACAGGGAGCAGGAGGGGAGGACATGCACACAGATGCCTATGCGACACTGCCTATCACCACCTCCAGATGTTGTGTCAGCATGTGGTCGTCTCGCTAAAGGCCAGTGCAGACTGAGTGGTCCTTTCCATAGAGACTGGGCACATCAGCATAGCTCCATCACACTCAGGATAATTAAAGAAGTTAATGTGTTCCTGCACCTGCTTGTGTTCACCACAAAAATAAAACAAAATTAAAGTGTTAAACACATTCCAGACTTCGTGAGAATAGACTTTTGATTTGCTTTCACATCTGTTGCAGTTTTTTTTTTCTTCTTTGCAATGCTTCAGAATTGAGTAATTATTTTAATTGCTGCATCTTTCAGCTTCCTTACTTAGGTTATAACCTCAATTGCTTTGTGCTTTTTACAACTGCTTGTTTCCTCCACTAATATAAAATTAGCCCATGGCATTCTATAAAACCATGAAAAGGCTGCTGTAATCATTTACCATAATGTAAATAGAATGTCAGCTTTTTATGGTTTAAAGCTGAAAGTGCAAATAAGGGATTTTTCTGCTTGTTTTGTTAAAATATTAGAATATACATTAGACATAATCACCAATACAAATCAATGCACAATACACATTATATAAATACCTGAGAGCTAAAATGTGTTATCACTCGCTCAAATCCTCAGATGTGAAATTATGCAAAATCTTAATTACCAGGATACTCTTGAGTAAAGCACAAAGATGAATTTCAACCAGGCTCTCGCTAAAAACGCCCCCTGCATATACTAAAAAAGTTGACTTTTGAGCTGATTTGAACTTATTATTAGTTAGAAACTTTCCCCCAATTGGTAAACATAAAAAATAACTTTAAAGTAGATTTTGGTTTGATTTTCTCCGTTACAGTTTGAACAAACGTGAAGAAAACAAACCTCAGAGTTTCTGATCAGGGTGTCAAATGTCACCTGCTGTATTTAATCAGGTGATGTTTGGGGAGAGATGGAGCTGTTGCGCTATTTTCCCAGCAGCAGATGAAACAGTGCAATGTTCTCAGGCAGTGAGCTGAGTGACACAAGGTTTGATGTGCTGCCTGGATCCACACCCACTGCAGTGACAGGGAACACACAGGGGTGTCACACTGACACACCGTCTCTCTGATCCTGCTGGAGGGTAGATGGTGCTAAGATAAGTAAGTGTACGCCTTGTGACCTCTCGTCTTCTTGTGTCAGCCTGTCTCGTATTTCTTATGTGCTGCTCTTTTTTTTTTCTTCTCAGGCACCAGTAATGGGTCTGTACTGGTCTATAACCTGACCAGTGGTCTTCTCCACAAAGAACTCAGTGTCCACTCTTGTGAAGTCAGGTAAGATTTCTTATCTTCATACAACAGAGCAGAACGTTTCCATGATCAGGATTCAGTTCCCACTGGTGAGCAAGAATATGCACTCATGCACTTTGGATGAAATATCTGTAAAATGATGCGCTGGATGAACCCCAGTGGCCGGTCAAATCAGCTCGAGGCGGATTGATTTTCTCTTGATTGTTTTCAGGCTCATTACAGTCTGCAGAGGCAATTGGCAATCACATAATTAGAGTGCCTTGTCAGCTTGTGTTCCTTAGCTTGCTTTATGGGGGCTTATCTCAACATCAGCTGAGTATGGTAGTCTGGACTCAAACGATGGTAGTCGCTTTGCTATTATACACAAATGAAATCATGAAGGCCACAAACGCTTTATGTTGCTAAGTGACATTCTGGTTACCTATGATGTACAGTTGTGAAGGTAACAGAAAAATCCTGGCATCACAAACTATGTAATCAAGCCAGAGCATGTATTTATAAGATGACAGTCTCGAGGAGCTGACAAAAATACTGCAGAGCTGCCTTGGTACATTTATCCCACCAAGTAACTGAATGGTGAGTTTGTTTCCTGAAGTGTGGGTGATCGCAGAGGGAGCTTAGATGCACTTGAAAAATGGGAACAGCTTTACGTTGCATGCAAATCAATTTCTCACAGCAACCCAATAAATGGCATTACAAGGCCTATATTTCCCTCTGTATGTGTGTGTGTGTTTATTTGGGGTACAGAGAAGAAGACTGTGTTAAATCAGTGAAGTCCAATGTTGCATATCTACCCAAAGCTGCTGATGTAACACTTAGACGCAGTAAGTGAGTAAGTCAAGTGTTGTATTTGTCTAGTTAACAGGGACAAATAGAAGAAATCACTTGTTTCTGACCTCCACAAGGGCAGCAACAGAACTTCAAGATCTTGTTTACCGAGCTCAGTGATACACTTTTCTCACAGGAGACATTTTGACTTGTCAAACACGTGTAACTAATAACATTAATGTCGGGCTCTGGTATTGTGCATGCTGGCTCACTGGAACACCTGAGCATAACAGAGCCATCATTATGATATTAGTTACACCTGTGTTTTTCCTGCTATGACAAGTCAAAATGTCTGCTGGGAGCAAGGTCTATTGATTTCAGGCTGAAATGCATGCTGCATATTAATATCACTTTCCATTGTCACTTCGAATAAATTTCTGGATTATTATTATATTTTTTTTTTTTGTGGTGGAAAAGGAGCCAAATGTTCAGACTTCTCCTTCAATGTTCCTTTAACCTTTAAACACTATTCCCTCAAGTCTATGTAGCTAATTAATGAACCTGTCAATAACACATCAGAGGGGTCATTAAGGGAAGGGCAGAATTCTATATTAGGAAACTTTCTTTTTCAGCTCATAACCAAGCATTTAAAAATAGAAATTAAAAACAGGAGTAGTGGGAAAGCATTTAAGAGTTGTTGATGATTATTATTGTCATTATTAGAGCTGATGACATGAATACCAACACAATTAAAGGGATAGTTTACTTTGTTTGAAGTGGGGCTTTATTGGTCACTTATCCATAGTCAGTGTGTTACATACAGTAGATGGTGGTTGGCATGCTCCCACTTGAGAGAAGCAGACAGGAGTACTGCCACAGAAGCTAAGCAATGTACTGATGTGGAAGGGCCTTGGCAGCAAAATGTATTTTAGCCACGACCTAAAGAAAATCAGTTTCTGTCTAAGTGGAAGCTATATTCTATACTAAGCTATATATATTTACACCGCTTAACCTTGCTTCAGACAGCTATGGTAGAGAAAGTGTAGAGCTAATGAAATGGGCTGTCTGACGGCAAGGTAAAGCAGTGGAAATATTGTCAAGATAGCATCCACTTAAGCTGGTATTGATTTTTTGTTTGAGGTAGGCCTTTTTTTAAGTGGCTAAAATATGTTTTGCTGAAAACTCAAATCCACAGCAGTGCATTGCTGAGCTTCTGTGGCGGTACTCCCATGTGATTCTCCAAATTAGGAGAGTGCCGACTGCCATCTGCTGTATGTAATACACCGACTTTGAATAAGTATCTCATACAACCCTACTTCAAAAAAATCTGGACTATCTCTTTAAGAGCTATTTGGTTAGAAAACACTCATACATTTCAATCTGATACAGATTTAGGCCATTAAAAAGATATATTGCAGAGATTCTATTGAATACCTGTTGTGATGCATCATGTCCTGCCTAAATGCCATGGCCTTGTGCGTAAACACCCCATACTCAGTCGATGATTCATTTTTAAGTATTTGTTTCTGTTGTTGCCCTTGATGCCAGCTGGCAAGAGTGATTGTGATTGTGAGAAGAATATCTTAATTCCCTGGGATCACTAAAGGTTTTGAACAAGTGTTACCATAGGCATAACAGGGAAATCCAAGGGAGGGTATGCAGTCTCCTATGTCTCTGTATGTGCTCAGAAAAAGCTATTAAAAAAACAGCAGTTAATTTAATTTTGTTATTGTGCATTCATTTGGTTTTGGCGTCTATATTTATGGATAATTTGATTTTTAGAACTTTGAGATAGCCTTACTCAGCATCCCATATCCAGCTGCTCTTTTTATAGAAGAACACCATTCAGTATTTTACTCATTTAGTATACAACATTAACATCAAGTCGGAATTTAGGCTATTTATTCTAATTAGGAGTAAAACTGGTCTATTCAAGATAAATTGTAGTGATGTGCTCAACTTGAATCTAGTGTCGTTGCAGTGTGGTTTTGTTACACATTAAACTTGTTTGTCCCGCTGTGTTTCTGCACAGTTTATGGGTTAATTATGGTCTGTGAGGCAGTCTGCACTGAAAAGTGACGAACGTCAGTACGCCGCACCACCTTCTGAGTGCCCTGCACTGCAACACCCAAACACCAACAAAGAGCAGGCTGCGCTTCATTAGTTAGTATTCTCTAATGAGCAGCAAAACTATTTCACCAGGATTAATTAAGCAAGAGATTGAATCAATTAATGCTGTTAAAAGATTGATTGGGAGCAAACACCATCCGTTCAAGCAGAGCCAGGCTCTCTTTAATGAGAGAAGTTGGTGTCCACAAATGCAATACACCAACAAACTTTAATGAGCTATGCAACACAAGCATAAGCATCTTGACATTTCTGTAGCTAACGCTGCCTGTGAATATGTGTTGATTAAAGTAAATGATGAGATGAGGTATTAGTGTTTTTTTCTGCCTGGTTTCTGGTGTCAGTTTGTCGCTGTGAATTTACTCATGACACTCAGCAGCTGACTCTTGATCTGCTTGTCAGCTCCTACTTAACACTACTGCACTTTGTGCTCACACACTGCATAACAACATTTAACACACTTACACGCACACACTGCTTTGGTGTGTTATTGGTGCAAAATCAAGACCATACTGACTTTTAAGGTACAAAGCAGATATATATATGTACACAGTATAACACCAAGTCAGTTACAGGACAATAAACAGGAGTATCAGTCTGTCAGTTTAGGAAGCACAAGTGATTGTGAATCAGTTCCACCTGCTTTGGTGCAAATGAAAGTGACAACAGGTGCAATGAAGGGGCAAAAGGGAATGGTTTTGCATGTGGTGGTCACAGATAGTTGCTCTCTCCTTATCCTTCCTGACTGATTCTTCTCTAGTGTCCTGCTAGTGTTCCTGTCACTACTGGTTGCATGAGGCGGTACCTGCAGCCCAGTCAAGTTGCACAGGTAGTCCAGCTCCTCCAGGATGGCACATCTACTGGTGTGCATGTTTCTGACCAAAGTACCAGAAACAGACTCCATAGGGTGGCATGAGGGCCCGACATCTTTGAGTGGGACCTGTGTTTAGGGCCCAGCACTGTGAGAGAGAACACCAGAGCTTGCAGGTCACCATTGGCACCCTGTTCTCTTCACAGATGAGAGCAGGTTCACATTGAGTACATGTGACAGGCATGAAGAGTCTGGAGACGCCGTGATGAACATTATGCTGCCTGTAACATCATCCAGCATGACCAGTTTGGCGGTGGGTTAGTGATGGTCTGGAGAGACAAACCCTTGGAGGGTCGAACAGACTTCCATGTCATAGCCAACGGTACCCTGACTGCTGTTAGGTAGCGGGATGAACTCCTCAGAGCAATTGTCAGACCTTATGCTGGTGCAGTGGGCCCTGGGTTCCTCCTGGTGCAGGACAATGCCCATTCTCATGTGACCAGGGTGTGTAGGCAGTTCCTGGATGAGGACGGCATTGATGCCATTGAGTGGTCATCTCCTTCCCTTGACCTAAATCCAATTAAGCACCTACTGGATGTCATGTATCGGTGCATCCAACGCCACCAAAAACCACCACAGACTGTCCAGGAGCTCACTGATGCCCTGATACAGGTCTAGGGGGAGATCCCACAGGACACTATCTGCCGACTCATCAGGAGCATGCCCAGACGTTGTCAGGAGTGCAAAGAGGCACACTGGAGCCATGCACACTACTGAGTCACATTATGAGTTGCCGTTATAGAATTCACGCAAATTGGATAAGCCTGTGATTTCATTTTTTAACTTTGATTTTCAGTGTGATTTTCAGTCCAGCCTTCAGTGGCTTGATGATTCTGGTTTCCAACTTTTTTATCAAGATCTGATGTGTGATTTAAGTGTACCGTTATTTTTTTTTTAGCAGTGTATATATAAAATAGCATACCAAACAAAGATAAGATAATAGTCATAATAATTTGAATTAACATTTTTGCACTTCCTGTCATCTAAATGAATACAGTTTCCAGATTAAATATGGAAAAAAGAAAGGAAAAAAGGAGAAAAAATAAATTATAATAATACATACATACGTAGATATATACATACATACAAACATTTAAAGATAAGTAGTTGGTAGCTGATAATAAGTGAGTAGTAAAATAAATAAATGAATAAGGTCCTGGCAGGGCTTGAGGGCTGTCTATTTAGTGGTTTAAGTGATATGGTGTTGGGGGCAATGATGTCACTGACAATAGAGGAAGATTGTTAGGGAATGAGAATATGTCTGTGTGTATGTATGTGTTGGGTTTATGTCAGACAAATGCACTCAGGGAACCTCTCATGTTTTTTAATAGTCCATCATTAAATGTACAGAATGGACAAAAATGTACAAAAAATAAAAACGATAACACAGTCATGCATAAACCCATACAAACAGACATTCACATCCCAGAAGTGCCATCACATCAGGGCTTTCTCTTGAAAACACCACCACGAGATTTCCTCTCTTCCTGTAAGGGCTCCTATAGAGCACCGCTGTTATTTCCAGTGCTGTGACGTACAACATTAAGATCAAAGCTGTGTATTTTCCGTGGTGGAGAGAGCAGAGGTGCTTTATGGAAATGAGCCCAGCAGTCCTTGCCCGAGCACAGCCATGCCAAACGAGGCCTTGCTACTTAGCATCTCATTTACATTTAGTGGGGAAATCGACTAATTAATCATGTGGCTATTTACCATCTCATTACCGTGGAGTTGGTGCTCCCTGAGCTGGGCCCACTTCTCAAAAAATATTCATATCTCACACTCGCTGGCTTGATTTGCTGTGAATTTTTTACACCTTCCGAATGGATTTTGTAGAAGTTGCAGGCATCTCATTTACCTTACTAAGATTTGACAGCGACACTGCAACTATTAGCAATACTATTAATCTAACTAAAACTTGTGTGTGTGTGCTTCTTCCATAGGGGGATTGAGTGGGTGAGTCTTTCCAGTTTCCTATCTTTTGCCACTTCTTCTCCCAACAACATGGGCCTGGTGCGAAATGAACTGCAGCATGTGGATCTGCCGACAGGTAAGAAGCTTGCACAAACACACACACACACACACACACACACACACACACACACACACACACACACACACACACATTATGACCTGTACCTAAGGCTACCAACCAGCACTTTTATATTGTCCTTTATTGTTGAGGTTTCTATTTTGTTCGAGGTTCCTGCAGCCTTAACAACAAAGAAAATAGACACTTCAGACTCTCGCTCTGTGACTCTCTGTATATTTGTCTCTCTGTGTCTATGTGATCCTCTAAGAGACTCTTCTTGTTCTCCTCCAGGGGATACTAACACACTCCTCCAAATTAGGTCCGAACTAAACAGTGTAAGGGTAACACCAAGGGATGCTTAGCTTTGAGAGAAAATGAGATCCTATCACGAGTTCCTGCAGAGCAACTTATATCCCTGCCTGAGCCCATTGAAGGGTCTATGGAATTACTGCACCAGCAGTGTCCATTGTGTGTTTTGACCTCCTCCAGGGGGTGGAAAGAGTGAAAGAATTCAAAAGCATTCTGATGGTGAAGTAATGAGTGGTTAGGAAGAGATGGTTTCAGTGGGAAAAAAACATTGTCTTTTACTTTAGATTAACAGTATATGAGTACTAATATGTGTTCAATCTTGGACATAAATAATTGATGAGCACTTCCTTAATCATTTGCAGAAGTCTTTCCTGTTTTTGTCATGTGTGTCTGCTTCTTAGATTTTAAACATTGGCTTTAGAAATTTGCATGGGCACATGAAAAAATATGGTCACTATAATTGGTTGAGTCACAGAGCTCGTATCCTGGATTCATTCAAAACAACGACGAGGGTAAGTCACTTCTTTAATGGCTCTCTCTAAAGCACTGCAGTCGTCAAAGTTAACAGTGCACGGCATTAGCTTTGGTTACAGGCCAGTACACTTTCCAACACACATAGTCTCAAAGGAAGGCTATTATGCTTTTCCTTATTTTTAGTCATAAAGAATTTTACAATGTTGGATGTTCACTTCAAGTGTGGCCAAAGTTTGAAATAATACGTTTAATGTATGTAAAGTAACCTCATGCTACAGACTGTTCTGAACACTCTGTTTCCAATGTTCTTTCTATTTTGGCTACAAGATGACATAAGCTTATGATGGATGTCTTTATATGATCATCTGCTCTTGGTACACCACTGCAAGTGTTTTATGTAGCCTTGCCATGCTAACGTCAGAGAAACATGTAATCTTGGTTGCCGACGTTGTTAATTTTCCCTGATTTCAGATCACATTTAGAAGCTTTTATTGGTGATTTGTCACAGTAGAAAGTGCAGCTATACTCTGTTACAGTCATTGCCCTGGCTGCAATGACAGTGCAGAGATACTGAGGTACAGAAGACCCAGAAACACGTACCAATCACAGCAGACTGGGCTTTTTCAGGAGGAGGGCTTAAAGAGGCAGGTACTAAAACCAAGTATTTTAGGTAGAGGGTGAACACAGGTGTTTCAGAACAGACAGTTTAGGGAAAATAAAGTGTTTTAGGTAGAGGGGAAAATAAAGTGTTTTTTGACTATTAAAGCATGTTAATAGTTCTAGTAGCAACCCAGAATACAAGTATGAACCTGAAAATTAGCATAAGAGGTCCCATAAGAGATCCCCTTTAATTGTTTTTCTTGTGAGTTCTCCAAGGTGTCCTTGACTGCAAAAAAGTAGCTGCAAGTACTGTGCACAGGATGGTGGGGATCTCAATGTCATGCCTCACAACAATGATCCACCCACGTTTCTGTGTGTGTGTTTGCTTCATCACAGCATTTTCGGAAATACGCTTTCTTTAGCCGTCCCTACAAGGAGTTAGATGAAAAAGATCAATATCAATTTAATCTGTGTGTGTTCTGCACAGAGATACAATAGGTCTGGGACATGTTTAGCCTAGCATATCACCGAGATGAAAAGAGAAGTTAGGGGAAACAGCTTGCTAAGCACCATCAAAAAAAATATGCCTTTCAGGAACTCTCAAGATGTCTTATTTATAGTTTGCAACTTGTGCTACATTTAGACAGAAAAAGAAAATGTTTTGTCATTTAATATCATATAATGCTTTACAGAGGAAATCAGCTGTGAGGTGTAGATTTTCAGCCTGCTTACTTCAGCTGCAGGTTTGATCTTACAGTGTATTTCATGTATTGTTTTAATGTTAGATATTAAAATGACAATTCTACCATCCAGCATTTTAATGCTGCTACACCTGGACATCCTGGACCAGATTCAGTCTGCAGGCAGATTTGCATAATTTTGTGCCTGTTACTTGAGCTTAGTCTCATTTATCTCACTTATTCAGGGTAAGCGAGCCTATTTTTGCATAAACAAGTCCTTAAATAGAACAGCACCAAAGTAAGTTCTGTACTTAAATATTCTGTACTTCAGCTGACAGGCTAATCCACCAAGGCAGGCACCTTCTGCCCTTTACATCTGGAGCATTTTCTGGTAAGATTTGAGACTCTAGGATGAAAAATCATCTTTCTCGCTCATCTTTCTCAATTGTGGTGATACCTGGTCTCTGCAGAAATGATAGCAGCTGCTCTGAATGGACATATTCTTTATTTATGAGATGACTTTTTGTGTGCTGCAATAACTGGGGGAATTTGGTGTTGAGAAGTGGTCAACTCAGTTTGCATTGCCTCACATGCAGATGATGTACAGATGATAATTACATTTCTATTTATACATGCATGATCCTGGTAGGTGTTATTAGTATTGCACTTTGAGGCATCTTTCCAGATCATGAGATTCTGACATTGCCATGAGGAAGCACACCACTTTGAAGTTTTAAGTTTAAGTTTATTTCCTTTATTAATCCCCCTGAGGGGAAATTCAATGTTTTCACTCTTGCTTGTCAATTACACACAGGTCCGAACACACACATGCACAAACAGGACCTATACATGCACAAATTGGAGAGATGCTGCCCTTGGTGAGGCGCCCCGAGCGGTTGGGGGGTTCGGTGCCTTGCTCAAGGGCACCTCGGCAGTGCCCACGAGGTGAACTGGCACCTCTCCAGCCACCAGTCCACGCTCCATATTTTGGTCCAGATGGGGACTCGAACCGGCGACCCTCCGGTTCCCAACCCAAGTCCCTATGGACTGAGCTACTGCCGCCACAGCAGTTGAAGAAAACGTGACCCCATTTGTATCTTTATTGCTGTATTCAGGACGTTGAGACGTGTGTGTGTGATGACACATATGATTAGAGCCTGTAGGCTGATGATCTGAAGAGGGGGATAATTGACACTCTGGAAACAAAAGAGGAAATGATGAAGGGGGCACAATTAGCCTCTAGTGCACCACAGGTCACCCGAGTTTTCTCTACACCATATGCATAGCTATTTTATTCCCTCTGGTACACACCAACTGTCATCTCAACAAAACTATTGGAGGTCACCCCCCTTCGCCCCAAACCACTACAGACAGCTCTGTCACTTGTACATTTTAAGCAGGCCACCGTCTGAAGTGTCCTCAGCAAAAATCAGATCAGCACTTCCTCAGGCAAATATGATAGGATACACCTGAAGGGTATTCTTGTTTTGTTTAAAGGGGCACCTTGATGCTCTGCATAATGTCGCCTACGGTGGGTGGAAAGTTTACGAATGAAAGGCAGAGATTAGAGCAGGTGGTAAGAGTAAGTTGTCGGCAGTTTGCTCTCCCTGCTCCGGCGAAAGAGATGAAACCAGGACACCCTGTCTGTAAAGTGAAATGAGAGCAATCAGTCTCGACACAGGTGTAAGGAAAGATAGCGTCTTCTGCTTTCCATCATCACCTCGTCTCCCTCACAAACTCACTTTTCTCTCTCTGTGTCTGTTGTGTTTTCCAGGCAGATGCTTTGCATTCAGAGGCGAGCGAGGAAACGATGAGCCTCCCATTGAGATGATTAAAGTGTCTCATCTCAAGTGAGTAGTCTGCTCTCCCCACCACCAACAAAACCAAATACCAACATCACCATAGTCTCTCATGCTTTTACCTGAGACACACACACTTAAACATGAGCTGCACATTTACATAGAAACAATTTACACCAGCGCACATGCCTTCACCTTACCTGCCTGGAGCAATCTCACCTTTCTCTATCTCCTTCTGTCAGTGAACATATAATTCCATATTTATTGAAAAGGTGGGTGTCTTTTGCTTCCTTTTTCTAAGGTGTTGTAATAACCAGACCTGAATCCCAAAGCACATCTTCAGTAAGACCTGAAAAGCACAGATCTACCATCAATTGTGTCATTTTTTCAATATTATTGTCCCCTAAAACCGTTACAAAGTCATGTTGTGCAGTGTTTTGGATTATCCATGATTTATCATTGCTGCATCTGGTAACAGGATTGTGATATTCAGAAAAATAAAAGAGCATGCATTTATAGTCATCACACTTTTTTTTTTTTTTTTTGAGAAATGAAACTATGCATAAGGTTATCAGACAGCAGCTGTCGTCTGCACACCCCGCTCCGCTTGACGTGACGGGAAATTCTGCTTTCATTTCAAGGGCACCGTACTTTGACAATGCCAAGCTACCTTGCAGAGTCCTAGCCTTGTGTATACATTATGATTATATTATTAATTTAAAGATGTATTATACTGGAAAGGGACACCTTTGATTATTCTGCCTACGTTGGGTAGTCCTGCATTTTTGTTCTTTTGCTGATAGCAACAAGTGTTCCCTCCAGAGTGAAAAGCGTGGGCTGCTCTGGAGGCAATAAATACAAGGGTCAGTACAGGAGCCATGGTCATGAAAATATAATGTATGATATCGCATACAAGCTGCTTAAGTGCAGATAATTAACTACCCTCACAAATGAAACGTAGAATTCATCAGTGATAAATGGCACTGTTAGCCAATTCATTGCACTCAGGGGTCTTGCTGCTACAGCCTTGCTTGGTCTTGTACAGTGTGAGCTAATGTTTGCAAACCCGAAGTAAATATTGCTGTGTATAAGACATTAGTGTGTCAGTTTGCTGACTCTTCTCCACTTGAGCTATCTGAGCGTTTTAGTGAAATGCTCGACAGTAGGTTTAGTATTTTAGCTTTTAGTATTATTCTAGAAACTGTCACTTGTGGCTGCAGTGAAAGTTGCATAGTATTGCTTTAGTGTTGTAAGATGAGCAGTAAAATATATTATGTGCTACACTCCACACACAACACATCATGGGGTAAAAGGAGGTGAAAAAATAAGGAGGTACTGGACAGTGCATCATATCTGTCTTTTTTTCTTTTTTTTTTTAAAATCTATATCATCTTATTTATTTCAACCAGGCTGCCACAGATCATAATCTTATGATAGCATAGGCCTGGGGAGGTTGTAGGATCAGGGAGAGAGAGGGTAACATGCTTTCACACACATACACTGAGAAGCTGCCCAGTGCTGCAGTGTTTATGTTTGCTCTGTTGAATTCTGTTTCTCCTCTACAGCAGCTGAAGGTTAAGATATTTGTTACTGAGCAATCACGTGGTAGCTTTTTAAGAAGGGAAGCTTCTCACTTGGCCAGATCTTTTTCCCAGGTGTTTGGAGATTCATTAAACACATTCATACTAACTAAATATTTAGTTCATACGTGCAAGAAAATGCATGTAAACACTGCTAATTTTGATTTGATTTGATATAATTTCACTTTATCAGAATGTTTTCTCTTTCCAGGACGTACACTGTTTCACTGAAATACACAAATAGAAAAATACAAAACAACAAAACCAAATTACAGACACTACATATCACATCAGACATTACGAAGAGTGGATGCAGCACAAACTGTTGAATCATTCCCTATTCAGTGTTTGACCCAAGCATCCCAAATAGTTTGATAGGTTTAATCTCAGCAAATTTTGAATGTCAAACACTCAATTTACTGCATTCTGGTTTATGTAAATGCACCAATTTGTGCCTTTTCTGCATCATTTTCAGAGGGAAATTTCTTTTATTTTGTCAAAATAAATTTTCCCTGCTACTTTCATGTTTTTATTGAGCGGTACAAATGCACAATGCTGTAAATATTGTGGTGAATGTGTCTCCTGTGTCCCCCCTGAAATCTATGCCTCTTCCTCAACCTGTTCAATCGAGCCTGTGGGACTCTAAATAGTCTGTGTGGTGGCACTGATGTTCCTCAAATAAAACGTGACAATGTGTGAGAATACTTTCTTTTAGTATATTCAGTTTGAAACCCTGTCTCAAACATTTAACCCCTCAGTCTTTGAGCAGATCTGTACCTGTCTAACTAGTCTAGCTTAAAGCCGAAAAGAGAGACAACTGTACTGACTGTATTTGTTATTTATATCTCGCTGTAAACAGTTGTGTGCCAAAGATACACCACAGTAAGGTTTAAGACATAACAACAACAACAACAACAACAACAACAAACCTTACAGTGGGGTTTTGGGCAGTGTATGTTATGAGATGTAATGTGTATGTGTGTGTGTTTGGTGTCCATCCTCAGACAGTACCTGGTGGTGGTGTTCAGAGACAAACCCCTGGAGCTGTGGGACATCAGGACAGGGACGCTTCTCAGGGAGATGGCTAAGAACTTTCCCACTGTGACTGCATTGGTACTGAAAAAAACTACATACTAATAAAAAACACATCTTTACTGATCATTAATTCTAAAGTACTAGTGAAACACGAGGAAAAAGATACAACAAATAATGTGGAAATGTAACAGAAATGACATGTGTTCCCCAAAAGCTGTTAAGGTATGTTCATGTTAATTCACAGCTGTATATCTAAACATCTCCAGTTTAAGTATTTACTTTAACAAAACACTGTCAGTGCTGTAGTAGCACCGATTGTTGACTCTTCCCTGCGTTAATAGTCTCTACTTTTTGACCCCTTTCCCTTCTTGTGTTTGTGTGGGCCATTTGAAAGATTAGTCTGAAATTTTTCCCCAAGCTCAGCAAAGAACAGTGGCTTCATTAGGCCAGAGCAATGCTCATAAAAGAAGAGTTATGCTGGACAAACTTTACAGTGGGGCTGTAAAATCCTCCACAGCGCAAATAAAAAACGCCAGTATCCTTAATAATACATGCTGGCCTCCCCCAGCCCCATATTGCTGTCTCATTTCCATATTGATTACAACCTTGAGTCAACCAGACTGCAGCCACAGCGCTCCAGCAGTTAGATAGGGAGGCTGGGGGGAAAACATCTCTCCTGCGTGCCTTAGTTTCATTTATGTGAGCATCTACTATATGTGCAAACTGTCTCTTCCCTTTTCTCCTGTCTTTGTCTTTCTGCTTTTTGCTGTTATGCGGGCAAATGTGTTTATATCTGGGTCTTAGTCTAGGGCTGCTGCTGTAGCTGAAACTCTGTGTGTTTGTGTGTGTATACAGGAGTGGTCCCCGTCCCACAACTTGAAGAGTCTGAAGAAGAAGCAGATGGCAGCGAGGGAGGCCATAGCTCGCCAAACAGTGTCAGATGCCGAGCAGAGTAGTGTTGAATCTTCTGTCATCAGGTCAGCGTTATAAAACTTCAGAATTTTGTTCCTGGAATCTGTTTGCCAGGATAGAAAGCCCTGAGGCAGAGCTAGAGCTCTTATGAGAGGAACTGAAATCAGATAAAAAAAGACACTGTGGGAGACCGCAATTATGACACTATAATTCAAATGTTTTTAATTTAACAGTTAATCATTCCAAATACAAAACTATTTCTCTGTCCCTTATCATGTATAATTGATTATCTGATTGCATAAGGTAACAGTCCAGTATTAATTTTCAGCCACAGAAAAACCTAGATCAGCGCGCCTTGACTGACATACCTCCACACTCCTGTCAGATAAACTCAAGTAACCCTAGGAAACCATCTAACATAACCTTTTGTCCATTTCTTTAATCTAACTATTTCAACCTTTTGGCCATTGTTTCAAGCTAGCTATTTTAGCCATTTATCCATTCTTTGAGCTTAATGTGAAGACCTCTCTTGTCACTTGCTAACTTGTTCTAACACATTCAATTGCAACACATAATGAAAAAAAGTAAAGCTTTAAAGGGGAACTAAACCCCCCTCTCTGGGCATTACTCTGCCCACAGCTTGATTTAAAAAAATTCAGAAAAGATAGGCGGAGCTGAGGGAGGGAGGAAGGGGTGGGGGGGCAGGCGAGCGGCTGAGGAAGGGGGCGGAGTGAACATTGTCCCTCGCTGCGGGGAGAGAGGAGAGGGCTTCCCCGGAGGTCAGGCCTCTTTACCCAGTCCCTCTCCTCCACACTTTGGCTTATTTTCACCCAGCCCAGCACTGGTACCTTAGAGAGCGGTCCCTCGCTGAGGGGAGAGGGCTTCCCCAGAGGTCGGCCTCTTTACCCGGTCCCTCTCCTCCACACTTAGACTTATTTTCATTGTGCCGATGGTGGCTTGGAAAACCGCCCCTAACTGTGTCACACGGGCAGAAGGGAAGGCGGCCGGAGCTCAGCCAGTCCCCTTCTCCACACTTTGACTTATTTTATCCTACTTGGTTCTATTTCTCCCTCTCTGGGAGCCTGGGCTCACCGCGCAGCAGCTCACCGCATCCATCCATCCATCCATCCACCCCTCCCTCCCTCGCGGCCCCGCACATATACCCCCGAGGCTCAGCTCTCTCTCACCGCACAGCGGCCCTCCACATCCCTCAATGTAAATGTAAATGTAGTAACCAGGTTTCAAGCTGTAGAGGGCACTCCATAGCACATTTTTAAAATAAAATGTAGATTTTCAACAGTTTGCACTAAACTGTCAAGATTTTGAGCAGGATCAGTCAGTAACACTACTATACAACCAAAAACAATGATTATCAGCTGAAAAAAATGGTTTTAGGGTTTAGTTACTCTTTAAAGTAAAGTAAAGCTGACTAGCTGACTTAATATGGTTGTATTTTTTAAATGAAATGATAATTTCTGTTTTGTTTTTTTGTTTGTTTTTTTTTGTTTGGTTTTGGTTTTTAAATTACTCAAACTTCTTTGCAATTCCCCCCTAACGTATAAGTACTCCAATTTGGGAATAACTGGCTTAGAAGAGCTGCAGAATACCAAGATATCCTAGTCCAGCTAAAAAATGTCACATTGGAAAGAGTGCAAACATGACATATTTCTCTACTACAGTCTCCTCCAGGATGCAGAGAGCAAGTCAGAGACCAGCCAGGCCATCTCAGCCAGGGAGCATTTTGTATTCACTGACACAGACGGGCAGGTCTACCACATCACCGTAGAGGGCAACACAGTCAAAGATGGTGCACGAATTCCCCCTGATGTGAGTCCAGAGACTGTGTCTTTTTTATGTCTTCACTACATCAAGGTCATCCTCACTGATCCTTGTACAGAGTTATTCCCACTCATTTCATATATTTTACTCTCCATTCAGGTTCATGTTTTGTTAAATCTTCCTGTATACAAAGATCTAAATCTGTCTTTTCATTACCC
Source organism: Epinephelus moara (assembly GCF_006386435.1). Lineage (NCBI taxonomy): Eukaryota > Metazoa > Chordata > Actinopteri > Perciformes > Serranidae > Epinephelus > Epinephelus moara. The sequence goes on from NC_065524.1 coordinate 13,462,189, forward strand.
TGTTTACTTTCTGTGCACATCAGTGTGCCTCCTATCACTACCTCTACCTCTGACTTTCTCCTTTCCTCTCTCTGCAAATTTAGTTATCTGTCAAATCTATTAATCAATACTTTCTCTCAGTATTGTAACCTACACTGTCCCTTACACTGGATTTCACTTTTATTCATCACAGCCATCATTGTGCAGTCACTTTTTTTTTTTAGATAGAAAACTGATAAGCTTCCTTTTTCGGTCTGTCGGTTCTTTTGTTGTTGCTCTGGCTTCGTCTCTCTTATGTTTAAAGGTTAAATCTTTCTGTGCAACCTGTGCTATTCTTTCTCAGTGTCAAAGAGAATGAAAAGACGAGAGCAAAGTGTTTCACATCAATTACTTCCCTGTTTTTGTGATCAAACATCTGCATTGTGTCAACATTTTACCTCGTTTTGGAGCTCAAAAGAAACATGGTGGTTAGCCAGTGTCTGCACAAAATCCTCTTTTGTTTAGTAAAAGCTATTACTCCCCTTCTATGTCTTACGTCCTTCAGGGCTTTTTTTTCGTGGAGCTTGTGTGCCAGATGATATACATGCTGGCTCCACATCAAGAAGTGTTCAACCTAATGTGCTACGGCTTTTAAAGCTTTATGTTTTTGTTGCCAGATTAAACCCATTTTTTTTGCTAGAGAACAACAGCCAAGTGAATGTGTGTGATTTTGAGTGTGTCATCAGTGTGTCATCAGTTTGTCCCAGATAGTGTATTGCACGTGTTCTCTTCACTGGTTCAGAGTGTGACTCAGGCTCAGGAGAAGAGTTACTGTATAAACCTGTAAACCATCTGATGTTAACCCAGCTATTAATTCACTGTGACAGCAACATGATACACAGAAACAAGCCATTACTTTAGACAGGATTTCTTTTCCGCTGGATACTGCAGGATGCGGTGATAAAATAGCAGCAGGATGTTTTGGTTACTTCATGAGTCAACATGTCACCACCAACAAAGAACCGTTTGATAGTTGATTTAAGAAAGGTGTTTAGTTGCCCGAGCATCTGTTTTCCCCAAAGTAACATGAAATTGAAGCTATTGTTTGAGAAGTCTTCTGGAAGACTTTCTCTTCAGGAACTTTCTTCGACTCATTATCTAGTTGTGACTCCTAATTTTGTTGAGCTGAGTCAAGCTATAGAGTAGATAGCACCTTCTGTTGTTTGTCTTTGATTGCCCACATCTTCTGTCAGTAAACACAAAGCGATTTCACTCATTATCACTAACACTTTCTCGTCATTTGAGATGGCAAAATTCATCTTGCTCCATACAGCATTTCTAAAGGAAAGCCCCCATAGTATATCAGATTCTCAAGTCCATTCCTGAGTAGCAGATTGGATTGTTAGACAGCCTGTGTTTTGCCCGCTCACTCCTTGGATCTATTCACAACACGCAGACAGAAACTGGAGGTTTACCTGGGGATTTTAAAGCCTTATCTTCGTGGCAGCTACAGATTCATTGCTCGAAGATTTGCATACCCCAAAGGTTTTACAGTCCTTTCAGGATGATAGAAGATCTTCAAATCTCTGTCAGGAAACTGACAGAAACTCTCCTAAATAAAGTTTTGTCCTATCATCCCCACTGCATGCACACTGAAGGTGAGCCGACAGTAAATGTCTTCCCAGCAGCACTCTGTCTTGTGGCGCAGCCTTACTTTAACTCAGCTGATGTGCTTGTTTACCACTCGGCCAGATAATATGATGTTTTATAGTTGAGGGAAAGGCATTTTTATGTTGTTGGGATTACAATTTTTAACTACACGTTGGAACGCTGTATTAAAGAGGAGCCTTGTTACCATCATTCACGACATCATTTATTTTATGTCTATCCTCTAATTATGTGGAGAGTGATCATGGACTTGTGATGATTTTTAATTAGGTACTTGAAGAGTGCAACGATGCTCATAGGTGACGCTGGTAATAGTAATGAAATTCTAAAATTTTGTGTTTTTAAATATTGGAAAATAATCCACAAAGTCAAAAAAAGTCAAAAAAAATCAAGCCATACAGCCTAAACTGTTAGTTACATGTTTAGGTTAACATAAGTAACAGTTTTCATATACATGACTTAATTCGGAATTCTTAGGCAGGGGACAAATACGCAGCTCTCTCTCCATATTTTTTGTTTCGCTCCTCTCACTGAATATGTGCATTCGTCCTGTGTTGCAGGGCAGTATGGGTAGTATTGCCTGCATTGCCTGGAAAGGTGACACCCTGGTGCTTGGAGACGTTGATGGCAATCTCAACTTCTGGGACCTCAAAGCTCGTTTGTCCAGGTAAAAAATACACAAGTTTTAGGCCACTTACTACACTGTACCTACAGTATACTACATCACTACCTTCAGTTCTCCAAAGCATTTCTTTGTGCTCCTTTTGGGTTTTTACATATTCGTTCCATATTGATTCTTATTTTAAATACATTTTTTTGAGACCAAAAGAAACCCTGCCCAGAATGGTCATGGATTGATTGTCTCTGCTGGTGTTTCTCATTTGTTAAAATCAACGGTAAAGAAATGACTGTGGGGTAGCAAAGAAAAAATAAATGGCTAATGCTGTTGATGCTTTCAGGGGAATACCGACACATCGAGGCTGGGTGAAGAAGATCCGCTTTGCTCCGGGGAAGGGCAACCAAAAGCTGCTGGTCATGTACACAGATGGAGCAGAAGTCTGGGACACCAAAGAGGTGAGGCTCCACACCAGCCCTTGGCAGTCACCGTTGATATTATACATGTGGCAAACTTGATTAGTTTGTTTTAACACATTATAAACTCCAGCACGCATCACCTGACTGGGCTGCATAAGTCATATAAAAGTAAAGAATCTGCAATGGTCTGCAAGTTCGTAGCAGTGGTTTACATTTAAACAGATTTACTGTGGCAGAATTAATGTGTCTCCACAGCACTGTAATCACTGAAGCACTACAATATTGTGGCGGGGTATATTTAACTAATGTCCTCTCTCAAACTAACGCTGTGGTAATAGCATATCCGCTGTAATTGTCCTGTTATATTAAAGAATCATTACAGTGCAGTGTACACATACAGAAGCCCTAAAAGCTTTCCACTGGCATACATAAGCACAACCATAGCAGGATGGATGATCCTCATTCCTGTAAGCGACATGCATCCTTGCTTCCTCTTTAACTTTGTTTACTGAAGTCATCGTCATCATCCAGAAGGTCCTCTCTCTGCGCTGTCTTCATTTCACCTCATCTAAGAATCCTTCGGGCTAGTTTGCGCTCCAATTCATCATTTGATCTAATCTCATAGACTGGACTTTTTTTGTTTATCTGTATCCACACCATAATGTTTGTTAGCTTACCCAGCAGCAGTGTGTTAAAAATTGAAAAGCAGATGGATTTGGACACCGATAGATGCTGTGGTGTATTACGCAGCATGGGGCAGAGGGAGAGGGTCCCAATGGAGCACTATTGTCTGGGTAGAGAAAGGTGTTTTCTTGAGGGGAGCTGAGATAAGACACAGTTTTCAGTCCCCAATCGTAAAAGCGAGACAACAGATGGATTAAGCTGCTGAGGGAGGCAAGCAACGGCTATGGGGCTGAAAAGAGAAGGAGAGAGAGAGAGAGGGAGGGAGGAGCAGGAGAGAATGAGGGAGGGAAGGAAGAGCAGGAGAGATCTCCGAAATGCTTCAGCGCTCTGCTGACAGCTGGGTTGCACGGACTCCCATACAGCCCCATAAAAAGCCAGAGAGAAAATGTTTTTGTAGAACACCTTCTGAAAAGGCTGTTTTTCCACTGAGTCTTCCATTCTGTATCCTGCTGTACTCAACATAAATTAGTTTACAGTAGCACCCATCCTCCTGTTTCCGAGCCAACAGGCTTTTTATTGAATCCAAAGTTCATCCCGTCTTGTGACTTTGTCCCTTTGACTTTTGCAGAGAAGTTGTTTTCTCATCATCTCCTTTGAGTATTTGCAGATGCTTTAAAAGAAGTATTTAGGTGACAGTTATAGATGAACTGCCCTCCTCTCTTGCAGGTCCAAATGGTGAGCAGCATGCGGATTGGCCGCAATGTGAACTACCGCATTCTAGACATTGACTGGTGCACGTCAGACAAGGTTGTGTTGGCCTCTGACGACGGCTGTATCCGAGTGCTGGAGATGGCCATGAAATCTGCCAGCTACCGCATGGATGAGCAAGACCTGACTGGTGAGCCAGGGAACGAAGAGTGAGGGGCAGCTTGCATATTTTAGGATGCTGTAGAAGGGAAATGGATTTGATAAAGGCTTTATGCTTAAGAAGTTATATGCACTTTAAAAATCTATCCAGTAACACAACAATGGACACAATGACATGTAATGTGATACTACTCACAGTGGCATTAACAGCCATGGCCTAATATTGTGTTGTGTCTGACGTGTGGGGAATATGTTCAGATCCAGTATGGTGTCCCTACCTGCTGGTTCCCCGAGCTGCCCTCACTCTCAAGGCTTTCCTTCTGCTGCAGCCCTGGTCAGGAACCTTCACCATGGACATCACTCAAGTGTAAGTCTCAACTCTGATTAAGCTGATGTTAATGTGTCCGCTCTAAAATAATCCCCTGTTGTTGGTGCATGGTAGTGAAGCGTCACTGCTCTGCACCTGTAAAACATGTGAGCAGCATTCTGTTCTTTCCCACACAATGGCAGTACAGCATTTGCTATGAGATGGGCTAGATGCTACTGTACAAACAGGAGGAACATGCAAACGTGACTACTGCAGTCAAAAAGTTTTGCATGGAACTTCCCAAAAAAAGAACTGAGTTGCAGTGCGGTTGTGCTTTGATGGAAATAAGAAACCAGTCAAATTTATTTGTTGAAGTTTGAATCAGAGTCATTTAGGGTCTTTGTGTGCGTGCGGGGGCTGGGGGGAATCATCAAAGAATCATCAAATATTTCCCTGCTAATACTGAATAGTATTTTTGCTTGAAATACCCATTTCTGCTAAGGTCAATTTCAAATTTTCAGCTTCACCTGACCTGCATAGAACTACCAGTCAAAAACTCACATGAAAACTGAATACCCAGAGAAAATGCAATACCACACTCAAGGACCAAAGTCAAAAATCTGAATCATGACCTTGTTAAGGTGTTTATAAAATTATTATAAAAATCACTGCATCACCAAACTTTTTTACTGCTCGAGATGCCCCTGAGCAGGTCTTCAAAATCAGTGTCAGGGCTGACCAATGCGTTTTTTAAAATTATTTGTAACAGCCTCATAAAGTCATATCCAATTCCAATCCTCAGTTTATTGTAGCAAATTGTAGTTCGGTACACCAGCTATAAAAACAAACACAAAAAAAATACTGGCACATAGAGTGTGTGTATCCCTAAAGCAAGCTGTTGCAAGCAAGTATGCAGAGCAGCACATTGAAAGGGGCCAGTAATTTCACTTATTGATATCCACACAGCCTGCATCAATGATTGAGCAGAGCTGCTTTAGGTTTAACTGCATTTGAACTTGCGTCCTATGCTTTGTTAAACATGGGGATGAAGACTGGCTGTGAATCAATTGTTAAACATACTTACAACAACAGTTACAGACTGACCTCCTCTCACTACATACAGTATGTCATCAAATCTCAATAAAGCTGCCAATATATCTTTATCTATATATGTTTTGCTCTATTGGTTTTAATTGACACTAATGTTCTTTTTGTTTGATTTTGTTGTTATGTACTTTTTACAAGGTTTTCTTTTAAGGAAGACAGAGAAACATTTTCTGTAGTCGCCTATCCTGTTATGGGTGGCGGTGGGGGCTGTAGCCTATCTCAGCTGACATTGGGCGAGAGGCAGGGTACACCCTGGACAGGTCACCAGACTATCACTGGGCTGACACATGAACAGACAACTATTCACACCTACGGACAATTTAGAGTCACCATTTAACCTGAATGTCTTTGGACTGTGGGAGGAAGCCGGAGTACCAGGAGAAAACTCACACTGCCACGGCGAGAACATGTAAACTCAGTAGGGGTCCCCCATCCTGGGTTCGAACCAGGAACCCTGTTGCTGTGAGGCGACAATGTTTACTACCACACCACGTGCCACCCCACAAATCTAATGTGAACCTATTTTCAAGATTTGTTTCATCAGAAACATAAGTCTTGCTCTTGATCAAAACTCGATAGTCCCATCTCCCTTGAATATAGTTCTATTTGAATTTGAGGCTGATTTTAGTTAAATTTAAAGTTACAAACTAGATTTAGTTGTGAGCAGGAATGGTCTAAAGCTGTTTGTGTTTATCAGTATATGAAATAGAAAGTTATTTGTAAGTAATGAGATTTGAAAGATTGAGTTGTTCTTAAAAGTCAGGATCAATAAAACAATAAGACTTGCCTTGATGCATTTTTCTTTACCACCATGTCATCCTCCAACCACCCAAGCGTTCACTTTATTACCTTCATAAAAAAACACAGCCAATTTGCCAGTGTAAGCAACTTTTCTTTGTAAACAAGTCAACATGGGAGCCAGTGGAGGCCTCCCTTAGAGAGGAGTATTACTTGTGTTTTTTTAAAGAGCTACATCTGTGTTCAGCTATCGCCTGATGTAATTATGCCCCGTTTAACTGAGAACCTCAGTGTGACACTGCTTTTTCCCATTAAACACACACAGCTGCCTTATCATAAGTCAGGCAGATATATTAGCAGCGCTCGCAGTGTGCTACCTGACCTCAGCATAAATGTTCGAATAGAGTTATATGTTATTGCCTGACACCAAAGATCGACTGCTCTTACCAAGCAGGATCTCACCTTCCCATTTTAATATCAGGACAGGTTTTATTTCAGGGAGCTGTTTGACTGAGTTTGATCCCTCTCTTTCAGAGACTACAATGAGAAAGATGAGATAAAAGGCCTGATCCAGGAGCAGCTCAACTCCCTGTCTAAGTGAGTTATTACACTGCCTAATGAGAATGTTTACACACTGTAGCTCAAAATAGAATAATTATATTTATGTCATGATGCAAACGGCAACAATCAGATGCATGTGAATGTACGTGTATGCGCCAAGTATCAGTTTTTGTTTACGCTGTTTTGCCCTGCAGTCAGAGTCCCAGGATCTTTGTGTTTAGACAGCAGGCCCAAAGAGCATGTAGTCTGTGGGTTGACAGATAAGAGGAATCTCCCATAGCTGCCACACTGGGCCTGCTGTGTTTGAGAAGTGTAATTGGCTCTCGCTGTGTTCTGATTGTCTGTCTCTGATTGGCTCCCCAGCGATATGAAGAGTGTGCTACAGGACCCGGAGCTCAGCCTGCTGCAGCGCTGCCTCCTGGTGTCACGGTGAGTCAAAACTCAGCATGGAGTTACCACTGTTTGTTGTCTGCACATATTGTACTGTGTCCGTTAAGGTGTACCAGTAACGTGATTATTTAACATTCAGACTGCGTACCTATGTCAAAGACTGAACATGAACACATGGAATTCTAAGTGATGGAGCTCTAACAGAAGTCTAGTTTCTGTTAGCAGTAAAATAGCAAATAGCAAACAAACTATTCTGGAAGTGAGATGACACTCTTTCCCTCTATCATCATAAGAGAATACTGAAACTGTACACACAGAGCACATGTTAAACGTTGAGTCAATAAGTGTTTCTTTCCGCTAATGTTTTCCAGTCTGTTTGTATGAACGTTAAGTCTAGGGTTTAGAGTGGGTCTATTTGTTCCAGTGATCTGAAGCCGAACTGAGTTTGCAATCAAGCTACTTGTTAGTCTCGTTGTTGTTCACTGATTGATCCCAATGTAATTAAACCGAGCAAGACGTAATTAGATGGATCAGGAGTGATTTCTCTACACAAGTCTGTGCTCAGTGTTAGACTGGCTACATTTTCACAGTCGTTATGTGTGGAATATTACTTAATTATTTATTTTTTACATTTTGCTGAATTCAGAAATAAATAATGTACTTGGAAAAGATAAACAAGATGATGTAATATTATGAGACAAGTGAAATCATTTTGTTTTTATGACAAATTATCTGCGTAAATATCAGGATGTGTTTTTGCTGTAACTGTACAGCCGTGATTTATCCACGATTAAAGCATGACATGAGAGCTGGTGTCAGCAACTCTGATCGCATCTCTGCTCCAGTTCTCATTTCCCTCGAGCATCTGACAAATCTAGAGCAGCCAGTCTGAGTGGAAATGCAATATCATCCCACAGTTTGCATCCTGTTATTAAAACCGTGATTTACCTGGAAAGTCCCCAAGACCCTTTATTTACCACGAGTACTATGACTGTGCTCACACTGAGAGCTCGCATTATGTCTCCACATCCGGCCGGCCAAGTTTCCATGCCATTGTTAATGTGGCAAGGTAACCTAGCAACAGCTGTGTGCCTGTGCAGATATGTTTAAAGGAGGCTGAGGGAAGTAAACGGTGGAAGAAAAGGCAGAAGGATGTGGAGAGGGGGTGGAGGGGAGCTGGGAGAGCGAGGCGTGGGCTGGAAGATACAGGAACTATGGTCATTAGTGAGCAAACTACTAGAAGAACCACGCAGCGTGTTGGTTCAGACTGCAGAACCTGACTAACCTCCAGACAGAACATTATCCACTCTGGGCCCAGCTGATGCGTTGTGGTAAACCGCAGGCTGTTCGGGGATGAGTCAGATCTTCACTTCTGGACAGTGGCGTCCCACTACCTCCAATCGTTCGCCCAGGCTCGTCAGCTGAGTGTGTCCACTACAGAGGGTCAGGCCCAAAGTGAAGGAACCCAGCAGTCACCTCAGAACCACCTGGACATCTGCCATGACGTCCTGTGTGAGAGCTCTTACTTCCAGGTCAGTGAAACAACAGGAGTGTTTGCCTGTTTTTGTTGCTTTTTCTGTCTTTGGTGAAAAGAGACAACAGAGACAAATACATGATCCCAGCAGTCAGCATTTCAAAACTCCCTTAGGAGTCATCCAGAGACATTTACTAACAGGCCACGCACAAACAAACTCCTGCCAGGCTGCTCCTTGTCATCTACAGTGTCTACAACATCACCCGGTCACACAGTACATTCCATTGTCAATGACATTGTGTATCCTATCTGTTGTCTCACTAAGCTGCAGTCTTAAAGGGAAGCAACTCACACTTTAAAGCCTTTGAGGTCAAACCTATCTTTCACTTCGCCTTCACTGCATTTAATTCCCCCAACATTTCCTCCAATGATTCTAGCCCACACTAGGACACGCTCAATTAAAAAAAAAAACCCTCTTGTTTGCACCGTGTCATTGCTCAGATCAATGCGTCTTGCTGATGGCTCTTATAAACAATACCTTGAATCTCCAACTTTAATTATCGACCCAGTTTGCTCTGAAGAGTGTTAGAAAAGTTTCTTCTGAAGATACCCATTGATTGGTCCTTCTCTGCTGTGTCTATTCGCATCACTATGTTGGTCAACATGGCGGCCACGCAGCCCATTTAAAAAAAAAAAAGACATCCACCTTTATGTTGCCACAGCAAATGTGAAGGTGTTTCTTTCAAGGTTTATTTCTTTGTTTTGCAGTCGTGATGCACCCACACATTGTTTTTGTGTCCAGGCTGCAAAAAAATACTTTTGTGGACTTTAGGAAAAGTTTGAAAAAGTAAAGTAATTAAAAAGTTGGCACACTGTGCAAGTGAAGACAGAGATTCGTTGGTGGGTTTGGTCTTCTTCCCCTACGAGGCTACATCAATATAACCAGGGAGGCAGAGGAGAGGCGAGAATGAGTACCTTCTCTGATGAAAGATGATTAGAAAAATGTCAAGTAGCTTTTAGCTAGCATTAAGGCTTGAAGTAGCAGAATGTAAATGGACTGTTTAATTTCAGTCGGTACATGTCCCAATGAAAAGTCTCAAATAAGCCTGTAATTTTTTTTCTTTTTTTTAATGCATTATGCACTATTCTGTTTTTGTAAAAGTTCTCCTCCCTGTTAATGAGGGGCCACACAGTGATCACAAAGTTAAGACTTCCAAAGTGCTGCCCAGACGGTCTGCGGATACATTTGGATCCTGTTGTCATAATACAGCTTCAGTGGTAGCAGCCTGACTGTAATTACTAATATCCAGGGCTCCAATACAGAGCATACAGTTACAAAACTCATTTGCTAACTCTGTGAGGATTTATGCCCACGGCTGTGACTCACATGGAAGAATTCATCATAAGAAAGTGCAAGAAAAAAGCGTTAGATATAGACACACACACAGACCATGTAACTAATTTTCTACTATGCTGTTATCTCTCCCCTCATTGTGTCGTTCTCCCCCTGTAGACCTCATATAAAACTGATGAGCCCTCATACTTTGAAATATCGGTTGCGGGTTTCATGATTCATGCCTATCATTTGCTCACTGTGGAAAAAAAAAGATCTGATCTCCCATCAGGGAACATGCAATGAAATAATGAGGGAAAAGGCACCAATAATAAGTATGTGAGGCTGTGGCACCAGAAACACTGTGAAAACTCCTGAATATTTTAAGGACTTTATAATTACGCTCTCCATCTCTGCACTCTGCATTTCTATAATTGTCCTCCATATAGTTTTTGCTCATCGTTAATCATGTTCAATAATCTATCCATCGTTGTCTCTCTCCCAGACACATGCACACGGTTTGAACATGAATCTATGGAAGCAGTCTATAAAAAGAAATAAATTAGAAATAAGCTAACATGTGGCTTTACCTTCACTACTCAACAGAAGTTCCAGTTGGATCGGGTTCACCTGCAGGAGTTGAAGCGCTCCAGTTATGAACACACCAAGAAATGTGCTGACCAGCTCCTCCTGCTGGGTCAGGTAGGTATTACACTACTCATACTGCTGACACTGTCTGTAAAGAGGCTGCAGACATGTTGCATTCAAGAACATAAAGATAAGAGTTCCTCCTCCGATGTATATGTATTTAGAGATACAGAATGACCTAGGAAGTTCAAAAAATAAATGTGACACAAACTCTACAGCTGCATGATAGGCAAAACAAACAAAAAAATCATATTGCAGTCATATTTTCGATAGTGGTTGCGGTTTTAACAGGAATGGTCATTTTTGCAATTTTCACTTAAAAAAAAAATAATGGAAATAATAATGGTATAATTTTTGTTGAGTTTGTACCAAACAACTATGTTCCCTTAAGTCTGGAATCTGATTTGTAGGCAGAGGCATCTCCGTAGAACCACAGTGCTTCATTTATAATGTTTTGTTGTGACACATTTTACCTTTATCACAAAAACTGCAGCTCCTGTGATTTAGATATCGCACTTGGCCATATTGTGATTTTGATAATAGGTCTTATTTGCTTTAAACATCTAATTCCATTCATCCATCTTTTAATTTGTTTTTGTCAGAATGAGTCAAGCTCCTCTGCGTTTCTGATGTTTCAAATCTTTTAACCAACCACTGAACACAACGCTGTCTTCCTACTTTATACTTGTACTTACCTGTTGGCAAAATTTAGATTAACCTAAGTCACTCTAATAACCATGATCCTACATAAAACATACCTCCACATGGGACCACATATATACTAATCTTTATACTTAGCTGCAATCCTTGAATAATAAAAATAGAATTTGTCCAAAAATCAGTCTTAAATATCTTCAAAAGGTCATATAAAGCATTAACTTTACATGCCTGATTCCTGTATACACCCAGGCAATCTCTTTCCCTCTGTCTTACTTACAGCTCTCAGACCATATACTACCCTTTTCTCTCACATGCTCGCTAACACCTTCACACTCCGTAGCGGTCATACGTGCATATTGCCATAATGGTAAATAGGTCATATTGGTGCTGTGGAGCCTAATGAAGCAAGATGGACGGTAAGTGCTGCCTCTCTCTTCCCTGGCATCTCAGCCTGTGGGGACTGAAGTCACCTCTCTCCCCTCTCAATGTCACCACTCTCCCTCTAATCACAGGCTGCAATCAGCAGGCTGTGTTGGAGGTGCAATCCGCCAATAGGCAGACAGGCAGAGGCCAGCTTGGGCCGACCCCAGCGTGAGCTTGAGCCTTCATCTACACCAGATGAAAAGCCAGATAATAAACATAATTTCCCCTTGTTACTCTGTCTTGTCCAGCTCGCACGGTGGTTACTCAACTGAGCTGCCGATGCCTTGTTTCTCTCCTCTACTTCAGTCATTACATTCTCATCTCTCTGTTGTCGTTCTCAGACGGACCGAGCGGTGCAGTTACTGTTGGAGACGAGCGCAGACAACAGCAGCTACTACTGCGATTCGCTCAAGGCCTGCCTAGTGACCACCATCACCTCCTCAGGCCCCTCACAGTCCACCATCAAACTAGTGGCCACCAACATGATCGCCAACGGCAAGCTAGCAGGTATTGTTGCTGTGTGTCGGTCGGATAGCAGTTAGCGATCATCTCCAGTCTTGTTTTAATAAGTATGAGCAGCATTCGTTGAGTGTGGGTGTCTGCAGCCTTGAAAGGGTCTTAATATATCTTTAAATAATTCATCTGTTCTTAAGGCCTTTCCCTGAACTAGACACCTTTAAATGTGATGTTTTATAAAGGTTTTGCAAAGGTTGAAACTTCTTAGCTGTAGAGTCTTTAAAGATTAAAATTCAGAAGTGGACTCGAACCACACATTCCATAATGAGTGGGGTTTCTGCCCGCGGATTCCCAGTGTGTAAAGAAATCATCACACTGGTGCCTGGGCAGAGTTTGCTAGCGATAGGCTATCATTTTTCCATGTACAATTTCTCTCCTTTTGCTGTCTGTCAGAGGGAGTACAGCTGCTGTGTTTGATTGACAAGGCGGCGGATGCTTGCCGATACTTGCAGACCTACGGGGAGTGGAACCGGGCCGCCTGGCTAGCTAAGGTAACTCAGCATGACGGCGTCCATCAACAGGAAACATCAGATTCCATGTAATATTTGGATAGTTTGTGAATGTGTGGGCTTGTGGGTGGGTGTGTGGACTGTGTGTGTGTGTGTATGTGTAGTTTTCATATTTTCTATTGCTAAGTGTAAGTAGATGATACTTTTTATGCTTTTTACTTATTCTCTCTCTTAATTTTTTTAAATGAAAATCATTTTGAATATTTGTTACTAACATTTTTATCTAGGAAACACAACACTATGTTCTTACACTTCAGATTTTCAAGGAAAGCCCCTTCGAAGCGGTCGGAGTTTCAGTGTCTTGTGTGCTGTGTGTGTCTCCAGGTGCGTCTGAACCCAGCGGAGAGCTCAGATGTGCTGAAGCGCTGGGCAGAGCACCTGTGCTCCCCACAGGTCAACCAGAAGTCCAAAGCCATCCTGGTGCTGCTTTCCCTGGGCTGCTTTTACAAAGTGGGAGAGATGCTTCACAAGTAAGAGCCAGGATTGATGCTGATGTTATGAGGATTTAGGAGTATATGTTGAAATGGAATATAGTATAATTAGTATGTTTTTGTGTATGTAATCACCTGAAAATAAGAGTCTTAGTGTTTTTGTTACTTTAAAATGAGCCATTTCTATCTACATAGGCATCGGGTCTGCATTTATGGAGATTGCCTTTGCGCACTGCCATGTTTCTACAGTAGTCCAGAACAAGCAGACCAAAAACTGGCTCCAGATCAGGCCATTCATACCATAGCCGACGTAGTTGGAAGGCCATCCGCAATGAGTAGCTTCAGAAAAACATTGATTTACTCAGTGTTTTTACAGGGTTAAATCACCAGGTCCATTTGTTTTGGAGTGGAGGAGACCTCTGCTGATAATTTAGCTCACAGTAAAAAACGGTAAAAAAAAAAAAAAAACTCCCAAATTGAAGATTCTCATTTTAACTTTAACTCTTTATAAAATGTATTACCCTTGTGACTTTTTTCTGCACGATCCTCCCCCCTTGCCCTTTCATTCCCCATTATAAAAACCTGAGTGTATGGCACATTGCATGGTATGGTCTGACCCCATATCTTTTACCTCATCATTGATTCGCTGTTAGTCTACTCGCTCTCTTCTTTGACAGCTCATGTTATGAGATGCCTCTGGCAGTAGAAGCTCTTGCAGAGAATTAGAGCGACATCGGGACAACAGGGCTGATGTATGCTTTAGGATCACAGACATCAAGGCGGGGATGAGGCTGGTTTCTGACAATAGCTCTCACCTCCTTCTGCCTGTGTCTTTCTCTTCCCTCCTCTATCTCCTGGGCAGTATGAGGCACTTTGATCGCGCCGCCCTCTTCATCGAAGCCTGTCTGAAGTATGGGGTGATGGAGGCCAACGACTCTTCCAATATCCTTTTTGAAAACCCATTACTGCACTCTGGGGGCCATTTAGAACTAGAGTTAGCTCCCCCTGCTAACCCTGTCCATCTCTACTACAGACACGCACTGGGTAGCAGAGAGCTTTTTCACAATGAAGGACAATTTAAATGCTCCACGGAGCACATCCTATCACACTTTGATCAGAGTTAGTGATGCCGCAGACTCATAACGAACTTTTAGGACCCAGACTTTGAAAAAAGTACTCCATTTTGGGTTTTTTTGTCACGGTTGTCAGTGTGTTTGCTGTGTAACTGAAAGGACAGGGCATAGTGTCCCACTGTCACTGTGACACAACTGAGATGAACTTGTGACTCCTCCACAGAATAAGGAATTAACTTTATGGGCAGCAGATACATCACTTTTACCAGCAAGTCACCTTTTCATTAGCCACATTGTTATTGCACATGACTTGTAGAGAATGTGTTTCTTCATTTTTATCTTGTATAACCCCTCATTTAGCAATAAACACAAAAAAGTCAACAGAGAAAAACAAAAGAAAGAATGATGTTCAGTATAAAATAATATTTAATCCAGACTGTAATTATTATGAGTACAGCAAACCGAAGGCATCCCCCTTTGGCTGGTTCATTGGTTTGAACTGGCTTGTTGCCACTTAGTGATTTATGATATATGGAGTCCAGACCAGGAGGGAGCAGACTAAACTTGTGTGGGGCTGAGCCGTCCTTCAAGAAGTCAAAATATCTCATTTTCAGTTTAGTGAGCGTAAAACGTCATATCCACTTTTTTTTTCTTTTTGTCATACATGTATGTTTCCAGAAATACAGGTGACCGATTTATCGCAAAACCAGCACAAATAGGGACCAAACACAAACTCAAGTGCAATCTGTGGGCTCCAGCGCTCCTGTGTTTGTCCAACTAATCTCTGCAATTTTGCTGACCATCGATCACGAGGCTGAAAACACTCAGGTGCTCCAGCGAAGATTTACCCAACAGTCCTGCAATAAATCCTCCCCTGATGAAGGTGATGATGTCCAGTTTGTTTCAAAGTTGATTTAGAGAGGTGTCGATCCAATGTTAAAGTCATTTTGGAGTCTGTAGTTTGTAATATATCTAATAGTATTGCTTTATACTGCAAAGTGTTTGTAGGATTGAGCCACCCCTTTCAGCTCAATCCAAGCAGGTCTATTTGGAGCCAGGAAAGTGCCACACAAGCACTGCCAGAACTTATTGCAACTGATTATATGGTACTGTTGGTACTGAACTGGCAGGAAAATAGGGCTCAGAGTGTCAGATCTGGTGAGTGCAAACATCACTGTATTTACGTCATATCATTTTTTTTCACCAAACCACTCAGTGATCCCTTTTATCCTACATGGAAACACCTGCATTCATCATGTTTCCTCACTCAGTTATTCAGGTATCTCCTTTAATTTGTCACCTGCTCTGGTGATGGTAATCATGTTGTGATTGGATTAACACTAGCTGTCACTTTAAAAATGATTGTGTTGCACCTTTTAATGTTTTAGGATGTGATCATCTAGTGTGCGGTACTTTCAGATCACTGCACTGACAGTTGAAGAGTGACACTTTTGAGTGATGACAGCTTTCATTGACTCACTGTATTTTTTATGTCCCATGAACAGTTTTAAGTTCTCCTTGACCTGTGTTTGCACATAAACTCATCAAGGCTGCATTTCTGGATTATGCACGGCTGCTGCGCTCACTGGGCCTGCGGGAAGGCGCCGCTCTGTGGGCATCACGGGCCGGCAGCGCTGGCGAGCAGCTGATGGAGGAGCTGTTCCAGGGAGAAGGAAATGCTTCAGAAGCCATTCTTGGCGAGGATGAAGTGGAGCTGGGCCAGGAGAGCACCGAGTGACCTCAGAAGACGGGAGGTTTGGAAGGGAACAGGTGACATGCTCTTTGGTGCAAATCAAGGAGTTGGCCACTCGTTCTAACTTCAATAAAGTGACCATTGTGAATTAACTTTGTGTCGGCGTCCAGGGGAATCATGGTCATCATCTCCACATCATGAGAAGAGGAGATATGAGGAGTTTCCTCCATGTGAAGCTGTCAGTCCGTCACTGGAGTCCACCTGTGTTTGTGACTGTAACGAGTTTAACATTTCTTAATGTTTGGTATGACCAGTGTGTGTTTGTGTGCATATGTGTATGCATGTAACAGCCCCAGAAGAAACACACTTTGTCCCGACTCCCTCAACAAGTGAAGTGATACATTGTTTTTGTCGGTTGATGAATTTAACTCATTAGATCTTTTTTTTTTCTTTTTTTCTTTTTTTTTATGGTTTCTTGTTAAGCTTTATTTTGTGTGCCTGTATTAATAACTTCAAAGTACTGTTGTAGCGCTACAGGTTTAATATGCCTTTTTGCTGCTGAGATTAAATGTAACACAATTAATTTATCCCAAAAATAACATGTTCCCTATTTGGTTTTGAAAATGCACTGCTCTTATAAAAGACCCGATTCATATCCCACAAGTAAATTCCAAAATTGTATTTTTGCACTCTTGATTTCACCAAAAATCACCACATTGTTTTAACAATAATTGACCCTCCTTGTAACAGGGACAAAACCTTGCTGTAGACAGACACATAGCAGACTGGGTGTAATATCCACAGCAGGTGGTACTGTGTAATTGACTGACCAAAGCTACTGCACCAGCCTCTGCAGCTGTAAGTGTTGGATGATCGCTGTAAAAATTAGTTAGCCAGGCTGCCCTGCACTTATTAGACACTTATTAGTGTATTATCTCCCTGCACACACAGAGGGAAGAGGAATCTGACCGCTGCCACCTGAGTGATACAATTTAATTAGCTTGTTTAAAGTTCAGTTCAGTTAAATAGATGCTGGTCGCTTGTTAATCCGTTCCATTGATCCAAATGGAATTTTTAATTTCCTACTTTTGTGGAGATGAGAGGATATGCTGCTCCCTGTATACTTTGATGTTTGCATAATGAGGGTGTTCTCTGGTGTGTGTGTATTACAGGAAGAGCTGTCAAAACGTGTCGTAACTCATTTTAATCAGACTTTTGATGGATCATTTATACACAAACAATAATCTGTGCTGCTCCCGCTGTTGCTCATCACAATCACAAAGCCTGACACACAGTTTAGGAAACAGTTCAGACAGTTCTGCCATATCTCCTCCGCTCTGCTTGGCTTCTGTCTCACGTTTACATAGTAAATACCTACTGATCGTCAAAATCATCTGTGTGACAATGCAAAGACTTTCGTGATTGTGCGTTTGATTGCCTCGTGACGTGTTTAGTTGTCCTGAAACGAGACTGTAACTCCATCCACAGGACCTTTTAGTGTGCTATTGTGTTTCATAAACACGTCAGTGCTGTTTCTCTTCTGTGTTACAGTTAACCCCTAGGCGGTGTCACTATGGCAACCCAGGCCTATTTTAGGGGGCTAGATGTTGTTCCTGTAGATCCATTTCACTATGCTCCGCTAACATACTGTAGGATCTCATAGAGTCAGCACTGAGTCACACAACCCAGCAGATAATCAGCTGTAGTTTACCTGATGCTGTGTATCTTCCTCCAATCGTGTCATGCAGTATTGTGGAAGCAACATGTACTGTACTGCCTCTTTATCTTTAGGCACCAGTGTGATTAACACTCGCTGCTTTCCTTTGTACTTCGAACTAAACAAAGTTTAGCCTTTTTTCATTGTTCTGTGTTACTTGTTTATACAGTGATCCTGATGCTTTAAGCTATATTACAAGAGAAAAAAGATATATGTATATATGGATGGCAATAAAATCAACATTATTAACTTTAAAACATCTCAGTGTGTTGTTTCCTGTCTAAAGATGTTGACACAAGAGGGCGCTCTCAGCCCTCAATAGTCAGCAAAGTGGCTGTGGCACTTATATGTTTTAATGGCCGCCACTTTGTGAGAAAAGACCTGTTATAGCAAGTGCTCTTTGCAATTATCCTCTTTTAATTTCAACCCAGGTAGATTGAATTTGAATGTTCGTCCATTTATCAAACTGTCTTGAAAGTGAATTGGTTCTTGCATGAGTCGCTTCCGCCATTAATTACTTCTTTTCTGCTCAGAAGGAGGGCCAACAGCTGGCTCCAGCTCGCTGCCCAGGTCTAACCGTTCTCACTCTTTTCTTCGCCTCGGATTTATTCATTGATGTGTGTTCTGTTTCTCCTTTCCCTCTCTCTCTCTCTCTCCTGCAAAAAGCAGAGCACAAAGAGAAGAAAAAGAGTCTGAAACAGAAGGCCACACAAATGACTTGATTGTGTTGCTTTAATGGCTTAATGAATAACTGCCGGAGAGCCGATCCAGCCGTTACAGCCAGGCCATCAGTATGCAGGGCCTCACTGCGGGATTTCTATTCTGTCTCACTGCTTATACTTTAGGCTACCACCCAGCTAGCCAAATGGCTCTGATAACAACTCCCATCTAGCCATCCTTAGTTGTCACTCCCCTTCTCCACCTTATATGTACTTTATCCCTCTTTTTTCTATGTCTTTGCTTTCCTTCCACCTAAAGAAAGCAGACAAACACCATGCCAACTCATGTTCTTGCTGCGCCCCACCTCCTCTGATTTCCTGGAAGCCCTGTTTCCATCTGCTGCTTGGCTTTCACCTCTCCCCCTCCTGAAATAAAGATTCAAAGTGGTGTCAGAAACACAAGATTAAGTGAACTTGGATCCAGAGCTGTGAGGAGCACTTATGTTCATTTCACAGATGGAAATCACTGGCCTTCACTGTTTCACGCTGCATACGGTCGAGAATTAACAGCCGGCTCCAAATCAATCGTACACGGTAGTCTCGCTGCCACGCATTCTCAATCATCCATGTAAGAAGCCATCGAAGCAGGCCTTCATGTGCAGCAAGCAGAGGCAGGGCCAACGCTGCACAGTCTGTGTGGTAGAGACGGTGAAGTACAGCAGGTCATCCAGTTCCCATGAGCATGTTCTCCTCTGGTGCTGACAGATAGCTTTATCCAGGATGGGCAGGTCCGTGCCTGCTTGCACTACTTACTGAAAACCCACCGTGTCTTCCTCTGCCTTTGTGTTGTTTTCCACTTTGTTTTTCTGCTCCTCACTGAGGGTTACCACTGAGTTCATTCCTCATTTTCTCTGTAATTATCCCACCTTCCATTGTTTTCTCAACACCCTCCCCAGACATTTGGAGCATTCTTTAGGCAGCTCACACCCCAGGTAGTGGAATTATTTTGGGTTGGGTGCCTGCAGCATTTATGAGGATAATTATTTGTCTTGGTATGTTGATTGCTGTTTCACTCTTGTCCTTTTGACCCGTGTTGAAAATAAGGTAAACCTGAACTGCATCATATTTAATGTTTCCTGCCCGTATAGCTAGGGTATCTTCTCCACATCGCTGTATGTGTGGCTCACTTTTCTCACCTTTCTCCACACTGTTACAGTTTCCTACTCCCAGTTCGCTCAACAGGGAATCTGATCTACACATGTAAAGGTCATATCTGTTCCTCTCACCCCCACATCACCTCCCCTCACCCGCATCTAGGAGTGTCGCCTGCTGTGGAAGTAACCCACAGGCCTGATCTCATCTGATATGCGCAGCCAGCCACTCCTCACATTGGTTAGATATGATTTCCCTCCCTCCTTTCTTCCTCTGCTATTGGTCAAGCTCCCTGTCCCCCCTGATGCTTGCAGACTCTTGGTTGTATGGAGCAGTGCCGCTGGGGCCCAGGCTGGAGGCTCCAGGTGATGTTTATTTTAAAGGTATTCAGGCCCCCAGCTTTATCTGATTCCATTTAGATGAATGTCACAGTGTTCAGCAGACCATGGCCTCGCCTCGCCACAACACCACACTGCTCCCATTTACGAGTGGCAGGAGCGCGAGAGAGGAAAGTGTGGGTCGAGGGGCTAGGCGGGGGGCAGCATAGGGGTAACAACAGGATCTATGGAACATTACCACGCGATGACAAACTCTTATCGAGCCCCGGTAATGACTTGCGGACAGGATAAGCTTTTAAAAAGCTCCGGCTATCTCTAAAACAACTCTTTTGTGGCTTCCACGCGTGCATGTTGCGGCCAGGGCTTGTTATTTACAAAAGCAAAGTGGAATCAATGAGTGCATTGTGTCAGGAGCGTGGGGCTGCCTCTGTCAATTACTGCAGTGTGGTCTTCAGCTCCTGCACAGGCTTTTACATGATTCTACTCTACTAATCCTCAGAGAATGATCAGGGTTATTCGAGTGAGAAAGAGACAAATGATTTGCTTAAAGGGTAAGACTCGCACAGACAGTTGCATGTCCAGACTTTATTAGACTGACAGACTTATTGCTCTAGGGGGAAATTTCCAAACTGGGAGCAGGAAGTTTATCTGATGATATTAATGCCACGTATAATAGGAAATCCTCACTGCTATGTCAACAACGTGTAAAAGACACAGCTGAAAGATCTCTTCCCAAACTGTTGTTGACAAAGCTTAAACCACATCCAGACCCTCTGGTGACTGTTTTTACGTGTAGACAGCAGACACTGCAGGGAGATCCTGTTAATAAACTTACAATTATCTAAACAATAAGGTGGCGAGAGATGAAGAAGGAAGAAATGCATAACCAAACAGCCCACATACAAGGCAAGAGATAACGTTAAACCAGGTCTATTGTATTCAGACACGAGAGGACGCCAAGGGACCCAGAAATCCAAGCTATGCCTCTGTTCTATCCCAAAATGTGTGTGTTTTATGTGTTTCAATGGCGGGCCATGAGGTAACAGAGATGCCACAGATGCCCTTACTACAGTGAGGCCCTCCCCGGGCTAATTGCCACTGTCCTTTGGGAGATTAGAGCAGGGGAAGGCAGGGATGATTATGAAGGAAATGGCCTCTTATAAGTCGCTGTACGCTTGGCCAGCCGGGCCCAGGGCTGCACAGACGAGGGGTATTCCCTTTCATCGGCGGACAGTGGGAGCCAGCAGAGGATGTAAAGGATACCTGTGCTGCAGCTGACCCATTTCCTGTATTGTTGCTTGTGCATGTACTGTATGTGTGTTTGTCTGAGGCCTGTATATGTGCCTGTGTATCCATGAA
This sequence comes from Epinephelus moara, assembly GCF_006386435.1. Taxonomy (NCBI): domain Eukaryota; kingdom Metazoa; phylum Chordata; class Actinopteri; order Perciformes; family Serranidae; genus Epinephelus; species Epinephelus moara. Next base: position 13,483,429 of record NC_065524.1, read on the forward strand.
TATATGTCCCAGTTTAACTGCCCTGGCCTCTTTCCTGTGAGCGCAGAGAGACTATCCTGCTGAGCCTGGGTCTCTCGCAGAGCAGCGTGTTTTCGTTTCTAGTCAAGCGGAGTATGTGTGTTTCCTCTCTGTGTAGTCCAACCGGACACACTAGGCCTGTGTGTGAGAGCGGGGCCGCGGGGGGACGCTGGAGGCTCAGGAGCGGCAGGCTGTTTTGCTGCGGCCCGTGCAGGCCTTCACTCCTGGGGATAAGCACGTGCTACTCTGCCAAGAGAGAACCCGGTCCAGGCTCAGTCTCTCTCCAGTGATTTTCAAAGGAAAACATCCGCTACGCTGTTAAGCTGAGATGACAATCAATCACACAATAGTCATATCTGCAGTGTGGGGTGCAAAGCCATAAGCTTTGTTTTATGGCTGCGGTTCCTGACTTTTGCTATTGAGACAAGCTCTGTGTCCCAGTTGTATTTTAGAAATTCTAACCATGCCAGGAGTGTATAGAGGAAGGACAAAGAATTTTTGAGTGTGTGTGGTGTTGATGGACAATGGTATCCCACAATGCAACATACCACAGAAAGGGAGGGTTGTTTCGAGCTGCTGGAAGTAAAAATGTGGAAGAGGTGTCATAATTTCAGTAACTGCACAAGACACAAGAATTAAATCTACAGAAAACCACATACTAGCTGATGTTTATCATATTTGAAATAAACAATGCACTGGTTCACAGATGTTTGATTAAAGTTTGTTGGTGCAAAAGCAGACTTTTACTGTTCTCTACAGACCTACCAAAGTGATGCACTGCCAACATTAGCAGAGGTGGGACCAAGTCATTTTTTACAAGTCATAAGTAAGTAACAAGTCTTTGCACTCATGGGCCAAGTCAAGTCCAAAGTCAAGACTGACAACTCTTAAATCAAGTCCCAAGTCCTACATTCAAAGTCTGTTTTTTATAGAATGTAATGCCATTTTAACAACAGAGTAATAATAATGCTTCATTTATTTATTTGTTACAACAAATGCAACTGAACTTAATCATGAAAATGTTGAAAGTGCTTGCATTGCACTTTCATGGCATATGTCACTATTAACCACAACAGAATGAATTTTGTATGTTTTTGTCCTGCCTTTTTGTGTTTATCACATCTCATATTGAAAAAATGTCCATGTTGAAATTTTCTCTTTCCAAATTTGAACAGTAAGACATTTTCTGTCAGCCTATTCTTCCTTTAGATATTGTATGCTGTTGCATTTTTTATGTCTAATAAAAATAAAAAGAAACAAAGCCATCCTTTGATTCAGAAAATGAAGGGATTTGTGGCACTCTTTAATGGTTGGGCTTTGGCAAAGGTATCAAGTATTTTCACATAAAAAGGTTCAAGTTCAAGTGAAGTCACGAGTCATTCTATTTTGGTTTTGTCAAGTCAAGTCTGAAGTCATTGAATCTGTGACACAAGTCTGACTCAAGTCCAAGTCATGTCACTTAAGTTCACATCTCTGAAAATCACATAGTGTGGACATAGTGTGGATGCGAGTCACAAATTTGATGAATTTGGATTGAACTTGACTAGGTCAAAGAAGAATTGCAACTTTACTTGGACTTAAACTCCAATGACTCACGAAACAATTTATTTCCTGAATCAACTAACATTACGCTATTTATATCCTGCAAGTTGAACTTAATTCCCAAGATCTGCTTTGTTTAAACTAATCTGACAGCATCCAGAACAAGTTGGAAGAAATGATACAAAAGATAGTTGTTGTTTTTTTCATGTAGGACTACATGGTGGTCAACAAAAGAAATTAAAATAAATAAATAAATAAAACTGCAGTATGTGTAAATGTGCAGGTCAAACATAACAAATGGCGATGCAACAACATCCTATACACTAAATGACCTTTTTTAGGACACAAAACTCATAGTTTAGGATTTGGCACTTGTCAGTCTTGACTTTGGACTTAATATGGGACTTGCCTGTCCTGACTTGGGACCTGACTCAGGAAATGAGTGCTAAGACTTGAGACTTGTGATTTGCAAACAATGACTTCACCTCACCTTCACCTCTGGTATATTGTGTACTTTAGCATTAGTATGAGACTGATATCTTTATTATAATTCCACTAGGGGGCGGCAGAGGTCTGGAGAACAGAGGTGTGACGTGTCTGATGGTGAGTGTCTTCCTCCTCAAGTCCAACTCCCAGTTTAAGGTTTGGGGACCAAGATATTCCGCACCAGTTCACAGATAGATTAGACATTGGAATAGCTTGTTCTGTAGATGCAACTAATTAAGATGAAATAATGTATCTTCTTAATGATCCGATTCAAACTACTTGTTATCTACTCTGCAGTTTAGTGGCAATTTATTTCACAGCATCCTCCTTATTGATATGAATTCTGCATGAATTTCAGTAAACTCTATAATTCATCTCATTAATTCAGTCAGTCCATGTGTGATTTTTGTTTTTCCCCAGGAAACTAACAAGGCCTCAGAATCTTTGTCTGCGTCCCATTGAACAGAGTCACATTCCAGTGTGTCTGCTGTGCGTTTATCTGTGGCTGAGGTGTGTGTTAGTGGGTCATGCATTGAGTGAGCCAACCAGAAGTCGCAGGTCCATTTCATAACAGCTCACTGTGTTTGTGCATGACGGCGCCATGTTCCCTCTATCACCGAGACAATCTGACACCAGCGCTGCTGCCTGTTGCCTAATCTGGGAATCAGCGTTGCAGCTATTCCTTATAGCCTCTGCTCACTTAGTTCTCTGTGCGGGGAAACCTCCTCTCGGATGTGCCAAGCTAACACTTGTGATAAATATTTGGAGGTCACCGTTCACTGACGCTCCTTCTTGATCTCTCTGAGGAGACTTTGAGTGATATTTGATGCAACACAGCTGGGAGAAATGCTGGCACACTGGAACTGTATTACATCAGACTAGACAGAAGTGTAGCAGACAGGGAGAAGAAAGAGAGGCAGACGGGAAGGATTGAAAGGTTAAAGTGATGAGGAGAGAGTGCGGAGAAAAGCAGGATGACAGAAGAAATTGAAGGAAGGGTGGATGAGGGAGGGGCAGGGTGCTGACAGTGTTTTGTTGGAGTTATGTAGATGTAATCCCTTCTGATGGGCAGGTCAAGCCGCCTGCCGAATGCAGAGGCACCGGCCAGCCCTGAGGGAGCGTGCACATGCAGTCACACACACGAGTGCAAGAAGCATGCTGTGTGTGTTTGTGCAGGTCTGTGTGCGTGTGTGTCCGTTGAGCCCTCTTGTTGCAATCTGGCAAGGCCCATGAAAGGGGGGAACAAAGGGTAGATTTTCTTTTTCTTTAAGTGGCGAGGGCCGGCCGAAGAGGAAAGAGAGATGGATCTTCTCCAAATGCCACCATGGGCGCACTAATGCCTGCTTTGTTCGCCACGGTAATTCTATTATGGTAATGGGGGATGAATCCCAGCTTTCTTGCCCTTCTTGCTCCATCCCAGTTCCAAGTCTCCTGTCCCCACACCCCCACCAGAGAGCTTCCGGCACAAGAACACAACAGTTAAATGGCCCCTAGAGGCCCCTGAGAGATTAGTCCTACTGTTGCGTAGATGTAGTGAGATGTGCAATAGCTCTTTTTATTTCCTCTGTCACTAATATTATCTTTGTCACAAGTAATTTAAAAGTATCATGACACCATTGTGAGCTTCTTTGCTTCACATTTATCTAAAGGTCATTGTTTGCAAATCAACAGCAGATGACATAATGATACAATAATGATGTTCTGCTTTAGTAAGGTAAACAATAGGGAGAAAATAGCATGAGAGATTTGGAAAGATTTGGAAATCATCCATGACACTACTTTGCCATTGTGCCATCCTCTGGGACTTGGTGTGCCTTGCATGATGCCATGCAGGGAGGAGAATGCGGGTGGCTGTCACAGCAGACCCTTGGGGCATGCAGTGACTCTGTAAATATCCAGTAATGTTCACTCCACTGGGACTGGCTTCTCTCTTCTTTGGGCAACACTTCACCGCTTTACCCAGCGGCCCCTAGAGAGCCCCTAATCCCTCCAGCCTGGGAACAACTCCAACATGCAGTCCCTTAAAATGTCTTGGTTTGTGCATTATGAGATGCTATGAATTACACTTATAGGGACGTATGGAGGGAAAACATGGCAACTGGCAAACATGGCAGTGATAAATCTGAAATAATGAAACAGGGCTATAAGTGGAACCAGGAGGGCTTCGCTGACCCAAAATCACGGTAACTCGATAGGCCTCCAGAGCTGCTGGAGGCAGGACTTGCTAGTAAAGCCCAGCTGGACCTGCGGGTACCTAACCATTGTACAATGTGGAGCTCATTGGAGCCCTGGGAGATCTGAGGAGGGTCACATTCCTGGCCTTCAGACGGACCCTAGGAGAGATGGTCGGGCTGCATGTCAGACAAGGTGTTGCTGAAAGTGAAATCCTTGGCGTGGCTTTTGCTATCTCTTTATTTTTATTCCTGGGACAAAGAGTTATGGTCCTATCAAAAGTTAAGTGATGGGAGTTAGAGGTAGAGCTAACTAATGACAAGCTGTTTAGCTTTGATCTCTGGTAAGTTATTGTTCCAGACGGGATGAATAAATGACTAAACCAAGACAAATATCCTGCTGTCTTCCTGCTCAGAATCCTCATTCCCCTGTCTGTCTCTTCATTCATTAATATACAGGAAAACCAAATAAAGAGCCCCCTTTTTTAACTTTGTAGACATAACTGCCTGTTGTAATTCCCTGTGTGTGTCACAGCTTTGCGTGTATCCTGAGCCCAGTGTATATGAGGGGCCTCACTACTGTGCGGCCATAAAGGGTAGCCTGTGCACATGAGCGATGGAGCCCCGCTGCCTCAGACTGAGGCGTAGTTGCTTTTTCATTCTGAAAGCGATATAAATTCCCAGCCGGTAATATAACATGTTTGGGTTGGTTGGTGTGTGCAGAAGTGTGTGTGAGGAGGAAAAGAGGGCATGTGCGTAGTGTGTGTCAGAGAGAAAAAGGGTAGTGCAGGGCAGAGAATGAATAGCTCTGTCACAGAAAGGCCAGCTAATAAAGTAGGTAGTTGAGGGAGGGGGGTAAAAAGAATGCTTCTCGTCTTTCGACCCCTTCGCCGTGGGTTGTCATCGAGGGTGAATTAGTTTTACGCCGAGGCGAATGCAACCAATAAAGCACCATCCAGTGGTCAGGCCATTCCCACCATTACCCCCCCTGCCTGCCAGTGGAAATTGCATTGGCTATGGTTTAAGAGACGCATGCGGCTCAAGTTTCAACCCCTTTGAAATTTTCATCGTCAATAAATTGCTAGATCAAGCAGATTAGTTAAGTGTATTTTGGCTCCTTTTCACAGCTGGGCGACCTTTGTGTGTGTGTGTGGGTGTGTGTGTGTGTGTGTGAAATGCAGAGGTGGTTATTCTTGGACTTCACTTTAGCTTTTCCAGAGCTCTGACCCTTACATGTTGAGCGACGTGACAAAAAAAAAGCGAATTACTTGGAAATTTAACTTTAGAAACACTTGCACATTGTTTTTACAGTGGTGTGTCCTCCTGTAGGCGACATAGGTGGCCACCTGGTGGGGGGGCGGGGGATGCTGAGATTACATAGGGAGTACAAACATAAGGGAGTGTACGTAGGGTATGTAGAGCAAGAAAAAAATAAAAAGGCAAGGAAAGGTGCGGTACAAAAAAAAGATGAAGTTTGCCAATTTGCACAAACTATATTCTATTACTGTCCGTTTTTTTGTTATTATTGTTAATGAGGAGATAATTATAATAATCATTTTAGCGGTGGTGGTTGTTGGGTGGGTGGTATAAGGGGAAGCTGAATGTGCCAGGTCTGGCACTGGTTCTTTTCATCTCTCTCTCAGCAGAAAAGTATATGCTGTCAATTGAAACGATTAGTGGTGTAGTATTTCACTTTTTCTCTGAGGTCGCTAGTATTTCATAATAGCTTGCTATTTGTCTTGTTTTCTGCTCTAGGCAGAGTCTTGCATCAGAATCTATGTGAAAAAGTATTTTATCTTGAAATGCTATAATCTCAACATTTGTCACAGCAAGTCTGTGCGATGCAACTGTCATCAGATGGATTGGGTGTGCTTTAACACTACTGTTAAAGCCTACTAATACCATATTGAACAAGCACAATGCATCACTGTTAAAGAGCCTTTTGCACAGTATTCGCTTGACTGATATCTATGTTCGACCCTGTCTCAGTCTAACACTTTTGACGTTCACAGAGAAACCTTCTCCATCAGGCTAACAGCTCCACTTTATTCAAACCAGGGTAACAGCTCAATCTGTTCAGCCTTGCGTCTTTTCCCAGGCCTTTTTTTTGGAGGAGGGGAAGAAAAGGGAGGTGTTTGGGATGATAACCCCTCTCCATCACTTTGACACTGGGAAAAGAGCAGTGCAGTCTCTGGATAGAGCTGTGGCCCAGCGGAGTGGTCACCCCCAGCTAGGAGCTGGAGGAGGAGGGAGTTGGAGAGCAAGGGCAGAAATGCAGGGCAGCAGGGTGGGAGTGGGGGGATTGATAAATAGAGTGAATGATAGAGGTCTAGCTGAGAGTTATCTGTTTGGTCATAAGTTTGACAGAGTCTTTCTGTCTCTCACAATCACTCACCCTGTCATGTGATATCAGTTCTGCTGTGGCGCCAACTTGTTATCAGGCCCACAGAGGCCGATAGGTTTGTGCACATTTGGGCTATCATTAATGTGCATTACTACATACCTACTGTATGACTCCACTGGGCTCCACAGATAAGGCTAGGCTATAAGCTGACGTTTTTTAATGTTTATCAGCTTTCCACCCACTGTTGATAGGAATAACATACAGTGCAAACGCATGGATGGATACCTGGGTCACATGCAGCTACTCTTATATATGGGAGCGCTAACAGGGAAAGGACAGACTCCCACTGAGCTTGCTGCTGCACAAATAAACATCAGTCCAGATCTGTAAAGGTGGGGAGAAACACCATCTGTCACCATACTGCATCACCTCCCATCACAGAAGGAGGTAGAGAGGAAGGGAGAGGAGGAAGGATGGAGGGAGGTGTGAGCTTTAATGGAACCCAGGCAGTTGCATGATAGATAACAAATTTCACAATGGGGAATGAGGGAATACCATAATGCGAAGCAGCCATGTGAGGGGGGAGCAGTGTGCAGCTGCACTGACCAGTACAGCCACAGCATTACACACACAGCCACTGCTGCTCCGACTCTGCAGCAGCAGCAGCAGCAGCAGCAGCAGGGACAACAACTGAGAATTCTCTTATGCAACAGTGTATTGGAGGCTTTTACTCTTTGCGTGTTGGAGCACGGTACACGCTACAGTAACAGCCCTACCTGGCAATTAATTTTACTGTATGCTTCTGGTAGCTCCTTGCTCAAAGCCATAGTAACGCAGTGTATTGGTAAAATATTTATAGCAACCCCAAAGCTAGGTTTAAATGCCACATTGTTTACAGGCGAATGCTGTTCTCAGCACATTTCATGCGGGGACAGGTGAGCCCATGCCATTGTGGGGCAACATAATTGTGGGAACGATGGGTTTACATAAGGGATTGAGCAAGGCTTCTGTTGAAACGAGCTGTCGTGATTTCACACTTTGCTTCACGATGCCAATAAAATTATTTTTTGCAGATGTCTCTCTGGTTTTGTTTTTAAGCCTTTACTGGACAAGAAAAAGGAAAGAAATAAACCATAAATAGACATAAAGTCACTTTGTATACATTTTTTTGTGCTTCTTTTCATCATGGTGAAAAATGATTCTTCTTAATGCATCATGTTAATTTCTGGAAAACATTTCAAAATTACAGAGTGCTCAAAACAACTGCAGTATTTTGCTCCATTGGCGGAAAAAATAAGGTTTTGGAAAAAAAAAAATCATCCCCATCTTGGAAACCAGCTCTCAGAAATACATGTCTAATGTGTTGCCATGTAAATTTTGACAAATGAACAGAGACGTGAAGGTTTAAAGAGTCTTAGGATCTATACACTACACAGCTGGTTGGGCTTGTTTGCAGATGTAGCATGCAGGCTGCACTCCATGGCCTTCTCTGCCGTCCATGCGGTGCACAACTGAAATGTCACAAGAAGAGTTGGGACGGATTACGCTCCTTTTCAAATTAAACAAGTCATCCTTTTCCACTTCTCAATCAACGTGTGTGTCTCCTTGCGAACGTACAGGCTATTAATCAAAGCTAACATAAATAAGTTGTGATGGCGGGAAGTGGAATGGTCTGCGTGAGTGCTGGCAGCGAGTTCTGAGAGCCAGATAAACAAATGATAAGAGGGGGAACCAGACAAACATGGCAGTCCCAGACGTGACCACTTCTTCTGGGTACAGACCTACTAACATCTCCTATATGATCACCGCTCTCATTTTTTCTGCCGGCTAATGCTTCGCGCCATTTGAAGTCCCCATTGTGCCAAGGCAGTGCTGACATACAAAGATGGATGTATTTTTACACTCATATACCACCAGCCCCAAACCTCCCCTGAAAATGTTTTGTTAGAGGTAAACTAGTCAGCATGTGTGTTTTTGAAACCCACACCAGTGAGAAAAGACTGAGCTATGTGTTCCAAAGGACTGGATAAATATTTAATATTCCAAAGCCAGGCCACACCAAAAGATCACAACGACCATGCTGAAAGATCACAATGAAACAGCAATGCACACAAAGTCTAAATAAAGACAAAATATCTACATTTATTTTATTAAGGTCGTGATTTTTTCCCCCAATTTGTTCCTTGGGTTTGGATTCGTCAGTTGTCAACTTCAAAGCCTTGGCATCGCAACCAACCACTTGGAGAACAAAAGAGGCTCTGCATGTTGTCATTTTAGAGCTGAGTTCGCTGCCCAGCTCTTGTGTTTTTAGAGATATTATTATTTTATTTGAAAGCCTGCGCAGTGTATATTTTCTCTCTGGGCTCAAACCTTGCTGTTCTTCCTGGATCTTGAGCCGCTCTTCTGCTCCCTGCTCCTGTTTGCTTTCCCCTGGCTCGCTTCAGTTCCTCGCGTCATGGGCCAGTGATGCTCTTACATGGGACACACACCCACTTTTCGTCGTCTTAACTTCTCTCTTGATTCTCAAGAGGGTGTTTGTTATCATTAACTAACCTTCCAAACAGGAGGACACGATCCTTTGTGAGCTTCTCTTTGTGTCACTTATTTAGCAGCATTTCATACCTTGTTATTCTAAATTGGAAATTCGTTGTATAATATATTTTAACACCTCACCCGTGAATGTCCCCCGCCACCACCACCTATATTATTGCCAAATGTGTTTCTGCAAACGTGTGCATCTATAGCATGAACGTGTTCGAACGTGGAGGTCTTTGCTTCTTTGTTCATGTCTGTGTATCTGCTGCGGTCTGTCTGTCATAGCTTGGGAATCGGGGGTCAGCACATGCTTTTAATCAGGCAACCTCTGGCTTTGCCAGACGACTGTACACTGTTCCCCCACCTCTGTTTCTCCCTCAGTCCTTCCCTTTCTCCTCTCTAACATTTTCTCTCAGTGCTGCAGGGGAGATGGCTCACTGGCTCCACACAGTGGTGGAGATGAAGCTCATACAAGTCACAGAACTCAGTATATTTTCATTTGTTTTACTGGAATACTACTTAACACACTTACTCAAGTGCTTATGTACAGTTTTGAGGTAATTTCATGTTACTTGACTAGTTTTCATTTCTTGCTGCTTCATAGTTTGGCTCCACTACTGTTCAGGGGGAGATATTGTACCTTTCACTCTACAGCATTTACTCCCCAGAACTTTTCAGATCAGTGCAGCATCAACAATGTAACAATATTAAAGATTAAACCAGTGGTTCCCAACCTTTTTGGCTTGTAACCCTTTACAAATAAGCAATGTATGGTTGGGGCTCCTTGACGCATTTCAGATGTCTAGAAGTTGTTAGTAGTTCCACCAAGGGATGATCCCCCTCTGAATTTCTCAGATGGTTTCATTTAAATGACTGTGTGAGGCTCACTGAGGTCAAACTTTCCATTATTTCACATAAGAAGCAAAGATTTGATAAAATTCCAAAAGTAAATTCTATAAAATCATTTTCTTCTCTACCCAATTAATCACCTCATTACCCCTCAGGTTTGACCCCTCTGATTGGAAACACTAGACTATAACGATATAAAAGTAGCTACTCCTTGATTGCAACAATGATATGCTGCTTATACACTGAGGCATCGGTATTAACAATCTATCAGGGCCATAAAATGTCAGTCACATGGGCCATTTTTCAACAGAAAAAGTACTTGTAATACTATAAAGGTAGTGACAGTGAAAAAAAAACAAAAACAATCCCAGATTTATCCATTTGGTGTTTCACCTCGCTATATTTGTGGTTTGTTTTTTTTGTTTGTTTTTTGGTGTCCTTGTTTTCATGGCTTCCTCTGGGATGGGTGCTGCTTGCCGTTTGGCGCCTGGTGGCTACCATTTTATGGGTCCCAACTTCACCTGTGCACTGTGGCCAGGAATGTCTCAACCAAAGCAAGTTAAGAAGAAAACGAGAAAATCTGGACAGAAGGCAGAGTCACTGCAGATCAATAACGCGCCACACACTTCTAATTGGTCATACGTGTACGAGTTTATACATTGTTGTTGGTTTTTTTGTTTAGTAGTTTGTTTTTAAGATTATAAATGAGTACTTCCTCTGCTGTTATTCAAATGTAATGGCTGTCTTACTTCTTTCTTTCTTTCTTGAATTAAAAACTTAGATCACTCCCAGGACCTAAAAACTAATTTGCTCTTGTTATGTTTCATCTTGGAAAAAATGGAAATGAATAGTTTCAAAATTTAATGGAAAACCACCCTCTAATGCAATGACTGTGTGAAACTAGTAAAACATGTTCTCTTATTTCTGTAAAGTGATCCATTTGTAATAATCGTTTTTATGATATCATATTACAAATTCCATCTTTACCAATTTGGCTTGCTCTACAATCTTAATTTTCTTGTCTTCACTTTAATCCTTTCCCTGATGAATTTTCCTTTCATTTCCTGCTGCTTTCAGCCTGTCTCGCCTCCTTACCCTGGTTTTTCCCCCTGTGTCTGTCAGGTGAGAGTAAGTGACAGTTGGAGTGACAGGCTCATTAGGGCTTCATTACATGGCTGCTTGGACAGGAGGAGGAGAGAGGCCCAGGAGATGAGCTATAAAGCAGGACTGGCTGGCCGGGCGACCCCAGCAGGTCTGCAGCTTCAGCTTCATAGATGGCCCCTGGGGTGGAAAGCGCACCTGGGCCAGGTGAGCTTTGCCATGAGGAAGGGCACTGGGTGCAGTCTCCAGAGAGAGCGGGGGCGGATTCCTTACATTCAGCCCAGGAGGTAACCCTGAGGCACTGCTTCATACACACACACAATGCATAATACATTGACATGCACATACATATATCCACACACACACACACACACACACACACACACACCCTGTCTGCCAATGGTGTTACAGCAAGTTTAGACTTTTCAACAGGTCTACTCACCTAAAAGAAAACAGAGCAAAGAGTGAAATTACTTTTCCAAGCTTGAATAATGAGAATTAAGACAAGGCACAAGTCGTGACATGAGCTCCTCGCATTAGATGTTTCTCCTTGAACTGTACCACGCCTATGAATCCTGTCAGTCGTCGAGACTTGAAAAGTCAGAGCCGATTGTTCTGCAGTTGGATTTGAGTTTAACGCCTGGCAACAAATGTCATTTTGTTTTCTTGGGGAGCAACTGAGAAACGTATCTGCGGTGATTAAGGCATCGAGGAACCATTATGTAGTTAAATTAAGTGGTTAAATGGAGACCAGGTTGCCAGTCGTTTTTGAAAGATTTGAGGGTAGAGATCGGGTAACAGCTCTAAATAAAGTAAAGACTTTGGTCAAACAATGTTTACACATGATTCATAATCTTTAAAGGATTAGCTTTTTAGGAATTTAGCAACATCATTAAAATAGAGTTATGTAGGCCACTTAAGCTGATATTAAAATAGTTTCCACTGGTAATTTGGTGCAGTTTAAAGGTCTTTAACTAAATGAAACTAGCTTAAGGATAATCATGCTCCATGCTGCTGCTGTTTACTTCATTACTGGTTCTTCTAATCGCTGTAAATACTTCAGCCACTGTGCTAAACACTGATAGTGATGGTGTTTTGTGTCAAAATACAGGGCATTTTCTGGAAGCAGGTTTTAGCACCTGTCCCAGGCTCCTTGCACTTCCTTAATGGTGATAAATGAGCCAGGTTGAGTCTGCTGGGGTCTTACTGAAACAGGCTGAACCCAGAAGTGAGTGCCAGTGAAATATATCTTAATGAAGGGAATGTGGCTTCACTGGGACTTGCAGCTGCCACAAGAATGTAAGTGCACGCTGTTAAATGTAGTGTGAGTGAATGGAAGAGTTTAGAATGGAAGAGGGTAGTGAGCGTGACGTTAGATTTGTGTTAATGTTGAGTAGCAAGTGTTTGTGTGTGTGTGCATCTATGTATAAATCTTCCTTGACTGTGCTTTTCCTCTGCACTTTTTATTTTCCTAAGTGGTGTAGGCCACGGCTATGATGTCACATTAAGCTCACAGGAATGCAAATGTGAAAAGCTATATATTTAAATACTGTATCTCAGCCATAAACTTGGCTCCTTTCATTTTTGGACTCAGTTAAGTGACAGCATGATGAACACCTGAAGTGGCTGGGTCCATGATGTAATATTAAGGTCTTGTACTTGTTGGAGATTATTATTACATTTTTAATTCTTTAGGTTGCTAACTCATTAAAAAAAATCCTGCAGATATCTTATCTACAGATGTTTTTAAGCTGTGTTCTGTACCCATGGGTTTGTAAAGTCGACTTAGGCCTCCAATGGCTGAATTGCTGACAGGTTTAGGCGCCATAATGCCAAACACCAGATAGAAGCCAACATCGGTGACTGTAATAGGTGACAAGATGTCAAGGTAGTCCTTTGACTACTTTAAATCTCTCAAAGCTTGAGGATCGATACCATTGGCTAAGTTCAGTTTGGTAATATAATGCTGCTTTGCCTCTGCTGAGGGCTTTTCTTTATATGGACATTTGTCCTTTGCGCATACTTAATTCATTTCTGAACCAGTGACAAATAATGACAGCTACTGTAGCTACCATGGATGTAAAACAAGAACTGAATACAGTGTTGGAGGCGGGGCCCTGTTCATTCCTGTGAAAGTTGCTCAGTTGTGCATGCAGCCAGAAAAGTTCAACTATTGCTTGTAGAATTACTGGCACTGCTTCTGCACTGTGTGGCCCATAGAGCAGGCCTCCACCAGCCAAGCTGGCTACTTCCAGTTTGGCGTTGTGCTAACTTGAATAGGTATAATTTGATTCAATCGTGCAGCTCTTCTCGACGTTCCAAATGTTATCGGACCAAACAAATCAAATTCTGATATAGAAACAAGTCGTTTCACTGGAGTTATGATGCTAAATAAAATTATCCACTGATTTTCAAACATCTCTTTCACCATGTAAGTCAATGGGAAAAGTCTTATTGGGCCTCATGACATTACAAGATGGAAATAATTCTACCTTTGGCACTATGAAATTTGGCTTCAAGGCCCAGTGCACTTCCTGAGGGCCTGGTAGCTACGTTATCCTAAAAAGATGGCGGCACCGCTCCAGAATACTTGAAATTCCCATTCCCTCTTGTAATAACATGAGCAACAAACAGAAAATTTTACAAATGAATCAGTGTTTACTTACCTTTGAAGTTGTTTAAGAAGAAACACTGGGCAACGTCCGCGGACATTAGCTCATGTTAGCATTTTCTGGCTAGCTGCACTTCTTCAGGCTACAGTGTTGGCCATTTTACTGAGCTAACAGTCCCTCGTCAGGTGTTAAGTCATGAAAATGTTGGTAAGCCGTTTCTGTTTGTTGTTGGTTGTTGCACATCTCAGTTAATGTTTTAGTCAGACTCATTACTGAACTCATTAAGAGATGAGATGGGTCTATCAGCTGTTATCATCACTGGGGTCCTCATCAAAATAGGCTCAGGAGTGAGATACCTTTGTTAGAGTATCACTGATACCATGACTGCAGCTTCGTTGCAGTTTCCTGCGTACAGTTTTTGGGTTAACATTTATGATTCAGATATCAGTTTACAAATATATGTGTTTCTTTATGTTTACATCACAGAGAGCTGACTGACTCCACACAAAGCTCCTGTGTTGTACCTCTTTGCCTTAGACTGCATCACTTGATTTCCACTCATCATCGTAGAGAGATCCCATACAAAGTGAATCTGAGGTTTTTGGATTTATATCTAAACAGGAAGGCTGATCCCTCCAAAGAATTAAATGTGATTTGGCTCAGATTGCAGGCCAAAAATCATAGAGGAAATATGAACATACACAGAGTCTAAACCTCTACTTACAATCTCATCCCTTTTTTCTCTCTCTAACCACAGCTTCTCATTTCATTTTGCCAGTGAACACATAACCACCCCGCATTGGTCTTTCCTTTATCCCCCTTCCTTTGGCTGCAGCGGTTTCCCATCCCTGTGCTCAGATGTGACCTTTCACCCCTGGCGGCATACTGACTCCTCAATGGCAGACATGCTGGTGTCTAACACTCACCGCTCCACATATCAGTTTAAGACGCGGTCGTTTCCAACCGTCACTGTGGCTGAGAGAAAAGAGGAGTGGGATGGAGATGGAGATGGAGATGGAGGATGGATGCGAGCATTGTCTTGGCCCCATACAAACTATTATTGACTTCACTTTTTCCCTGTCCTCCCTCTGCTTGGGAGACCAGCGGACGCCTCATCTCTTCCTGCTCTTTGCTCCTGCTCATTACTCTCCTATTCTTTATTTTTCTCTTTGCATGGAGTGGCTTTGGTGAGCCTGCACTACCAGATGTGTTAAGGGAAAAGGAAGGAAAAAAGAATTGGCATTTGACAACTCAAAATTCACTGGTTGTTTTTTTATTATGCTTTTCATGATGTTTTTTATATCAGATTAGAAAGTGGTTGGTTCATAAATTTCTCACAGTGGCCACATCCAATGACACACAGTATTCTTTCTGTGTCACTACTTCCCACGACTGAATACACAAAAGAGACTAAATTAAAAGCAGGCTACAAAATAGGAAAGTATCAGGGACATCAAGCTGACATTCAAAACCCACGGCAGCCGCATCACTGGATATCATAGCTCTATTTGGTGAAATGATAATTATGATAATTGTTCTGTGAACTGTAGCAGTTTGGGGCTGTAATAGTCGCTCTCCCCACAACAGGAACTACTGGGATCTCTGCACTGGCTTGCCAAAACCACAGAGCTTACACAGCCCTGAGGATGACAAGACAGGGAGAAACGAAAGGGAAGGGGTGAGCCAAGCAAAGAATGAGGCACACTATAGGTTCCCATAAAGACTTTCATATGTCCCGTGCCCTGCATGTTTGATTTTCAGTGACTGCGGCATGGTTTGGCTGCCTCTCAAGGCAATCCAGGAATCATTTCCACGGGTAGAGGAGTAGATCTATGACTCTACAGATCATAGCACTCTGTTAGTCATATGTATCTCATTGATTCAAACGTTTCTTCCCTGTTATTTGAGTGTTTCAGTGAAAGGTTCAGTATCATGGCTGTAACTGACCTAAATATACAACCCTGTCAGTCAAATCAATTTCAAAACTTTAGTATTTTTATTGAAATCTCAAACAACCTGACTATTAATAAAAAAGACCCTAAAATATGAAAACATATTTGATAGTCATAGGTGAAATAAGAAATGTTTGACATATTTTTAAACTCACCTTAGATTGACTTTTATAGGTATCTCCAATTTAGTCACTATACAAAGGATAAAGAAAGAAAGATGGTAGTTAAAACCCATATAAAATAGACTCCATTATTAGTATTTCCATCCAAAAACCACATTTTCTCATATAAATGCTTAACTGACATCTCACAAAATACCTGCAACATCAAGAAAAAACTGGAATTAAATATTATAATTACACATAATACACAGGGAGGCCTGTGTCCAAGCTGTCATAAAGGATAGTCAGTTATGGAAAGAATTTGACTACAAATCAAAATTAGATATTTTAATACACCCCTCATTATTTCTACATATGTGAAAGAACCTTCTGTAGCCTTATGTTGGATACACCGTGGAAAAATAGGGACCACACACATATCATCTGGGATTGCCCGATACTTAAGGGTTCTGGAAAAGGATTTAGGGAGAAATCGACAAAATTATACAAGTGGATGTCCCCCTGGATCCATTATTATTATTCTTTTTCTTCAGTGATATATGGCACAGATCAGAAGTATTGTTGATACTTTTATTGATTGCCATGAAAGTGATAAATGTGAACCGGAATTATGAAAAACCACCAACCGTAACTCAGTGGATGCAGAGACTGAAAGGGGGAATTTTTTAGAAAAGGTGAATACGAGGGTGTTACACTTACCTCAGAGTTTAACCAAGTGATGGGCTCTTGTAAGAAAACTTTATTGATGTACTTATATTGACTGGTATTACAATGGAGAACTGCCGAAATGCTATTTTTATTGTTATCTGTGACTAATCCTGCTCTTCTGCAAATGCCTCCTTTCTATACATGTCTTTATTTCTCTATTTATTTGATTCAGTTTGTTTTATGTTTTAATTTTGTATTTATTTCCTCCTTCTAATTATTTTATTATTATTATTATTATGAGTAGTAGTAGTAGTAGTAGTACTATTATTATTATGCTATTAACTCTAAACCCCTAACCCCAAAATTATTATTTGTTTCTATTTTTGTGAGATCTTATGTCAGAGAAGGCTCCGCTCTGTTAGAAAAAATGGAAAATTAAATAAAAAGTAAGTTATATCTTAACCGTTGATGCTAGTGTTATCTGTGTTTTTAACATACAATAAGTCTGCCAGAACNAAAAAATGGAAAATTAAATAAAAAGTAAAAAAAAAAAAAAAAATACTTGAAATGGCATCTAGATCGCTTTATCCGGGCATCTGTAGCACTACCAGCCAACAAACTGTTTATATATCTTAACCGTTGATGCTAGTGTTATCTGTGTTTTTAACATACAATAAGTCTGCCAGAACTTTTTCTAAGTTATTGTTCTGCATTTTCCATTTCCATTGTCTAGATCCTTTAAACTGCAGCGCTGAAAGACACTTGGTTTTCTGTCACCATGATGATTACAGAAAGTCATACAGAGGTCCAACAAAGTCCCAGAACTCTGTATTTAATGACCTGTTAATGGCACTTTCTCCGGTCTTTGCAGGACGTTTAATTGGTGCTTTCGTACTGGCAGTTGTGCTGATAAAGTCAACTTATAGTCATTGTTGGTTAAAAATATTCCGGCAGTGTTAGCATCAGTTGTTTTTACACTTCTGTTTGTGTACAGATTCAATAAATAGCCTGCAACGTGTTAATTAGAGAGCCAGGCTAGCTGTTTCCCCCTGCTTCCTGTCTTTATGCTACGCTAGGCTAATCTCCTCATATTGGGAAGAGTCATGCCAAGGAAAAGCGCTGTTAGCCATTAGGCAGGATTTCTGTCCAATGAGCTGAAACATTTGTTCTGCTGTGCATGCTCTCACATACACATACCCTTTGTGGTGCGCACAGTCATTATTAGGAGTTATATCGAGTTTTGTCTCCTTTCTCTCTAAATCCCCTCTTCATATCCAGTATCCTCTCTGTCTCTGGCTAGCGTCTTGTTTTTCCAGAGCTCTCTGTTAGCACTCTGAGCTGTCAGGGAATGACGCTGCGCAGCTCTGCCAGGCAGAGGTGAAGATCGAGAAGTGAGATGAATCTCCTTCCTCTTCATCAACACCTCTGCTGATATATGTGGTGCTGCATCTGCATCCTGTGTAGGCACTGTTCTGCTTCCATTCATGGACTCTGTGGCTCAGA
This sequence comes from Epinephelus moara, assembly GCF_006386435.1. Taxonomy (NCBI): domain Eukaryota; kingdom Metazoa; phylum Chordata; class Actinopteri; order Perciformes; family Serranidae; genus Epinephelus; species Epinephelus moara. The sequence goes on from NC_065524.1 coordinate 13,501,312, forward strand.
TCTTACTGACACGTTACCTTGTATATCCTATGACATAATATCTGTCCTATTCATTTTAGTTTTCTTTTTTTTCCCCATTGTTTCCATAGTTTTTACTAGTAAATCTTCTGTGTTTGGTTTAGCCAATATTGGATGTGTCAGCACAGCGAGCGTCAAAGTCTAAACGAAGCTATTTGACAAAACAATAATCATTAACCTGATTCAGTGAACCATGCCCACTTGGGTAATTTCTGATACTGGTCTGATTCACATATTCTCACCTGCATATGCACTCACACACACACAGTGAACAGGCATGTTGCCGGCGTCACACACTGGCACAGTCTCAGCTCTCAGGCATGATTCTATTTTCTACATCTAATTTGGGATTTTCAGGCGGGATATGTGCGTGGACAATCTGCGCATGTTGCCAGGTTTATGTCAAGATTTCCAGTGCTCCCGCGGTGTTAATGGCTGGGCTGTGAATCGTCACCATGGCAATGGTCAAATGTGGCCAGGTTGGTGACGTACACCGGTGAGTCCATCCAAGGGAAATAGCAATTGTGTGTGTGTGTGTGTGTGTGTGTATTTTGAGGTGTGTTCAAAGTTCTCTCGCCCTCCCTTCTTTCTGGTCCCTGAGAAGTGGGCAGCGGTGTGAACCAAGGGTCAGTGCCAGATTCTGTTTTCTTCATCCACACTGGAGGGCTTTGGTGGGGCAAACCTTGGCACCTCGCAGCTCTTGTTGAGCCCAGCACCCTGTCTTCTCTTAATCGTACTGGCACAACCTCATTTAGCAGGACTGATCCTCACCAGGGCAATGAGAGAGCTTAATTTAATCATTGTGTGACTGGTGCTGTGTGGGCACAACACAGATTTCAGAGACAGTATAATGTTGACGAGACACGGCTGCCTGCTGGACAATTTTGCGACTGAAAGGTTGCAAGTTCAGTCCAAACAAGATCCAGAATCCTTTTTTGTTGCCTCTGGGCCTTACAGTGAATTGAAACCAACCATCCATGAAAAAGTGCAAACCACTCAGCGGGAACTTTATTATTGTGAAAACAGTTTTACTTAATTGCTGTGACAAGGTTTGCACTGTCACGACAGCGGCTGCTCCACCTTTTTTTTTTCCCTTTCTACAAACACATCCATATGTGGGAATTGACGTCCTGTGATGTTTGCTTAAATCTTAATTCCCTCAGTGCCCCAGCTGGCCCGGCCCGGTCCAGGAACTGCAGCAGCCGTGCAGCAGGGCCACGCTGCTGGAGGGCAGGAACTCGCCGAACAGGAGGGAGAGCTCCTAATTGGCCTGAATGGCTGCAATCAGAGCCAATAAGAGATAAGCGCTGGATTGCTCTCCAGATCGGCAGCGATAGCATTGTGCTGTGTGACCGGGCTATGATTGCTCTGTTGACCAAACAGAGAACAGGTGTGCAGGCTCTCGGCCGCTCAGGTGGCCTTCCCAGCAACCCCTGAACAAGCTACGCCACGGCTGGGCCTCACACACCCTGGGCAAACACACTGAACGCTTGGATTGCTTTACACTATATGCTTTTATACTTTGAGGAGAAAATCCATCTCTGTGTGACAGGCTTGTTTTTCATGCTGTAGCTGGATAATCTACAGTACGGAGGAATGTATTCATAACTGTTGGAACAAAGGCACTCTTAACCTGTTTCCTTCACGCCTAATCGAGCTGTATTGACTTTAGTGATAGGGGGCTGGTTAGACGGATGTTGGAGGGTTGAACCGAGTGCAGTGCAATATATTAATACTTCTTTTTTTTTTACCTACAAAGTGGCAGCTAGTGAATAGTATTTTCTTCTTTCCTGTGACTGCTCCGACTACTAATTACAAATCCCCTCTACCCGCACAGCCTCTGCTGAAGCAAGTATTTTTATTTCACAAACAATATATATTGTAAATGTTTGGCTCAGATAACCAGTCTTTGTTTTGATTAGGAGCCATAAGTGTATAAATATGCCTATAACCTTCTTGGCAAGCAAACCGCTGACATTAATGGCTTCCAGACGGCAAAGGACCAATGAAGGAATGTTAACAAATTCACATTAAGTATTGTAAACAAAGGAAGAGAAAAGGGAAAAAGAATAAGCAGTAATATCAAAACAAACATTTCTTCACTTGTTTCACTCGTAGGCTTCATTTTTGTGTTTGCTTAAGCACATAACAACTTTTCCATCAGTCATCTTAAAGGTCCAGTGTGTAGGATTTAGGGGCATCTACTGGCAGAAAGGGATTATAATATTCATAATTATGTTTTCTATAGTTCACCGTTTTTTCGTTACCTTAGAATGAGCCATTTATGTCTTTCTTGGATTGCGTCATGTTGTTCCTGCAGTAGCCTAGAATGGACAAACCAAACACTGGCTTAAATGGGACCATTTGTGTTTTCACATCAGCCACCGTACTTCTCCTGCACACTTGGCAGACGGGAATAGTTTCAGATCCGTAACCTTACCGCTAGATGCTACTACATCCTACACACTGGACCTTTGAAGGAACAGTGTGAAGGATTCAGGGGATTTAATGGCGTCTAGTGGTGACAACTGCATGCTGCAACCAGCTGAAATTTCTCCTGGTTAGAATTTCTTCAGTGTTCATTGTTCAGGAAGTTTTTACTAGGAGCCAAATTATCCACATAGGTCTCTTCCTTTTCAAATCAAATTGACCAGGTGATCACTTATATTTTCTGATAACTTAATGTGTCTTTATCTGCAGAGATCCCTGAAACAAACTATATAACAAATAATTTTTGTTTTTCTGATGGTGTCATTACAGACGGGCTGCAAACTATGGTGGCCAGCACAAAGATGTAAAGAAGCAAAGGTGCGAAGATGCAAAAATGCAAATGGCCCTATCAAAAGCCAGTGTTGATTTGTCTGTTCTGGGCTACTGTAAAAGTAACATGGACAAAGTAGACAAGGACCAGTTCCCTCAGCTCATTCTAATGCAACAAATACACAGCTATTCTTATTTTCCGGTAATTATATACTAAAGAAAACATACTTAGTTTATCAGATTTCTGCCAATGTATCCCCCTATATCCGACACACTGTACCTTTAAACTGTATGCATACATTACTGATTTTCAGAAAGTAGATATTGCTCATTAAAATGTGTGCACACAAAACACTAAAGTTGTTGCGTGTCAGTTCCCTCAAACTGCGCGCAGTGCTCTGTTCCTGTGCTGTTTACATCTGAATTTGACTGAGTGAGTGTAACTTTTTCAATAAGAGAGGAAGGGGGTCTTTAAGAGGGGGATCACATCCTGTGCCAGAGCCTTGCACTCTGTTTCCAAAGCCAGCAGAAGTGATGGGTGTGCTGGGATAATGAGGGGGGTCAGTATCAGAGGGTGAAAGCATTTGGGGATAAGCCATGGCTAATGACGAGGAAGTCCGAGGTGGCTTTGATCTGCATGGGTCCTTTGGCACATCGAGGGAAAGCTGTGTGCTATACCAAGGAGACCCCTAATCTTCTTAGGGATATGCTTAACATTCCTCTACTTTCGGGGACCAAAAAGAGTGCTCCATCTCTCCGTCTGTCCTTTTTATGGGTGCAATTCAAAACAGTCTACAGGCCTGCATCCTATTTCGCTGTTGGTTTTTAGGGAAAACCAGAGAGAGCTGTGGGTTGGCTGCTCGATAGAGGGAAGGCCTCTTTTGGTCGCAGTGTGGGATGGTTTCTACTAAGCTGTAACAGGTTTTTTTCGGTGGCTTTTGGGAAGATTTCCGCATCAATCACTGGCATCACATAGCTGAAGCTAATTCTACAGAGGAAATTTTGATTTCATTTTGGATGTGGAAGTCTTTTTCAAAGTGGCATCATCATCACTTCAGAATGATTGATTTCTCCTCATGTCTACTGGGATTAGTTTCTACAAAACCATTCTTTTTTTTTCTTTCTGCTGTGGTTGGAAGGTATTTATAGATGTGATATTTCCAATTACGCTGAATTGGCCTAGGAGTGACATTAAGCACTATTCTCTGAGGCGTTTTGAGAAAGGACAGAGCTGGAAATTACAATGGCCATGCCAGCCTGCTGCCTGCCTGCGTGCCAGTCAAGGAGAAAAACCCAAAAAGCAGCAACGAGGATGGAAAATATGGAACAGTCCTTTTCTCCCCTGGCTGGACTGGCACTGTGACTCACCAAACAACTGAAATGAGTTCAGCTCAGTTCGCAGCAGGACATGTTTTCTATAAACACTTTCCTCTTGTTTTTTTGGTTTTCTTACAACACCGCTTTTATTCTCACAATTCAGATTGGTTTTGTACAGTACTTGCATGTATAATGAGTGAGACGGACCAGACGGGCCTTCTCGTCAGGCAGTGATGCACCCAGAGACCCCTCTGTCCCGCTTACTGTTAGGCCAACAGAGCATTAGCCAGCCGAGGCCTGCGTGTCTGCAGGGGCTTAGGCCTGCCTTCATTCCCCATTCTGCAGCCAAAGTCGACACCCCTCCAGGGCATGAGGAGAGAGGAATGCACTCCGACTCTCCACCCTCCTCTCCTCTCTCCCTCCAGAGGAGCAGGGATGGAGGCCCCTTTATGGAAAGCAACCAAGACCCCAGGCATCAGATCCCTCTGTTTTTCATCCTTCTCTTTACCTCCTCGCCCTTTGCTTGCTTTTTTCTCTCCTTTGTGCAAGGGGTTGTTTGCAGTGGTAGAATACACAGTGCGGTGTAGCCGCAGCCTTCCAGAGGGCTGTGGCGAGCTAGGCCGGGGCCCCTGATAAGGGCTGTGCTCGGCTGCTGTGAGGGCCATGAGAGCACAAACATTACACCACTGAGTAAACGGACCCTGGGGCCCACTGCTGAGCGCCTTTGTTATTGCGGCTCACATGCAGCCGGGTCAGAGCAGATAGAGAATGCAGCTCATATGGCTGGCTTATCACAAAATCCAATCCCGGACCTTGTGGTACAGCCTATTCTTGGAAGTGGTAGCCTGTTAACTCTCTGGTTGTTTTTCCTGCTTTTTTTTACTGGCTCTTTCAGGGATTTGATTCAAAGCTATTTATAAGTGCAGTTATGAAAGGGCATTTTAGGATAGTCCCTGCACCAGATGGCTATCTGTGCTGTTTGTTTAACTGTGATAAACTAGATCAATCATTTATGTTGAATATTTGCCTGTGATATTAATGTTTAATTAAAAAGGAAGTGGCTCTCCTCAAATCTCTGTTAATCTCATCGAAACTAATGTTATCTTGCACTGCTGTGGGAAAAACACATCTCTGCCTCTGTGCAGATCAGATAATCTGTAGATGTCCTTGACTTGTTGCATGGTTTTCTCTTTCAAAAGTGCAGGAAGTATAGGAAACTTTCCTCTGGCTCACTGTAAATTATATTTACAAATTACATTTCCTGACACTTATTTACAAAATCACTGGAGATTCCAGCACCATCTAGTGACAGAATAAAATCTGTGTATGCATCTGTGTTTACTGCTTCTTCCCTGTCTGTGACGCTCATCTCAGCATCTTCCTTCCGTGCTCCTGGAGATGCAGGATGGAGGAGGAAAGAGGAGGCAGGGTGAGTTATAGCGGGAAACAGAGACTTAAGCAGTTGTCTAAACACTGTCAGCAGTGTTCCTGGGCTTTAGAGAGAGATCTCCTCGTGTTGCTGTGTGTTCTGTCTGAGGTGACACGCTGGGGGCTCTGGTTCCTGTCCTTAACCCTGGCTCTGGCTCTGCACCACTGCTGCTCATGTCCCACTTCGAATCTGAACCTAAGAAGTAAGTAGCTCATTTGGGAAAATAAATGTGTTTCTCCATTTTCAATTCCTCATGTTTTTATAGTTTGGTATTCAGAATCTTGGTTCATATCTGAGATTATCTCCTGCTGATTAGACAAGCATATGATTGCCCAAGCAACACATCTTGTAGACTACTCTGGAATTCATGAAGCGTGTTATTTTTCTTCCAAATGATGACTTTGCTGGAATTTGCCTTTAAGGACACAGGGCCAGCGACCCGAGTCACCGGCTCTGTATGCACATGCCAAACACGCAACTCCAGTTTCCTTGCAGCTCCAGTATTTTACTGGAAGTTTGGGTCACTCTGTCATTCCAACTTTCTCTGTTCTTGTATACAATCCGCAGCTCAGCGTCTCCATCCAGACTGTGCAGACAGAGCGGTCTCACCTTGGTAAACCCAGGGCACTTAATGAAAACTGATGACAGATCAGTCATTAGTGCTGCACACCGCAGTCATTTATACTCTTTATCTGTCATATACAGGTGACCTTGGGATCCACGTGTATGTGTGTATGATGGTGCCCTTACAGGTGTGTTTGCACAGTAGAGCTGTTGAAGGCATAATTATGAATGTGTGCGTTTGAATTCTCTGGTTGAAGAAAATACTTCATCAACCTTTATTTGACTTGGAAAGACAAGACGGTGTAAATAGATAAATAGACAAATAGATAAAGAAATGAATATATAAATAAATAAAAAATTCACTGTCAAACACTGTTAATAAAACAATGTGTTGAATATCTGGGTTCATTGCGGTTTTTGATGCCGTGTAGTTCTTATTTCTATGGATGACTGACCAAACATAAAAAACATGTCATTCACCCCTGGACATTTTTGTCCATTTCCAAAATTCAAAACTCCCTCACAGACAAATTAAAAGGTCACAGGGGGGTGATTTTTTGCATGGGGGTGTCATTCTGGGTGAAATTTCAAAATCCCAACTTTCAGCATGAAAATCCATTATTTGACCATGTAATGCATTTTTATCCCAGCAACAATAACAAATGGCTAAATGACAGGTGGACATTTTTGTCCACTTGAAGGGTCATGGATGGGATAAAAATGCATTACAGGGTCAAATAATGGATTTTCATGCTGTAAGTTGGGATTTTCAAATTTAACCCAAAATAACCCCCCCTTGCCAAAAATCACCCCCCTGTGACCTTTTGTTGGACACTACAAAAGTTTCTAGAAAATGGACATTTTTGTCCACTTAAAGGGTCATGGATGTAACTTTTTTGAAGGGTAACACAAGGGTTAAAAGCAGCTACAACTTTGCAAACTCTAAACCAGCCATAATCAATATTCTTATAATACAATGGATCCAGTGATTACGCAAACGTGAGAATGGTCACTTGTAGTGACAAACCCTTGAAGATATAATCACCTGACTCCTTAATTCATTCTAGCTCTACGGAGTATTTTAATGTCTTTCAGCGTTTTGTTTTGGTTTTCCGGCCCACAAGTTTAAAGGGGAGTTATGCCCATTTTCAAAATCTATAAGTGGAGAGAGACTCTCACTGCAGCCTCTTTTATTTTGTTCTGAAAATGCCGGCATGCGGCCTCATTCTGTGGACAATATATGAGTTGCAGACAAAGGAGGAAATACAGTGAGTGCTCGAAGGAGCGGTGAGTGACAACAATCCCGACCACATGAAAGAGTATTGTTTGTGGTGGAAACACTAAGCAGACCTCCGGTCTAGGTACCATGTCTGAAGGGTTACTTTTGGTTCCAAAAGTACCATACCGAAAGTGTTTAGTGGAAATTAAATTCAACACAAGACCAAATGAATGCTAATGTTGCTCCGTAGCCAATTGTTTGTTACCACTTTTGCCATATCAGCTTTATAAGGTGATAATAGGTCAATGTTGTTTTTACAGCTTTCTGCTGCTCCCTAGTGGCCAAACCCACTCACATTTTTTTGCACAAATGCTGAACAATAACAAAGAATTTTATTGGCAAAAATACAAAAATAAAATGGAATAGACCAGTTGAAATAGACCAGAACGCAGCGCTGCCACGGTATGTTTTGTTTTTAAAGTTATGGGCACAACTGTAATTTTTTCTCAACTGGGAAAGCTCACCCTTTTACTGCTGCTATGCTTCATCACTACTGCTATTTCTGCCTACATTTATAAATTAAACCTTTTCAGAGACTTACTCAGTTTTTCATTCCCAGAAACTTTGTATATAACAACCAGCAGCAGACGTAATAATGATGAGGCAGGGTGAAAGAAAGTGGGAGCGCTTAGAAAAGTTAATTGCAACACATCCCACATTGTGCTGAGAAAAAGATTGATTGCCTACAACACTTCAAGAGAGTCCAAGGATGGAATTTTCCTGTTAGGTGTGCGTCTCTATGCATGTCTGTGTACATTTTCATACATCCAGGAATATAGTTTAGAAGCTGAAAGCCTAACGTGTCCCAACAAGCACAGAGTGAGCAAGATGAAAGGTAAATCATGACAATCTTTGAATTTGGTTAATCATCCAGGAGGCTTGAGCAACTAGCTCTGCCTTGTAAAAAATGACTTTTAAGTTGGAGCAGTTTTATTTGTCATAAATAACACTTTAACAAGACATTGGGAGAAATCCAATACACATTCACTTGTAGTCTTTCGAAACAATTGTCTCAGCACAGTTTGTAATGTCAACATGAAACAGATTGAGTCAACTAGATACACTTGTTATTGTTTCCTGGTCAGAATGGAGCTGGAGACGAGCCAGAACTCTTTATAACCCGCAACAACATTTGCAAAACATTGTCTCAGTGATCTCTTGTTTTTGCCACTGACTTCTCCAGGCTCATTAACATGATTAATGGATATCTGAGAAGCTAATGGAAATGCAGTTGGATCCAAGCATAGCATTGGATTTCCACAGCTTTTTAATTTCTCATCACTCATTAAGAGAAAGTCATTCAAGTCTCTAGCTGAGGCATTAGCTTGAGTGTAATGGCTGTGACTCTCCTAGAGGGAGAGCGAGTTAAAGGTTTTCTTAATGAGCTTTTCTGTCCTCTCATCGAAGAACCACCTCTACACTCATCCTGGGGATGCTTTTTTTTTAATTTTCTTTTTAAGGAATTTAAGGTATCCCCCCAAAACACCTGATCCTTGATGCATCACTAAAGCTGTATTTTTGGGAATGGGGTGGCTCTGGGCATACACTGTGCCCTCTCTTGTCCCATACCAGAGAAAGTATTACTAACCTTATCCCCTCCTCCTTGTTGCTCTTCCTAATGGGGAATTTCATTTACCGGGGAAGTGATCCGTTTTGTCTGAGCATAAATTGCAGATAATTGTGCCATTTGGATGCCGGACAGCAGGGTCGCTAGACGAACAGTCAGGCTGGGTGAAAGTGGATGCCTGGGAGTTCACGGTTGGCTGAAGCTAAATGCACAGATACACGTGTGTGTATGTGTGGCTGCATGTTTTCACTTGGTGTGTACTGTGTGTGTGTGTGTGTGTGTGTGTGAGAGAGAGAGAGAGAGTGCTCCTCCCAGTGTTTGTTCTTCTATTCACAGTGGGTTTTAAAACAAGCTGGCCCTGGCTGAGCAGTATACTTTTAAAACTGTATGTAATTGTCCTCTACAATAACAGCCACCATGTTTGCTCTGGCAGCACTCAGCGTACAGACTGTGTGAGAGGGGCTCGGGTCCAGCACTGTAAGGCCCATGTTTTATTTTCTTTCGGTATCTCACTTCACCATGGACTGCCAAGATCTGTGAGGGCAATGGGAGTGCATGGAGATATGTGTGAGGCGTTCCTGTATCCAAGCATTTTCCCACTCCAACATCCAACTCTTTCTCTCACAAATCATCAAGAATGACAGAGAGCAAACTCATTTTTCCCTCCTCTCACACTCTCTCTCTGTGACACAGTGGCTGGCACACATGCCAGCAAGAACAGGGTGAGGTGGTGCAGTGTTGTTTCCCCCTGAGGTGAGGTGACATCCCAGCACAAGCTCAGTCAGGTGCAGTTGTTGGAGGGCGGGTTAAGTGGTGCCCCGAGCCAACACACAGAAGCTTAAGCTTTTGACTGACAGCTCTTTAAAGCTTAGGCCCTGGAGGTGGTCCAGGTGTGAGAGAGAGGCAGAGCTTTAGCACACAGAGTCTGATTAGGAGCCTCTTCTTTAAGCGACCCAGTCAGGCTTCTTGGAATGACATATGACTTATGACATACAGATAGACAGCTTGATTTATCAGCTTACAGATAACTCTCTGTGCTTTGGAAGTGCATTTGGCAGTTTCTATGGATGGGACAGCGTAATCAAAAAGACACAAACATTATTTTAGGATAATTTTGGTGATATTCTATATTTTTGTTTTTCTTAACAAATCCAAGAAAAAGACCAGCACCAACATTGACTTGATCCAACAAACAGCAACTGCTTGTGCAGCCGAAGCCGTCTCTGTGCCATAGACCTTCATTTTTGTGTGTTTGCAAAAACTAACCACAGTCAGGACTGTAGTTCAGTGTAAATCAATCCCACGTTCGCCGCCCTGAGGGACCAAATTTACAGATGAAAGTAGTCCCCCAACAAATACATTATTTACTTCAACGTGCTCAACTGTTTTACAAAATAATGCAGCCTTTTTTCTTTTTTTTTAAAACAGAAACTATATATTCACAACCTGTTTTTAAAGATATACATCATCAGTAGGAATGGGTGGGTTTGGGATTGAATGCAAAAAAAATAGGGAAGTCAGAAAGTTTGTTGACATTGACCAAAATTCAGAATCTTTACAAATTAACTTAACTAACTTTACTAAGGTAAACCAAATTTTCATATAACTTGCATGTTATTTTTGTAGATTTTTTTCTATTTATCTAATTTTATGTCCTCACATTTGTGCCACGATAGAGAAGAGAAGGGAAAAAATGAGTAGCCCTCGAAATCCCCTGGAAGAATGCTGCATGCTGTAGCTAGCTAGCTAACCACCGTAGAGGCTTTGCAAGCTAATGTTAGCTACTGAAGTGTTTGCTATTAGCCTACAAGCTAACCATAGGTTCCACCATAGACTATATAAAAATGGTTTCAACTAAAGTACTAGCTTCAAAATCACATCATGTAACCATGTATTTGAGTGAAGCTAGAAATCTTCAGCTGAAATATATGGTTTCCTTGTAGGCTAATTGCCAACATTCCAGTAGCTAACATTAGTTTACAAGTAGGCTTACCTTGTTTGGGATGGGGACGTTGGTTAGGTAGCTAACTAGCTATTCACCTTATTTTCAAACTCGGTAGTAAATAGTGATCAACTTTTGTGTTTCTGTGTGTGATTTCCGGTCAGCCGCTTTCCCTTACCGGAGCTAACGGTGCAAGCTAATTTTTTTCAGTTTTCAATTGTTTATGTTAGTCAATCAGTTAGTTAGTTAGTTAGTCTGTGTATTTTATATAGATAACTGTGCCCACGTTTTCGTTATCCGGTAATTGCCGGTAAAAATAATTCCCTCTAAACACAAATAAATCGCACGTCAATCAAAAACTATGAACCAAAAAAGCACAGTCTATCCCGAGTGAGACAAACTGCTTGATCCCCGTCTCCAGTGTACCAGCAGAGAACCTGCAGAACCAAATCAGCGAAAAAACACACCGCGCTACACAGCCTCTCTACCTGAGCAGCTGAAGCTGCGGCTCGCACCCTCGACACACAGACACAGACACACAGACGGTGCTTCTGCATGCCAGCCAAACCTGACGCTTAGCCCAGCTAATCTACGATAACCATGTTATTAATTACAAAACGTGCACACAGAAAAAGAGTGTGCCAGGGCTGACGTCAAAACCCGGAAGTTTAGCATCGCGCTGGTTCCCGGAAGAGAAAGTGAATGTGATTTTTGCATTGCGTTTTGGTTTATGTCAGAAAATAAGCTCCGTGGCTAACACAAGTTTATGATACTTACAGGTTTTGTTCAGCGAGATAATCTTCACATATGAACACCTTTCATACCGCATTTGAAGCTTAAATGCGATCGCCAGAACTAAAAAGCTAACGTTAGGCTTTAACGGACTACTTGACTACTCCACGTCGCATGACTCTTGACATCACCGCCACTAAGCTTTCAACTGATTTCGGCCGCTTTATTTTAAAAACATTGTATAATGGGGAAATCGGACTGTTTAAGCTAAATAAGAAGCTGTAATGGCAGACTGCCAGCACTCTTGCCTGTTTGGGGGTGATGACGTTTAATGTCCCCGACAGAGTTTGTAGTCGTATTGAGCAACTTGTTAGCAACCGCCTTTTTTACGACACGTAAAAGCTTCAACATTCACAAGTAGAGTATTAACTGACGTGTTTTATGTCGTAGAACAAAACCTGAAACTCGCTTAAGCTTTTATTAACCACAGACCTTATTTGAGGCATTTTACCAAAATCCCATTCAAAAAACGTATTGACTTTTAGACGAGAGAACCGGAAGTGCTAAAAGCGCTAACGGAGTTCCGGGTTTACTGACACACATAGTAATGTTTGTTCAATCATTGGGTCTCATTCATGAAACGTGAGCAGAAGGAATTTGTGTTTAAACTGTTAGCAGACGGAAATTTACGTGCATGTCCACATTCATCAATATTTTAGTAGCTCCGATCTTTTTGTAGCTACTAACAAAATCTACTCTTGCTCCTGACCACTTGTAGTGCTTGTGTAAATTTAGTAAAGCACATAAATATTGCTTGTCACTATTGGAAATTACAATTTTAATTCGTATTGCGTTCTGTTATGTACACAATACACAGATGCCTTTGAAACACGTAATCTAAACATGACAAAAATATTAAAAATATAACACATTTAGTTAAATTAGTTGGCAATTAGCAGGTTTAAGATCCAGATTAGGTTCATGATTGTGAATTATCTATGTAAATCGACTCAATAGATTACATGTTCTTTCTACATGTTGAATGATAATAATAAAAATATCCCTAAGGACAGCCGTATCACAGCCGCTTCGGCCTCGGTGCCTGGGTTCAGCAGGGGCAGCAGGAGCAGCAGGTGGTGGAGCCACGAAGGAGCACGCGCCAGCTGAAAGAATTATTTGAGACAACACGTTTTTTTTTTATCATTTGAATGAATAAATCTGATTTGAAAAATGTTTAATTTACGTCGTATAAAACAGAGCTTTAGGCTATTAAGATTCAAATAATTTGAAGACGATGCATACAAAACTGCTGTAGGCTATATGTTATAGGTATCATTTGTTAAAATAAATGTTAAATAACTCTACATTCCGACAGCCATCACTGATTTAGAGTTTATCCATTACGCACAAAACATCTCTGGTTTCCCGTTTCCACTTCATTCAAAACCCCACAAATGAATCTTCTGTTTGTTTGGTGACCGCTGTATTTTTTTGTGTGTGCTTATGCGTTTCTTTGCCTCCAGTTTCATATCAAACCATTTACGCTTCACCTCTGACATGGTTCTTTGTACCACGGAGACAACATTAGCAGCATCTGTTACCTCCCTCCAGGCCTTCGCTTTGCCTGTCCCTATCACACCACAACTAACTGAAGAAAATAAAATGTTTTTTCTTAAGTCCACTTCACCCAAAATTATTTAGATCTCCGCTTCGGAAAAATTCTTTTTTCTTTCTCTCTCTTTCTTTCTTTGCGCCATGACTGACAGGTTGACTGGATGCACCTACACCTCCTTATATGGTGGTCATTGGCTATTCATGGGCTGGGATTTATGCTAATTGCTGAGAACAGGGAGCGCGCTGTCACTTTACGATGGATTGGCATTCATGATCATACACACATGTTTACGATCAAATCTGAGTTTCCAGCAGCGTGCCTGAATCCGGAGTAGGTTTTTAGTAGCGTAGGCTTTTATGTGCAAATCTACACACAGATTTACTAACTTTTCATGAAGGAGACCCATTGTGTTTATAGACTTTACAAACATCAGATTAGTCTAAACGGTGACGTAGTGACGTGAAAAATGTGATATATATATATATATATATATATAACTCAACAAGGTACACAACAAGGCGATTCCCATTTACACAGTGGTCAAGAGTGCTGGACCGGAAGTGTCGCACAAAAAAACGGAAGCTGGCTGCGTTCTGTTTTGCCTCCGTGTTTCCGTGAAAAATAAGGTGAATAGCATATAGCATACTCCCTGGGGATTTTGAGGGCTGCAACAGCTTCTGTCCACTTTTTTTTTCCTTTTGAAGCTAACTATCTTGCAAATAGTGACCCTGAAAGATCCCCAAACTTTGCAAAACCTTATGCTGTGACTAAAAACTCTATTTTCAAAATATTCGAGAGTATGGTAGGCATTAATCACTTCTGAAGCAGCATAGAGTCTTTTAAATAAATGAAAATGCATCACATCATACGCAGGGTTGCCAACTCTCACGCATCTGGCGTAACTCACTCCTTCACCATCAGTGTCACTATCTCATGCCCGTTTAAGAAATCTCACTCCACTGTCGCAGAGTCCTTGTTTTTTTTTACGTCCAGCCCATTGTGTGGCTTGACTGGACCGCACTATTCTCAGAAAGCAAGTTTAGGTCTCATGGGGCTACCCTGAACGTCATGCTACTTCGTCCTTCCCCTAGTCTCCCACCTATTGGCTTACAAAGTAAATAGGGTGGAGTTCGTTGCTGGCCGCAATTAAGTCACATCTATAGTGTTTTATGTTGATATAGTGCATCAGGAAGCATTATGTGTATGTATAGAGCATTATAAATGCATTATAATTCACTATAAATGCCCTCATAATGTATTATAGATATGGTCTTCACAGAAAGTGTTAACGATTGTTTTTGTACATTTTATACATTGTTTGTACATTGTTTACATATTTGGTATGTGTGTGGCGTGGAGGGATCTACAGCTGCATTTCATTGTGCATTCCTGTGTTGGATTTTTCTGGTTCAACTTTGCCCTACTGTCTTAGAAAGTAATTGTGTATGCAGGGTTTTCCTGTGCAATGAGGCATTATTACCAATAATTCAGGTGAGCTCAATTTCATTTTTTTTTTTTAGCATCAAAGTGGTATTAGATGATGTGACTCAAGTGTAGACTTGTTAACAACCTGTCCGACTGTCTGATCTCTTGTTTCTTGCCCCTGGGGCTTTGTTGTAGTCATGCCACAGTGTTTCCAATTAACTTGGAGTCATTATAGCCAGTAGAAGTGATGGCCAAAATTACCAAAAAGAAACAAGTTGTAATAAAAGGGAATCTTTAGTCAAAGTCGATCGTCTCCCACATGAGAGCCAGAGCCATCCTTCATTTAGAGCCCCTGAACTCTATCCTGGAGCGGCATCACCAGATCACTTCCTGTCAGCGCTGGCAGCAGGAAATCAATCGTGGCACAAAAGCAATCATCAACCCAGGCAGCCATCTGCTTCGCCACCACAGCTGAGTGTATTTTGGACTATTCAGGAGCACTGAGAAACATTCCCCAAGAGGCAAAGTACATACCCTCTGTCTCCTCCGCTCATGTCAACCTTTGTGGGCCTGAGCTGCAGCCTGAGGGACCCCTGTGATGAGATGTAGCATTGATTTGTAGCCGGGGTAGTTTTCATATGAAGTAAGACATCAGAGCCTAGTTACTTCTTGTCTCACCACTCTGTTTCGTAACATGTCAACCCTTTTATCAAGCCAAGGCACTTGGTTCTACATGCTCCACCAGAGCTTGCTTTGAGCAATCTGAGTCCAAGCACCGCAGGGGAATGTGAGGCAACATCTTGGTTGAGGGTCAAAGGTTAACTTTCATTTAAAAATTCAATGAAGCAATTTGCCTCTTAGCTCAGGAGAGAGACATACCCGACAAGTCTATGGTGTGTTCAACCAGAAAAACAACTGATTAAACCAAAGCGAACGCATGTCTTTACCCGTGAGACTCCTGCAAAGCCAGGAATTTACACCTGCATCTATTTGGACTCCTGAGCAGAATACAACCTTCACTACAAATAAATCTGGAAACAAAAGAGGATGTGAATGACATGAGTTCATCCAATCGATTCACATATTTCAGGTTGAAGTTTAAGATGGAGATATGGAGGGGGGGGTTGGAATTTTCCAGTTTCCAGAGCGATTACTGTCTCAGTACATTATCCCCTAATAGTGGTTGTTTTTGAGTTCTGGGGATGAAAGTCTTGTCCTTACATGCATGCATCAAATTACTGTAAATATTTATGTCCGCCTCTCTTGAATAGAGGCCTACTGTATCGGAAGAGAGGAAAATGAGGTGGGGGGAGGAGGAGCCCCGTAAATGGAGTCCTATTTGGATTGTTGCAGTCCTTGGATAATGCTCCATTAATCTCACCTCTCATGTGTGTTTCCCATCACAAAGCATTCTGTCTGGATTCTCATGAGAGAATCAGATAGTTAATCTTTACGGGTTAGCGGAGCTCCATATGGAAAATTGTCTGGCAGAGTAAAAGACTCAGCTCTGCCTGTCCTGACAGGCAGTGTTAGAAGACATTTCAACTTCACGCCTGCCTCCCACTCTCCTGCGGTTTATCCTGTGTTTTGTTTGTTTGTTTAGTTGGCCTACACTGCTTTCTGGACGCTTGTCCTCTTTGGTGTGTAACTCTAGCCATAATGTTTGGATTCTGAGTCTCACTTTGGTGTGGTTTCTGGAGGGGCTCTGCTCTCAAAAACAATGCCACAGAAAAAAACAACACAGCTATAAGGAGTCTGACATTGCCAGTCCCACAAGAATAAGAAAAAAACAACAAGCAACTGGTGATAAATACATTTTTTCCACTGGATTCTTTGTTGTTTTTTTTCTCCCCACTACAATTTTCTCTTTAAAATGTTTGTTTAGTGCTTCAGGTTTTTATTAGCATTAAGCAGCACTGTGGGGTAGCAGATTTGGCAAGGAGCAGTGAAGTAGGCATGGAGTGCCAACCAGCTTGTCAGATGGTCTGTGCTCTGCAGGGGGTTAAGAGTACAGTTTCTTGTATAAACCGTCAGCGCTCCACAGACACACAAATACACACATGCATGCCAGAGCGTATAAACACACACGTCTCTCTCACACAGACATATACACAGTCTCAGTGTCTCTTTTCCCTGTTGGGGGTAGATGTCATCAGTGCTGTGCTTGCCAAAGGAAATCACTGTTGTATTTATGTATGTGAGCACAGCTATTATTACAGGGGATGTTTTAAACAGGAGAAAATGGGGGTAATGAATGAGACTCATACATTCCACAATTCCAGTGGTTTTTCCCTGCTCACCCTCCTCTGAAAAACAATGAGACATTGTCGCTAGAGAGAAGAAATCCCTATTCAACAGGCTGCTGCTGTCGCTGCATTTTTCCCCTCTTTCCCTCTCATGTCTTTCCTCCACTCTCTCCATCTTTTTTCTGCACTCACTTTTTCCTTATTTGTCGTGTTATTTATATGAGCTCACCCCGCTCACGCTGGGCAGCTTCAGAATGGAAGGTTCCCCTGGGGGAGGTAGTGGCGGCAGGTTGAGGAAGGTGTGTGTGTGTGTGTGTGTGTGTGTGTGAAAGCGAGTGTGTGACCCACCGGCCACCCCTGCACAGAGGGCCCTTTGTGCACGTCCCTGGTTTATAACACCTCCACTCTTCTCTACTCCGCTCTCCTTTTACGCCATTCCCTTTCTCTGCAGCCGCTGCCAATCCTGCCCACTGACACTTTCAAGTACACACACACACACACACACACACATATAAACACACATCAAACCGCTGCCCGTTTTTTATTGTAGGCAGGGATCGCTCATTCTTTCCAGGGAGGGAAGCGTGTCGTGAACTCTGCGGCTCTAAGCCCAGGGCTCTGGCAGTGGCGGCCTGTGATGCAGCCACAAATTCAAACCGGGTCCCCCTGGTCTGGAACATCCTGCTGCTGTGTCTCTTGCTTAGATGGGAATAGCACCCAGATGTTCGGATCTATTATAATGCTTTGGTGCGCTTGCAAATCATGGTATCGATTTTCTCCCTTTCCCTGCTGATATATTCATCTCAAAGGTAACCTAAATGCACCTCCAGGCCCCCACCAATCATCACTTCTTGTATTTCCTGCTACTATTTTCATACTCCTCTTTTTCACTTCAACTCAATGTGAAGATACTTCATTGGTGTGAAATGGTGATGTTGCCAAAGGGGGTTACACCATGGAAATATTATGTTACAGTACTGCATAGAAATGATTACTGTGTTTATGTTTTTTATATCAAGCCCCAAGGATAATATTTAATAGTCTATGAGGTGATTTTGGCATAGCAGCCACACATGATGCGCACCAGCCCAAAAAGACTTTTTCCTATACACAACCACTGGAAAAAGCTGAAGACAATAAATGCATTTTTTAAGCATCATTAACACCAATGATAAACACATTTATTCTTTGCGTTCACCATTCACTTTAATACAGTCATGTGTGCATGGTGGCCACAGAAAGTCAGCAAGCTCAAGAGGAGGAAGTCTTAAACATGCATGCTCTCAACTGGCTCAGCCAGAGAAAGGCTTGCATGCTCCATATGCCCAAAACCACAGAAGCCTGAAAAGCATACACACCACTTTCATTGCATGAATGGGTAAACATAATGGAAAGTGGTATCCAGTTTTTTTTTTAATACCTCCATGGTCTGTCTTCATTACTCTCTCTATTTGCCTTCAATCCACAAATACAAACAGTCACTATATTAAGTTTTCTCTTTCTGCTTCACACTTATATTTCAGCAGATGAGCAGAACCTGCAGCACAGGACTGTACAGCTACTGTAATACTTGTAATTTCTTTTCACCAACAGTATAAAAATTTTCAGAGCACATTGGTTTAAACAGATTGCTTTTCTGCCCATTTTTTATGTCCCCACACATTAAATGTTACATTTTCTGCAGCAAGACAAGACAGTTCACTATAAATGAGGTGATCTGCATTATGCTTGTGGTAATAGAAAAGGGAAAAATTGAAAGCAATCTCAAATGAGTCGACGATTATGTTCCAGGGTCTCTCAAAATAATTTAAAAATATATTATAAAACGAAAGAAACATAAGGTTGCAGGGTGTATATGAATTATATTTTTATCCAATGTATAACTGAGTTTTTTTGTGTGATTTTTTTCACTATAAAAATAAACACACATGGACCTATTTTGTCACCTGATGATTATTATTTATTTTTTCATTTATGTTTCTAAGAATTTTAAAATTACTTTACCTTGCTTTAACATCACTTAGGAGTCATTCATATCATGACTCTGCAGAGAATTATCATTATAATTTGCAGCAAGTTTATTACTATTAGATATTGATCAATAATATCATGTGCATATATATTGAAATCATGTGCAATATCACTTTTGATTCTTATCTTATCTTATCTTATCTTATATTACCTCACCATACCATACCTTACCTCACCTCACCTCACCTCACCTCACCTCACCTCATCTCATCTCATCTTATCTTATCTTATCTTATTTTACCTTACCTTACCTTACCTTAGTGACTGCCTGCATGGTGAACATAGTGGAACATTTAGCAGTTAATGAGTCAAATATTTTCCTCAGAAGTTAGTGTAGACCAAAAACAGAGTGAATATTGCACGAATGTTCGTCAGGCTGTTAGAAACACAACTCCAAGTGAATTTGAACAGTCAGCTAAAAGGTTTGCAATAACTTAAAGGTGATGATGTGTCAGCGTTGTGTTCACAAATGGTTTCCACTGCCTCCATGTGGCCTACAAAAAACAGCATTGAAGGTTAAGGTTAATTTTCCCTTTTTTTCCACAACATAAGGAACTTTTTTCAAATGGATACCTACAGCCAAAAAAAAACTTCTGCAGAGCATCAACTTCAAAAATGCAACGACTTCATAGCTTGCAGAGCAACAGCCAAAACAGCAACTAGTTTTGGTGTAATATCCCTTTAACTCTTGTTTCTGTCATCACTACAAAAAACATTTCACGCATTCCTTCAAAATGAAGAGTTTAATATTTTCTCCATATGAAAGTACTTATGACATCTGTCCCCTCCACTTTCAATGAATACAGATTCAGTTTCAACACAGAATCAATATTTGTGCATTTTCCTGTTTCTCTGAATGTGCTACGTTTGTTTAGCACGCCTCTAGAGTTTAGATATTTTGTCAACAGCAGAGTGGCAAATGTTTTCATTTTGAAACAACATTCTGAGGGATATATAAGGAATGTTGACGAGAGAGGAAGGAGAGAAGCAAAAAGATTTATGAAGCTCCCCCTAAAAGTCAATATGGGTTTCAAGTTACATCTATGGCGCTGTGGAGATTTATGTTTAATAAGCTTCAGGTGTTGGCTGGCTTGGGTTTGAGCTGGGGAGGGCAGGGAGGGAGTGGGGGTTGGATAGCTAGCGGGGAATGGAGTGGGTAACTGTTTCACACATGCACATACATACACAAGCACTCACACACACACACACATACACAGACGTACACACATCCTGCTCTCAGCCCATTTTTGCTGTCACAGTCTTAACCGATGCTTCAATTTGCACGGCTGCCTCACGTCTGGAAAAACAGAGCTACCTTTGTGCCCACCTCTCAAATGGTTTCATGTGGCCGTCCACAACACTCGTATGACAACACACAGCCTGTCAGGGGTGAGCAGAGACAAATGGAAAAGCTAATATACGACTAATAAGCAAAGAAGGGGAGGAATGTGCAGGAGAGGTCAGAGGGGAGATTGACAGCAGGTATTAAAGGCGCGCCCCCTCCTTCTCCCTCCATCTTTTCGCTTTCTGCTGTGTGTTTATGTGAGTGACAGGCACTTTGCGCAGGTATAAGCGTGAAACAAAGGTCAGTCTGTATGTAGAAGGTGTGCCCCCTCCACCAACTCTACCCTGTTGCTGTAGAGGCAGGTGGGATGGACCAGAGAGGATCTCAAGAGCATCATGAGGTGTGTGATGGTGGCGTCAGTGGGGTGTTTGGCACCTACACAAAGATGTATTTTACCAAGACTTCTTCTCAACCTCCGCCCACATCTGCCTGGTCTTGCCTGCAGACCCCCCCCTCCCAACACACACACAAACACACACACACATATATATATACACACCCCACGCCCCTCTACTCTTCTCCAAGACCCTCATAGATCCCAGCTGTCATTTCTAAGCTGATTGTAAATCATCAGAGCGAGCATTCCTCCTGACACCTGAAAGAGTCTCAACAAGACGGACCAAAAATGCATCTGAGGCACTTTTGAGTATGCATGAATGTGAAATGGAAACATGTGAAATTCAATAGCAGAGAATGTGCTTGCCTATGGCTGTGCAGCCTCCCTCCCTGCTTCTCTTGGTTTTATTTCCCAAAGAGACACCGTGAGAAGAACCAGCTTTATATAGAAATTCTCCACCTTGAGCGATTCATCTCTCATTCTCCTTTTTTTTAGCTTAATCTCACAGTCTTTTTGTCTTTCTGTGAAGGTAAACATTAGTTTAATTAAAGCCATTATGAGGACTGAACAGGGCCACCCACAGCAGCAGGTCATTAAGTTTGCAAAGCTGAAAATAAGACAAATTAAAAGTAGTCTCTATGGTAAGGAAGTAAATTGGAGAAAACAACTTAATTGCATCTCTCCTAAGTTATTCAATTTATTCTGAGGGAGCAGCATCTTCTCTTTGGCTCTGTATTTTAACACAAGCATGAGAATCTATTGTGCTGTCCCCCACATACACATACACACAAACTATACAATGAGCCAGAATATAGATTTTCAAGGCCACATCTTCTCATGGAGAGGAACAATAGCATGTGGTGTTCATATGCTGTTTTATTGCTTAGTGTGTGTGGTTAAGTCGGGTTGGGAGGTGATAATTGCAGGTATTTGTACACAAGGTAACAGCAAAGAGTGAAAAGAATGGCCTGTTGATTCGATTGGTCCATCCTGTGGTGGTGTTATTGTATGTTGTGCAAAATGGCACAAGTGGCTCTTATTCAGCAGACACACGCTGGAGGGCCCTGCCTTTCTCCTCAGCACAATGGCCCACAATTCCCTGGGCAGTTCTCAGGTGGATCGCCTTACCCATACTGCCTCGGTGGCTCACCTGAGGACCGGCCCAGCAGCTTAAACCTGCTCCAGTCACACGGAGAGGGTTACAGTCAGACCCAGATGCATGGATACATAAATACAAGCAAAAACACATTGACAAAACACCTGAGAGTGACTGTCTATAAAAACGGTGTTCAAGCTAACTGGAAAACCCCGTTCTTACATGCATACACATGCGAGCAATTACCAGACATTAGCAGCACACTTTCAGTGCATGGAAGCAGTGCATTCAACTGTGTCAAGGGAGAACTGTACACTGTCACCCAAGCTGCTGCTGTAGAGATGCGTTTCACTCTCCAAGCCAATCGCAGGCTTTCCCTCCCGGCAAACCCTCCACGTGCTCACCGAGCTAAACTCTCGGATTCCTGGAGAAGATTGAAACACGACGCTTTCCCAAGACAACAGGGCAACCCAACACTACACACACCTCACACATACACTCGTTATCAAGTTACTCCACTGGTTTCAGCAAACGGCCACACCACCAAACCCTACACAGGAACGCGCAAGTGCACACACGCACGCTCCGACATTGTGTTTCTTGACTATTAGCTCTGTATGTGGCCTCTTCACCCGGTGGCAGTGGAATATATTCAATACAAGTGGTGCTGCTTTTCATCACATCAACCCGGCAAATGTTTGCAGTAATTACTCTTGACTCTGACAGTTAGCATGCCCATTCAAGCACTTAGCCTTCCCCTAACCTTTGTTGGTTTAACATCAGGACCAGGCAAGAAGCGTGGACTTGTACCCTCCATACATTATAAACATAATTGTAGGGGGATTTTATTAGCTTGGTCTGTCTATTTTGGCCTGAATCACCTCAGTTCTTTACAGACGTCTTCCTCATGTACAGACACAGATAATTATCCACAGATCCACACGAGATGAACTGTCGGAGTCTCTGCCAGCTGGGATTTACTGCTCACTCTGGCTCCAGGAACAGAGATGTATAGAAATGAAAGGGATAAAAGAAAAAATGTGTCACTGTGGAGGGTCTGAGCACAATTTAAAGATACAATACAAAATATTTCTCCGATGAAATGTTAAAAACAACTAAAACCTGGGTTATATATTGTTGAGTTCTGTAGTTACATTATACCAAATGTTTCCAACAGTGGTCAAACCTTTAGGAATCTGTTACTTTATTTAAGGCAACATTGTAAATCATTAAAAAATCACAGTTTTTCTCAATAACAGTAATACAGCATTTTTCTGCCACACAGCATAGTGTTGTCCTTACTTGCAAGCCATTTTGCAACACAGTAATCCAATCCAGAGACTTAATTTATTGATATATTTATTGATACTACAGTGTGCCAGAAGTGGCTCATGCCAGTCACCAAGCTAATGCATACAGTAATGCTCTGTTGCAACAGAGTTCAACACTCATAAAGTTATCTTTTGTAAGGTTTTTTTGAGCACGAAGCTACACCATGATTGAATTTGTCACATAACGTGAGCTATAGCAGCTGTATGGGTAGTTGTCTCCTCTAATGCTAATGGTAAGTCAGCAAGTTACGTTACCTGCAGCCATTTAATTAGAATGAAATGACATAATGTGAAGAAACATATTGTAGGTGCTGGAAGGCTTTGTTTTTACATTATACATTAATACTAAGCAAAACTGTTCACTCCTACTTTCAGTCATCATGTTAAGCTAAGCTAACTAGCTGCTTCATATTTAACAAGCAAATAGCACAGTGGTGTTGATCTTCTCAGTTATCTCTCAGCAAAAAAAGTGAATAAGCTTTCCCAAACTGTCCAATTATATTTCTTAAAGAAGTAATTTAGAAGAGGACAAGATTTGATTATCTGAAATTTATCAGGTAGTTAAACTGTTTTGAACTTCCTGCCTGGTCAGGCACATTCTCAAGTACATTTTAAAGTGATTGCACAAATACCCTGCTTATAAAATAGTATTTGAACTGCTGACATGACCAAAAAATGTTGAATACATTCATACACATGCAAGCAATTATCAGACATTAGCAGCACATTTTCAGCGTATGGAAGCAGTGCATTCAACTGTGTCCAGGGGAAATGTACACTGTCACCTAAGCTGCTGCTGCTTTGGAGTTGCTTTTCACTCTCAGGCAGGTAGGTCTCTCGAAACAAGCTGGTTTGTGCTGGAATAAAATCTTACTCCAGCAGCAGAATTATACCGCATTAGGGATGAGAGAGTGCACCATGATTTGTATCTGTATCTTCATCTGTTCAATGCACTAAATAACCTGTATCGGTATCCGGGGCACGTTCAGTCTCCAAACGGTGTGTGGTTTCTGTGTTGTTCTTCGAAATGGTACAACTTTTGCTTTTATTTCATATTTGCTTTGGCAATGTAAACATGTGTTTCCCATGCCAACAAAGCCCCTTTTGACTGAACTGAATAGAACTCTGATGTATTAAAAGGCAGTGCGCCTGCATAACACAACAGGGTATTCAACGCACCACCGTTTCTGTTTGAATAAATGTTTTGCTACAATTTGTTGGGGCTGAATGCAGCCTTGTACTCGCAACAAGCAAGGATTAAATTTAGAGTGGGTGCGACTTACACTGGAAGTGGGTGGAACCTGACAAGACATTTTTATTTTAAGCCTGAGATATGTGTTTATAAGAAGTTACTAAATTTAGTATCAATTAGAAAAATATTTGCAGAACAGCCTCAGAATTGAGTATCAGAGCATTTTTATCACAAGGGTAAGAGATTGAACACTGCTACCTAAATGAGAATTTGCCTTCATCACAAGTACAGATACTGACACATTTTACTGGGATTATACTCATACTCATAAAAAGTACATTATCTGTACTGTATACTAATTTCATCCAAATATTCGGTTCAACCCTAATGCATTTTAATGAATAATGCATAATCAATTTTATGTTTTAATGTATAACTGAACAAAAAAGTCCAGTAGGCAGTAGGCTATGTGAAAGTGGATACAACTGGTAAAACATACCAATAGAAAGAAAGGGATCAGTGGTATTACAGTCCAGATACCCCACCATGTGGACCAGTTTATAGAAAATGAGGGGATTTGTATCAAAGTTCTGCACACAGCGTCCAAGAGTGCTGATTTACTGTCAGTCTGAACTGGCATAAAAACTAAAAGACAGTGTGATGAATCAAATTTCTGCTGCTATCTGTGTGCCTGGCCGGATTCAGCAAAAGTAAGGGAGTGTGTATGTGCACATGCTACTGTACTGATGAGAAACAGTTTGAGCTTTTAAGTTTCAGAAAAAGGATGTTTTTGTAAAGTGAGGTCATTTTGGCTGAAGTATATAATTTAATTTACTGTAGAATTACAGTCTGGTTTGGGTAAGGACCTACTGTATGTTTAAAGTATATTCATATCTTCACTGTGCACTAATAGTGTTAAAGAAATTGCAGAACAAAGAAAGATGGCAACTCTTTCTGACAAATTCAGTGCCAGTGTGCATGATTACAACTTTAATTAAGGGACTCGTTACTTATGAGAGGGGAGGCACATTACATAATTGTTTAAGCATCGGGTAGGGACTTAAGTTGTTTAATTTTGTTTTATGGAAGGGACATATAACTTTAGTTGGTTGTATTTTGTATTTATTTTAGATACCCTCTGAATCCCTAAACCAACCAGCAGGTTTCAAATGCATGTTCTTTTTAAAGGGGATAATTGTATGGTATTGTTTCTTTTTAAAAATATCACAGCCAGAAACTGTAAAAACTAATTTCATTTAATTTTTGCTCATTTATTTTATTTTATTTTATTTTATTTCATTCTATTCTCTTCTATTCTATTCTATTCTATTTTTATTTTTATTTTTATTTTTATTTTATTTTATTTTACTTTATTTCATTTTATTTTATTTTACTTTATTTCATTTTATTTTATTTTGTTTTCGTTTGGTTTAGTTGACAAGAAAAAAAAAATACAGGCGTACATGACGTTGTCAGGACACGATAAATTTCATGATCATTTCCATCGTGGTCCCTGGTGTTCTATTAGACCCTCTACTACACAACAAGATGGAGACAGATGAACAACAGCCAAAATGGAAAACACTGCACCCATTCACTGCTAACATGCACACACAGCTTGTGTGATGATACAATTTGTAAGAAAAATTTGCATTTTGCTTAAGAAAAAGGCTGTTTGTTTTGGTGATAACTCTCCTTCCCTCCGTGCTGTTTGCTCGTTGCGTCGGCTCTAATATCTATATTTGATGTGAATATTAAAAAAATGTGGTTATTGTGGAGGAAGAGTCATATATTTTTCCCCCATCACCCAGGGAGGCTCAGTGAAATATATTGTAGCCTCAGGGAGAGTCAAGATAAAAAAAAATAGTCACACACCACTCCCTCCTCTGATAAACAATGAACAGTCACTAAAGGGCCTTTTCATACACTTAATGCAATTAAACAAAATGCATAGCTGTTATGTTTTTATTATTATTTCTTTTGATGTGTTAAATAAAAAATATTCATTTTGGTATCTGTATATGGTTCTTCATCATCTGTTTAAAGTTATGAAGTGGGCTCTGGGTAGGGTTTTGAGGTGAGCAACTGAATGATCCTCACATACATAGAAAAATGTGTGTATGCGTGTGTGTGTTAAAGAGACAGACAAAACTAAAGAGAGGGGGAAAAGAGAGATTGCACAACATCGGCAAGATTTACTATCCCTAAATGTTTTGGACGTCACCAGACACCCAGAGTTGATGGATCTGAACAAGCAGGGATTTGGACTGATACTTGATTCTGTCTGGAGTCTGTTTCAGCACTCCCATTCACCTCATCACTCCGTCCCACAGCGCAGAGATCTCATTCACCTTTGAACTCCAGAGAACCCCCCTCGGTGACTCCTGAGAGCCTCACAGTCGCTCATTGCCAACCAGGTGCAAAGCTCCGCTTACTTCCATCTGTAAGCGTGGCGTCGTGGCCAATGACGTAAAAGTTTGGTGTCTACTTGAATCCAGCCAGAGGGTGGACAGAGATAAGGAAAAGAGCTCCACAAGACAGAGATAGAAACTTGGAGGAGGCGAGGATCCAAAGCAAAAGGAAGATTAAATGAGCAGGAAAATAGATGAGATGAGAGGAAGTGAAAGAGGTTGGAAAAGGTGTAGGAAACGAGAGGGACAGTGCATTAGTCATGGGGTAACTTTAGCTCCCTTTGTGGCTGAGCGGAGGGAGATTTCTCATCAGTGATTTGGCTGGAGCAGACTACAGAAACACTATACATGCCAGACGTGCCATTTGTCCATCTCCCTTCCTTTATGTCTCTGTTTTTCTATAAGCTGTCTCCACCCAAAAGATCAGTGCAGGGCAACAGACATTTTTCTGCCTGTAAAGTGGACTCAGACGTGGGGTTATATTTGGAATGAACTGAGACTGGTGGTTGTGTGTTTGATTAATGTAACCGTGTCACCTCTCCTTATTATGCTCAGCATTAGTCTTTAATGTGTGTTCGTGCTGTTGGACTGAAAATGATTATTACTACAGGCTGCATTTAGAGCTTTGACTGTGTATCATTGGTGCTTTTGCATGATGGTAAGCCATAAAATACATATGATTGGCGATCATAGGTTTAAAGTTACATTGATTTTGCCAACTGACTGTATCATCACTTTCAGAATTAACTTGTAGAGCAAATTACTTGATATGATATTGAATTGCAGCCGCTAGTATTGTGCACGAATGCCCTAATACATTTTGGTAAACACTGAACTGAACATTATAGTTTTGGAGTCATGAACTTCAACGTGACTGTCAGCAATCTAGCAACAGTTGGGGAATGATGCTGGTTTTACAGCAGCCTAGGATTTACAGCATCCGTCATGCTTATGCAATGCACAGCAAAACACTGGCATCCAAAGCACGTACAGGTACTGCTGAAGCCATATATCATATAGATATTTGAAGTAAGATAAAGATTCAAACAGAAAAAAATGGTAACACTTTCTATGAAGACCACATCTATAATACATTATGAGAGCATTCATGGTGAATTATAATGCATTTATTATGCTCTACGACTACACTCATAAACACACATAATGCTTCCTGATGCTTCACTCTGTGACTAAAAACTCTCTGACTCATGACGATTGCCTTTAGGTGTGAGAGGGTGTCAGACTTAAGTCTTTTCAAAATCTTTTCAAAGTATTTCAGTGTATGGTAGACATCAATCACTTATGATGCAGCATAGATTCTTTTAAACACATGAATATGCATCAAACTTTACTTAGCACCAACAATGAAGCCTTGTGATGAAGCATGCATTATTATAGTTGCATCCATACAATACATACTTCATTTTACTTAAGTGGTTTTGAGTGTAGTCATAGAGCTTTATAAATGCATTGTAATTCACCACAAATGCCCTTATAATGCATTATAGATGTGATCTTTATAGAAAGTGTTACCAAAAAAATCTCACATTTAAATGCCAATATGCCTACCTGCTCTGCAAAAACAAGTCTGAACATCAGCCACATTGTTGACAAATTTGAAACGACACATTGAGTGTAAGCAACTGACCAGTGAATGATGATCACAAGATTTTATTTTACTTAAAAAAAAAATAGAATGCATGAATCTAAACTACTTCATTTCTGTGATTGTGAACTTTGTTCAAATATTCAAATTCTGAACTATGAACGAGAACTAGCTCATTTTAGTCTGTGTGACCTGAACTATGAGCTAGCTCGAAGTGTGAATGTGCCCATCATTAGCAGCTGCCAGCTCTGCTTGTTTTGTGAATTTCCACCTTTGGTTTGCATTTTTTGGAATCCTTCTAGCCGCCCTTTCCATGAAAAAAGAAGATTGAAATATACTTGATTGCTTTTCTGGATTAAGATTTTCTCAAAACATTACTTGACAGATATGAGGCTTTTCAGCTGCTGACTATACGCACCATGAAGAAAGCTTTCAAAAATAGTCTCTACTTGAATTGAATTATCCAGCTAAGATAAGGAGAGATAGCCTGGTGATTTACATGAAATGAATAAAAAGTTATCAACCTAAAAACATGTGGAATGCTTTGCAAAATGGTCTGCAGCAGGGTAAATGGGCTAAAATCTCCACACAACCACTGGTGTCAGCCTTCAGCTGAATCAGACTTTCATTGGTGGGTCTGGTATGTTGTCATGTTTGTGTATTAGTATACTGTTACTGTTATGTCTGCACACTGGGCCTGCTGGGGTTTCTCTCTTCATCTGTTATTGCAGTGAGGAGGCTGCAGTTGTGTAACGGAGGTGTGTGTGCAAGTACTATGTGTGCAGTTTGTGTTGTACATTGTGTGTTTAAGGTGTTTGCCATGACCTTATTGATTACAGGACATTGAAAATAAAAGTGTCTGTCTTTGTCGTCTCTTCCTCTTCCCCTCCACCTTGTCACAGTCTCTCGCAATCTCAGGGTGCTAGATTGGTGTGAAATGTGTTTCTTTGAGTGGAAATGTAGTGTTTGTTCATGTAGGTGCATGAGCGAGTGAATGTGTGTATGTGTGTGTGTCCTTGTTTCTTTGTGTAGAGTTTTTCCCCTGCGACTCCATAGTCTACAAAAACTGTCATCACCCAGCCATAAAGCAGACGCCTGTTGCCCCCATGTGACCCAAACAGACCCGCAGAGGTGATTAACACGGGTCACCTTCCATACAGATCAACACACTGTCACACACACACACACACACACACACACTCACACACACTCACACACACACTGGCGTCACACCCTTTTCTCAACATTGTCTCCTTCTGCATTTTGGTAAACACATAGAATCAGATTGCTTTTAAATTTTGCCAGATTATTACAACACAATAGGAAGTGTGTGAAGGGAGATGAAAAAAACCCACTGTGTTTGAAGTGGTACAGTAATAGCTTTGCAGCACCCAGGTAGTTATGACATGGTGTATTATTTCATGTAGCACTGCAGCGCATTCTGTGGTGTGTCTGACTGTCAAGTTGGCTTGTGACTACAGTATTCCTGTAACATGCCATTATCTGCTGTTTGAAAAAAAAAAGCAACTAAAGACATGAAACTTGGCCATGTCATTTAGGTCTGATGTAGGCGATAATTGTATGGTATTGTAAGGCAGTTCACAATTGTTAAGTTTGTGCCCCCTCTCTTCCCTTACAAATGTTTCCTTATTGCTAGATGTAACGTTTTAATTGGTTAGCTGATGTGACAAGATTACGTATAAAGACAGCAAGTTTTAGCAGGAGTCAGTAAGTAAAGGTTGAATGGTGCACGTGGCTCATGGCATGGACAGCGCTAACTTGCTGTTCTGTGCCCAAGCGAGAGCCTTCATTGATGTAAATGGCTGTATGTTTACTACTCACCTGCCAAAGTAAAGTGCAGAAACTGGAGATTCCTTGTCATGTGAAGTGATTTCCACCCACACACATGCAGACGGATTAGCCTAGTTTACCTCAGAAGTCGAAAGCACAGACATATATGTATATGAAGCAAAGTGTCAAACTTATTTTAGTCCATGGGCCACATACAGCTTAATTTGATCTCAACTGACCGGCAAAACCATTTGTACATATAAGTAACAATACCTCCAGATGTTTTTGTGTGTGTATGTGTGTGTGTGTGTGTGTGTGTGTTTATATGTGTAAATAAGTACAAATATATTTTACAAACAGACAATGAACAGCATGAGATTTATTAAGAAAAATAAGTGAAATAAGGGAAAAGAAACAACAATATGTCTGAGTTTCTCCACATTCATTCAGTCTGCACTGTCACACTGTTACATGTGTCCTTGCCACTCTTGTGTATTCATGTCGGTATCAACAAACCAAACTGAAGTGGAAGCTGTTGAGGACAAACTACTTACAAATCCAAGGGACCAGACTAAGAGCAATTTAAAGACCTCGATGAAATGGACCTTTTCGTGAGCAGAGTACCTCGCCCTGTATGGGGACACTGGGGCCTCCTCCTGAAGCCAGACCTGATATTACTGATATTTTGAAAGACATGTCTCTATAAAAGCACGATTTCTCTGTCTGTGTGTTTGTGTGTGTGTCTGTCCCCTCCTGTCGCCCTCTCGCGGGATTTTGCAGGGCGTGATGTTCTCTCTTCTCACCAGCAGAGGAGGAAGAACATTCTCACTCATGGATATGCACACCCATGCACACTCGAATGATCGTGATCATGGATACGTGACATTGCCAGGTAACTCTCATTAACCACAGGCCAACGCATTACGGAACCTGCTGAGCCTTGCCCTCACTCGCATAGCATTATACCGTCAGTCATCGGAACCTGCGTTAAAGCTTTTAGTGTCAGTCATCCAAACCTAACTGTCCACTAACTTCACCTGCTTTAACGATAGCTTCGTGTTGGTTGCAGAAAGTACATTGCACTTCACGGCTCTTATAAGTTGAGAACATAGGCCTGAGTTGTCGTCTATAAGACACACACTTTTTCACTTTTTACTTTAATTAATTTCATCTTTGGAAATACCTTCCCATACATTTCCACACAATATCTGTTCACTCAGTTGACTGATGTTCCATTTGGGTTTACACTTTTCCCAATGACAAAGCAAAAACATACTGGTAGTGGTACTTTCACATTAGTGAAATGGGGTTCAACTCCAGTGTCATTGCTAAAAGCCAAACACGCGCCCCCCCCCCAACAGACCACATCACACTAAACCAAAAAAAATGGCAGTCATCTCTGCCAAGTCAGTCTGCAGCCAATCCTGGCACAAAAATGGTCTGAAACCTGATCAAACTTTATAGTCCGTGCTCGTTTATTTATGATTAATAATGTTTGTAGTTTGATATGGCAACAAATTAAACCAATTTTAGCAACAGTAACAAGCTAAGATGTTACCTAGAAACTACTTGTTTGAAGACATTTTGACTTAATTATCATCTCATTTGAGGAATTGGGACTTAATTATCGTTGACAATGTTGACAATGTGTTAAGTTTTTTATTTATATTCATTGGGTCCTACTGATCCCAAATAGCTACAAAAAATGTAAAATGAATACTAAACAAAAGTTCAGGATACATATATATATATATATATATATATATACATATATATATAGGGACACTAAACATAAAGCCACATCCAGCATTCAGTTACCTTACTGTAGCTTAGCATAAAGACACTTGGGTTTTTTGTATGGATTGTGCAAACTGTGCTTTTAGGCTTATTTTGTTAACTTCAGGTAGAGCCAAGCTATCTTTTTGTATCTATTAATCTCATCTAGCTTTTGCCAAAAATAAAATTAGCATAGGTTAGAGCTGAAAATGCTTGTGAAGAAAACAGAGTGGGAAAATCTGCGTTCCTGGTTTGGGTGAAGAGACCCTTTAACACAGTAAACACAACTATTCAGTGACAATTCAATACGATGATAATTCTCCTGTCAATTCTGCCAAGTGTCCCTGTTCCCCTCCAGCATTTTTAATCAGTGGGAAAGAGAAAGTATTGCTCTTCTCTGAGTGTTTGCCGGTGAGGCTGCATGTGTAGTCTTGCAGGATGACTTCATGTCATCAGTGGCTGTTCTCATTATGCCTGGGTGCTGGCAAGCCCGGCAGGCTTTTCAGATTGTCTCTGCTTTGCTCTAGGACTTCTTGGCAGGTCCCAAACAGTGGAGAGAGACAGGGCTCCGCTCTCAGGAAGACACACTCGCTCCAGGGCAGAATTAAAGACAATAAATACACAAGTTGGAGGAGCTTCACTCAAGTTCTTTTTTTAGCAGTGTCCCCGTCTGGCAGGGTTATTATCCCACCCTGCAGTGACTGTGTGCAGCAACTATTCAGTGTTAATCTTTTCTGTTTGTCCTCCGACAAGTTGGAACACCTCAGCGTGTGTGTACGTGTGTGTGTCTTTTGGGTGCTAACGAGGTTTGTTCCAAGGAGTTGAGTAACAGAGCCTCTCTCCAGATGCACAGTGAGCAGGTGTGGAGTTGAATACTTCCCACCGACTCCTCGTCTAATCCTCTTCTCTACCCAACGGCTGAAGAAGCAGTTTTATTGTAACAAATAAATCCTCTCGTTTCGAAACACCGTAATCTTTGAGCTGAAGGTGGTAAAAATGTCCTGACTCATGCTCAAAACCAGGCTGTAGGCTGCCCCTTTTTATTAGTTTTCCAGCATTTAAAATAAAGACTATGCAGCTTTTTGCTACAGTTTTGTCTTGTGGCAGTATTTTATTACTGCTGCTGTTCCTGGTGGGAAGGTGAGCCGTCATGTGCCGACTTGTTGAGAAACAATATGGAAGCTGTGAGGTAATGTGAGAAGGAAAAGCAATAAAGTGACATTAAAGTAACTCTAACAAATCAACTGTTATGAAATGACTTTGAAAGCAGGCTGCAGGAGGTAAAAGGGCAATTAACTCTATGTTTCAGTGACAGTTATTCCAGTGTTAATATTATGACAGATGTTAGACAAAAAGAAAAACATACAGCAACTGCTCTTTCAAACAGTTATACTATGACCATGATGACTTTTTTACACACCTCATACCATAAGCTGCAAAATATTATTTACATTACTGCTGACACATTGCAGCCATTAGCTTACGTTTATTATGTTTATTATCACCATGAAAATAAATTTGCAGACTTGAAACTTGCTTTAGATGATTGTTGCAAACCACTGAACATCATTTTTCTCTTGTGTTGTCACAGAATGCAGTCGTCGCTTAGTGATGCAACTCTACTTGTTGGTGCATTCAAGCACTAGTTCTAAGTATACAGTTGGAGACAAGACTGAACTGAGGCTTTGAGATATGGTCTCGAGACCAAGACTCTCATGCAACACAACACTGACATCCAGGATTATCTTTCAAACCAATTGATTTTCATGGCATTTTAACTTGAATGACCTGGTCCAATCGCTGACTCACAGTTGAAATTCACCTGCCACTTACACTTATGAGGCTGGCAGCTGCATTAAGTCCTGCTGGATTCTATCTGTTTCAGGTAAGAGGACCATCAAATCCTCCATCCCTCCCCTCCTCTCACACCGAGCTGCCAAGCAGTCAATAAAACAGCCCATCCTTTCCTGACTACACCCCTGGGTGAGAGTGATCTACTGTGTTAGCTTGTAAAAATGTTTTTTTTTCTGTCCCCTTTACTCTCTTCTTTTCTTTTTCCATCCCTCACCTCCGCTTGTCTGTTATTATCATCAACCAGGTACCTTTGACTCATACAGAGGGACATACCTTTCATCAACAGCACTTGGCATAAGCGCGTGTGTTTAATGCAGTACGCTGTATCCTGATGCCTGGTGTCGGAAGTGAAGGATGTAAGCATCAAGACTAACTCTGTTACTTTTTGTCACATGACACAGCAGTTGAGTAGCAACGAGACTGTGTACCATCCAAATAATGTAACCCACCACTGCAGTCTGGGACACTGCAGCACAGCTGAGACTAACCATTTAGCAACACATCTATCACTGTGCTGCAGAGCCACAAAGTTAAACAAATCATTTTGGCTGTCTTCTCTAAGCTCTGTTTTCCTCTTGTTTGCCTTCTTGGCTTCGTAATCTACCCACATCACCTGCTTTCTGATCTCACAGCATCCTGACAGGAAACAGCATCAACTACTTGTATTTTCCACATACCTTCAATTGCCACAGGATTTGGTGATTTACAAACATACTGTAAATTTTAACTGGCAGAGTGCTGGGAAAAGGGCTTGCTGACCTCAATCACCCTCAGAGAAGAGGGCTTTAAATTTATGGGGTCCAGTACACAAAACCCAATAACATTAAACAATGGGAAAACACGCAGGCCTGTGTGTTCATCACACACCCCTGCTGAGAGTTGCTAAACCACTTGCAGAAGCATGAATGATGATCTGCATTTATAAACTACACTGTTATCAATTAGTGCAGCTGGTTTGGAGCATCTTGACTACGCAGGCAGGCATAAATCACTAGTCCTGTAAGTATGAGAGAGTCCGTGTGTTTTGTGGGATCAGTAAAAGTTTTGTTTGCCAGCATCATTCTTCATGTGGATAGGCTCTCTTCTTGGTATACCAAAGCTCCCGGAGCAAACTGCTGTTTGTCAAATGAGAGACTTCCACTGCGGGTTAACTGGAAACATCAGGGCTCTGGTCAGAGCTACATGAGGCACAGAGAGGCTGCCTTCTGGGAGACAAAACAAAAACATGTCCTGAAAGTGAAAGGGCATTCATTGAAGCGGCACGGAAGGAATACATGCAAGTTTTACAGGAACGTGAAGGCAGTGATGTGGTGAAGTGAATAAAGCTGTTCTCCAATCAGGCCGCTGTTGGTTTAACTTAACTCAATCCAGCCGTCACCCCTTTATCAAGATTAAAGATCAAGTTTCCGTGTTCACAAGCAGCTTGACCTCTTCTTCTTCATCTACCCAAGAACTTCCTCCTCCTCTAACCCCTCCCATATGGCCTAGGTTCTTGGATTTGTTTTCTCACACGAGGGCACGAAATTTCAAGTTCACTTGAAAACACAAGCTGGGACACTCTAAGACATGTTATTGTGCTTTTGTGTGTCACTGAGTGCAGAGATGTTTGCCTTAGGCCTAAGAGGACATAATACAAAGGAATGCAAACTGAGGCCACACCATGACACACACTACTGTCTTCTGGCCAGCCCAGGGCAGTGTGCACACATTCACCCTGCCAACACCTTGCGGTGAAACTGGTGACGGAGCTCCTGTCTGATCCAAAAACAAGAGGAACTAAGACTTTTTTTTCTAAATCCTGCACAGGACAAGTGAGAGCTAATTTCATTCAGTTGATGGGTGGCAGTGGCTACAGAGCAGGTGTTAGCATTTTAGTGGCAGGCTTTAAATACAGTGTTTGTATGATGTGTGTGATCTCACAGCATGAGGTAATGAGGGGTCAAAATAAAAACAGAAAAAGTGAAGTTCCTGAATAGCTATGAAAACATACACACATCACTTTACTATATACAAATGCAAAAACACAGACAGATTTAAACATGGGAGCAGCAAGAATGTTTTAAATATTTTCTGTGGATGTTTTGATACATTGTGACACATATTTGTAGCATTTCAGAAATTCTGTACCCACCAGAATTGTGTTTGGCTCTGAGCTGAGTGTCAAACGGTCGGGATAAGAGTGAGAACCTCCAAGTCTGAGGCCGCAAAATGGTGGATTACCCCCTCTTGGTTGGGAGAGAGTTACACCCCAAGCAAAAGAGTTCAAGTATCATATGGTCTTGTTCATAAGTTGGGGTAAAATGGAGTATGAGATTGACAGGCAGTTTGGTGCAGCGTCCTAAGTGATGTGGGCACTGCGCTGGATTGTCTTGGTGTCAGTGTAAAGCAGCTGCTCCTTTGCGTCGAAAGGGGCCAGTTAAGGTGTTTTGGGCATCTGATCAGGATGCCTCCTAACCCCCTTATATTAGAGGTTTTCTGGGCACATCCAGTTGGTAGAAAGCCGCAGGGCAAATCCAGAACATGCTGAAGGGATTATATATTTCATCTGGCCTGGGAACCACTCAGGATCCTCCAGAAGGAGCTGGAAATCCTTGCTTGGAGGAGAGATGTCTGGAGTATTTTGCTCAGCCTGCTGCCCCCACGACCCGGCCCTGGATAAGCGGATGAAAATGGATGTATGGATGGAGAAATTCTGCACAGGCATTTATGGCACCCAGAGGATATATCATACTGACTTTGGTCATTCCCTGGCCTTTCCTCCAGTGCCACTATGAGGTTGACATTTGTGTCTTTAGTGAAATGTTTCTACTGGATGCATTGAAATCTGGTACAGACATTCATGCCTTTCTTACAATCATTATTCAATTATTCATTAATCATTATTGTAACGTTCCATTGAGTGCCATTATCAGATCAAAATTTGACTTTGTCCAATACTTTGCCATGCTAAAACTTTGTATTTACTTGTATCACTGTGTCATGTTTGTATTGTCGGTGGGAGCATGTTAGCATGCTGATGTTAGCCGTAAGCTCAAAGCATTGCTGTCTCTGAAAACATTTTCATATTAGACATGTTTGATTTGTACTGTGCTTCAGTATGATTGCCCCCCTCCCCACTCCTCCACCACTCAGCTTTCACATTAGTAATATTACTCCATACCGGGGTACACTTGCGCCATCATGTACTTGACATTTGTTTATGTTGTTGCTACATTGTGACAGCGCTAATCACAAGATTCCATGCCCATACAATGGAAGCGACCTTTACATTATGCCTATGGTTTATATTTTGGAGACAATGTCCCAAACGTGCCTCCCTACTGTATCACCTGTGGCTGTGCAGTTCTGAGGAAGAGATCAGAGCATGCTGCCTGCATAAGGAGATGTAGAGGGGACACCAGCAGTGTTGAGAATTGGCTTTTCAACTCTACTCACCAACTGCTACCCACATTAAACAGAGCCCACTTCTGTGGTTACAGGTGGTTTTCACACCTGATGATAACTGTACCCGAATGCACATGACCCGCACTTACCCGGACACAGATCGATGTACCATTCTGTGCTCATGTATGGTACATAGTGTTCACACTACTCAAATGAAATGGACTTTGTGGCCCTGATGCAAAGGCCTCCTAAGTGGCCTACATCCTCAGAGTCACTTTTTTCACTGTTACTTCTGAGATTTCAAACCTAGAACTACAAGCTCCTGTCCTCCACAAAGCAACAAGCTTTTTTTCTTTATCAGATAGGACAATGAAAAGGGGAGACAGGAAACAAGGGAAGAGAGAGGAGTACTTGCATTTGTGTGGTATGCACCTTATCCATGTGGCTATAAGGATACTAAAAACTTTGTAGAGCCACCAATCAAGCCTACAGTGTTAGGATTTCATAAAGATATCTAGTTTTTAGAGAAGCATTTCTTTAATATGGAGGAATGATGTTCTTTCTTTCAGTTCACTATATGAACCTGAAATGTTAAATTATTTTTATTGCATGCGCCCAACTTGCCGTGTCAGCTCAATCACATTCGTGTGTTTAATCAATGCCATTTCAATGTGACTTCACATCACTGAGCTTTATGGTTCAACAGCCTCTGGCTTAGCAGATGTTTGGTACAACTATTCCTGCCGTCTCTTTCTGCAGCTACATATCAATATGCCACAGAGACAGCCAGCTCCGAACAGGTGTTCCTGCTCACGCTTGTGAGATCATGGCTTCAGAGGGAGACATTACAGCACTGAGTAGCGAAGATGGTGTCTTTCTTCCACACTCCTCCTCCTCATCCTTTATCTTTCACTTTCTCCATCTGGAGTTCTATCTGTAACTCATCTTCTATCCATTACCACATCATCCATCAACAATAACTCCAAACAGTGCCTGTCTTCTTGCCTTCTAATGCAAACCTAGCAATACTCCTGCTCCAACATCCTCGCTGCACAAACACAGAAACACACACATTGACTCGATCACTGTCACCACATCCGTCAACCAAGTTATTTTCATGTTAATCACAGAGCCTTTATTGCCTCTGCCGCTTTCCTCAAACCTGCCCACTCACCTCGCTGCCCGCTCTGAAAAGCTCCAATTGTCCCTTCATTTTCAGGTGCCTTTGGGTGACTCTGGGACTGCACTGTTTACCCTCGACTCCTGAGACGGGATCCATCCAGCCACCCAGTCAGGTGCTTATCTGATGCAATGGACCATTGATCACCTTTTACCCTTTCAATGAATCAGCTCTCTGTTACTTGAGTGGACAATCATCCACTCGGTAACCTAAAACTAACCTCATATATTACTGCTTCAGGTTCAATAAACCTCCGCTTGTTGGTTTGCTCCTGTTGCTGGATTTGGTTCAACTGAGACTAAAATGGGATGTTGCATTTCATTTGAGTTGCGTTGATGCATATCCTGAGTTCAGAGGTATAGCAGTATATACCGTATGGCAGCACTTTGGGTCATCATCCCACCAAAGCGATGAAGACATGGTGACGTCGCCTGAAAATAAACAGAGAAGTTGAAACACTTTCTTTTAGATAAACTTTATTTCATAAACCATTCTCTTTTCAAAATCCCACCAACTGCTCCGATCCAAGCCGCCTCATCCTCTGAGAAGCCATCATAAACCTGATGAATGACTTTTCATCTGGGCTGTAAATATTTATCCATTGCACAAATCCAAATTCCATTAGGGAAGTAAACATAAACATATTTCTCTCTTTCTTAAGCAGGCATATATGAAATTAAACAATATAATGCTGACAAAGAGTTCAGCTAAGTGCCACCATATGGTCAATGGTGGTTCTCAGAGCTGCATTGTTAGTTGTGTGAGCAGTCTGTTTCTGACAACATCTTGGCTCTCATCAGCCCTTCATCTCCAAACACACTGCATGTGGCGCTCCCACCAACGCGGCCCGGCTAAACCCCAAACACGGGAACGGTTTGTAATTTGTCATGACTATGTCAGAAATGAACTGATGTGTTTGGGGTTGTGGAAAGCATCCATTTAAGAGGGAGGAGATGATGATGGCATGGGTTTGTTGTGGGTGTCATTGATAAAACAAATGGCTCACACACACTTACATGACGTCCACATCCCTTTGTAACTAGGTTTACGTTAGCCCTAACAACCACAGGCCCGAGGGGTGCCAAGAAGTGGTGGAGCGGAGGATCAGGGACTTTTTTCTTTGCATTTGGCAAGAAAATGACCTCTCTCATTTAATGATGCACAACATTTTCATATAAATAAATGTCATTTTTGCAGCTCTATGACTTATGTAACACAGCTGTGGATCAAGCTATACTCTTATCATGAAAGTTTGACATTGTCTGCTTTGGTTCTTAGAACTTTATCCTGTGAGTAGAACGTGATTTATTTTGTTTGTGCAACAGAAACAATAAAAAAGGAAGAGAAATTCCAAGGAAGAAGATGTCCAAGGCACTAACCCCACTGTTTGTTAAATAATCCTCATGGAGTGCAACGTCACCATGTAGCAAGAAAAGAAGCTCAGTGTCAGTCCAGGCAAGAAGACTATCTTTATGCAACATTCATTCACAATTCTCTCTCTATATCACTTTTCTCGCTTCTTTCTAATCAGCTTTTCCAGTTAAACCAAATCAAATTTTGTCACAATCTCTATCAACCGATCACGTCACTGCTGTCAAACTCAATCTGTTTTTCTCTTTGGTGCTGTCAGCTGTCATTTTAGGTGAAATCTTCATGCCCTCCTCCACTCCATCACCTCCAGTCTTCATATCCACTGCCCACGTCCAGCTTAAAAAAGTCCACTCAGCATCGCATGCTTTTTATATCATCACCACCACCACCACCAGCAGCGTCTGGACTACATCGGGGAGTTCCTCATTCTGCTGTGGCTTCACCACCCCATTTAGAATATAATACATCATGTGGAGCAGGGGTGCTCAAAGTTTGGATGACTGGGTGCCAATTTGGGAAGCCTGACTGAGAGACAGAGGATCACACAGAAAAAGTACAGTTGTGAGGTGTTTACTGAAATCATTAACTTTAGCTAAGAGCACTACCACTGAATGTAATTCCTGTGACACTCATGAGGTGCCACCAGTTGCCATGTCACCAGTGGCTCTCTACTAGTTCTTATTCTTAACCCGACAGACAATTGTTTGAAATAAACAAAAAGAGAAAATTAAAAAAAACAGAAATTTTGTAAAAAAAACAACAAAAAAACAAAAAACAAGGAAAAGGTGACTTGGAAAAAGTGCTTAAAAATTGAAATAATTCTGTAACAAGATTTTAAAATGCAAGTGTACAATTATTATTAATATAGTTTTTCCCTATTTTTAAAAAAAAAAAAAAAATTAAATCTTTTTTTCTTCTGCAATTTGTGAAAAATTTCTTACTAAGTTATTCATTGCCTTTATTCCCATGTTTTTGAAAGAAATACCACCAATTTGCTTGAGAAATACTTGCAAAGGGTCTCTGAAAGTAGTACAAGAAAAGTAATGTCGCTCCAGATTTCAATGGGTTAAATGTAGACTATTGAAAGTCAAGGTATTGAAATGGACTACAAATGATTATGCATACATTTCATGCCATGTTTGGAGGCTGCACAAAATGTTTCTGAGGGCTGCCACTGACCCGTGGGCTACACTTTAAGCAACAATGCAATAGGGTCTAATCACCAAAGACTATTCATATTTTTCATCCCTTTGTGCACATGTAAATAATATTATTTCATTTAGAATCCGTCTCTCCTGATTCAAATATATTACTGGTTAAATAAAAAATGGATTATGTATCCTCACAAGTTTGAGCACCAGTTCCTGCATCATGTGAAACTGATCCCAGACTGATCTTCAGTGAGCCCTGCAGAAGGCGCAGGGGGATGTGGCCCACACCACATACTACCATTTGCAGCAGTGGCTCATTAGCCACCACTTGGTCCATTACTGGTTCCGGACCTCATGGCACCAAACTGTCTGCACCCATGGTTTCTAAGAGGGGTGGGGGGGTGAAGGCTAGTTGTTGGTGCTCCCCTGAGCCTGAGCAGATAGCATCGCGCCAAGAGCAGCAGTAGTCAGGCCTTGAAACCTAACCACCAGCACCCCCTCCTCTCACCCCCCGACTTAATTAGGCCATAGTTTTACTGTATGCCACAGTGTGGAGATATTGCCTGTGTGGGGAGAGGCAGGAGGGGTGAACAGGGGTTTAACAGTGGTTCCAAAAGTCCCATTAAAGGATTTCAGCAGCTTTTCTGGGCTCACATTGTCATTCACTCACCCACAAATGCTGTGTTTCAGTGCAGGTCAGCATTCTTCAATACGATCAGTGGTTTGAGATCAATAGCTGCTTGAGAGCAGCACCCCAATGACTGCAGTTTGTAATTCGAAAGTATGGTTTTGCCATCAGCTTGTAGAAAGTGCTTAATGGCTTCCCCCCACTGAGGTGAGCCCTACTGCTTCAAGAATGTGAAAATGGGTAAATAGATTACCATCTCGTCCTTCATACTATTTTCACTGGAGCCCATCCAGTTGGCTTATTACTGAGAGAAACAATATATCCAGTGTGCAGGCATTACCTCGTCAAAGTTTGGGCAGCAGGGTGATAAATGTTTGCACACACGTGTACGTTTTCACACATCGGGCAACATTATCTATTCACACTAAAACTGCCATTTGGTCATATCTTGTCTGCATTACTCAGCAGTTTATTTCTCCCACTGTTCCTTTGTCTGGCAAAACACAGACAAAAAGTAAAAGAACCCACAACCTGACGCCCAAAAGGAGGAATGTGTATCTGACCAATGGAAAACAAGCTATTTTGCACAATAAGTCTTTCAGACATAGCTAAAACCACACTCGAGCACACACGTCCCAATTTTGGTCAAAATGGTGTATTTTAATGCAGCCAGATAATTAACAAGGCAGTAAATTATACCGTAGTAAATGGGCCAGGCTGTTGTTAGACAGCCTCTACAGTTAATGGCTTTTATACTCTGTGCATTCTTTCATGGAAGGAATGTAACAGGGTGCGAAGACAGCGCCAAGAATTACACAGACTCAATCTCCCAGTACCTCTCTCTCTCTCTTTCTCACCTCTCTCCGCACTGAGCAGTACCCTCTCTCTCCCTCATCTCACATCTGAGTCAATCAGTCTTTGTCCTTGACTTTGTGGTTCACCATTGAGAATCGTAAGCCATGCGTGTGTGTGTGTGTGTGTGTGTGTGTGTGTGTGTCTGCCTGTCTGTATGGATACAGTGTGTGCCTATGTGTTACTATTTGCACAGTTTAAACACAACATGCTGGTCTCTTTTATTGCCTACACATATTTCACAACTTTTCCTGCCCTGGAGCGAGAGGAAGACCAAACATCCTCCATCGTAAATTTCCCAGAGCACAACCTGGAGAGTGTGCCACACAGGAAACCACACACACACACACACACACACACATACACACAGGATGGGATGGAAAAGGAGGGGAAAGAGAGCAACATATATCACAAGCACAAATGAAGATTTTCATTTCAACAGAGAATATTTACCATTTTAACACTTTAACACTCTAATGAAAGGATTCCTATCATGAAATGGTCGGTATGTAAAACACTCAATTGATAACCTTTTTCTTTCTTTCTTTCTTTCTTTTTTGTTTACAAAACACATTTTTTAGCCCATCACCCCTCACATGAATAAACATGGTATCAATCACAGAGGATGGCGTGGTGTTTGCAACTGCCCCTCTTCACTTCACCAGGCTAATGGGAAATCAAATCTGGGGAATGTCTTTAGCTCATTGCTCATCTTCAGGACGCCTGCCCAATTAAATGGATCCAATTCATCAGATGTGATTTATCCCCAACACAAACTCATATTTACCTCAACTGTGATTGATGAGGATCATTATGATGATTACATTTGGTCTAAATGTGTTCGTATGACAGCCGCCTTTGTCTTCACGAAAGGGTCTCTGTCTCCTGCACTGTGGCTCTGCACTGTGAATCCATTTATACGCCTGTATGTGTGGAGTTATTAGTTGTTATTGTAGGTAGGTGGTGTGTACATGCGTGCAGTATCAGTATCATGTGTGGTGTGTGTTTGCCATTAAGGAAACTGACTCCCTTTTCTGTGGTCTTGCATGTTTCGTGGTATTGGTTTTGGGCTTGAGGCAGTGGCCGAGAACTGGACACTGTCAGGAATTTGTGGTCAGCTCTTTTGTTACATGTACAAGTTTTCGGAGCTTTCTCACACCAAGACGTCCATGAGGAGCCAGGGCAGCGTGTGTTTGTATTACCCAGTGTTTATTTGGTTTCTGTTTTGAGTGTGTATATAGATATATCCGTGATTAAAATGCAAGGGGTACAGGGGGAAAAATTAGATGTCTGTCCAAAGTTGAGTAACACACTGTTTGCTTTTGTGACGACATTCATGTCGGGAAAGGCAGTTAAAGCAGTGGAGTCATTGCTCGCTCTTCATTATGTTCATTTTAGCTTGTTTATTTGTGCTGAGAAAAGACATTAAACTGGTCAGACTGACGCCTGGGACACAGAGCGGGGGTGCAGACAAAAGACAATCTGGGGGTGCAAAACACAAACAGAGCTATACATAAACTTGACTTACAGCATGTATTCCAATATTACTACATAAAAACCCTGTATCTCCATAAATGTTTCAAGCTTTTTTAAGCTTGCCTGCAATTTTGAGATTATCCAGTCGCTTTTTGGAGACTGGGTAGAGAAGCATGCTATCCTTCAACTCAAGTTTACACATAAAAATGACAAAAATTGGATGCAAAAGGTTTTCATCCAGCAACTACAATGTACACCACGCATATGCATGCCACGTGTGCACGCAAATGTACTGATACAAATATAGTTCTCTACAAATACATGACTAAACATACAATAATATGCTTGCTGAATTATTTCAAAGAGCAGTGTGAAAAATTTAGGGGGATTTAGTGGCATCTAGCAGTGAGGATTGCAACCACCTGATACTTCTCAGTTAGAATTCCTTCTGTGTTTATTTCTTAGGGGGTTTTAACCAGGAGCCAGATTATCTACAGAGATCTCTTGCTCTCCAAAACTAACTGACTTGGTGATTTAAACCAGTAAAAACACTGAATAAAGCAGTTGCAAGTTAAAGATCAGTTATTTCTCCTACATGTTTTGGCTTGTGGGAGACAGAACGTTCACCCAGCACCTGCTAATATGCTCACCTTTTTTCTCTGATGACTTAGGATCCGGACATTCAGGAGGTTTTGACCGGGAGCCGAATTATCCACAGAGGTCTCTTCCTCTTCAAAACAAATGGACCCATTGATTTATACCAGTAAAAACACTGAATGAAGCTCTCATGTTAAAGAAACAGTATTTTATTGTTGCTGCTCGTCATGGAGGAACT
Organism: Epinephelus moara; assembly: GCF_006386435.1. Lineage (NCBI taxonomy): Eukaryota > Metazoa > Chordata > Actinopteri > Perciformes > Serranidae > Epinephelus > Epinephelus moara. Next base: position 13,545,853 of record NC_065524.1, read on the forward strand.
TCTAACTATGGTGGCCGACACAAAAATGCAAACGGCCCTATCAAGAGCCAGTGTTTTGTTTGTCCATTCTGGGCTACTGTAGAAACATGGCAGTGCAACATGGTGAATTCTGTGGAAGAGGACCTGCTCCCTATGTAGATATTAATGGCTCATATTAATGTAACCAAAACACAATGATTCTTATATTCAGGTGACTATACAGTAAAGAAAACATACTTATTGTATTATATTCCATTTCTGCCAGTATATCTCGCTAAATTCTACACACTGGACCTTTAAGCAATGTATGTTATGTGATATGAAATCTAATTTATAATAGTTTTATTGTTGCATTCTTGTTATAGGGTCATCTCCCCACGGCCATATATAAGCTAAAGAGGTGCTGTTGCCAGAAAGTATAAATCCCCCAGCTGAACACTAATTGCATGATTTAAAGCATAGCTGCTGAACACCTCTGAGAGGCCCCACACTGGCTTTGTGTGGACATTATACAGGCAGACCTGCACAGGGACCGGAAGATAGAGAGTAGGGGAGGGAGAGGAAAGAGGAGATGAAGGTGGGGGTGTGAAGAAGTTACAGTTGCTGATATGAGACCTCAGTGCTAATGGGTAACACGTACTTGATTAGATTAACATACGACCAAAGCCCCTCCTTTCCTCTCTCTCCTCTCTCTCCTCTATGTCATGTGGATTTCCCATTTAGTCCCTCATGCCCATTTCTTTTAACAGTTTTATTATATTGCACGTCATATAAATGACTGCAGTAGCACATGCTGTCCTGTGTTGTGTGACCTGCAGAGCAAGTGGAAACCAATTCAGAGTCACAGGTGAATTCACTTTTCATCCATGTGGTGTAAACCAGATAAGACTGGACCGTTGCCTCTGCTCTGGCAAGTGTGCGACTGTGACAAAAACCTCAAGGTAGTCTTTTATTTCTGGGAAGCCATTAGTCAGTTTTATTGGGATGTTGATAACAGACTCACTAGGAATTAAAAATATCACTTAGAACATTTGTTTCTTCTCAATTTTAGTGTCAGCTAAATACAAAATATTACCTTTCTGTGACTTTTTGCTCCAGAGGCTCTACCTTACATGTCTGATTAACAGCCACTGAAGTTCTTTGACTTTGCCATTCTGTGAGCCAATACTTACATAAAAGAGGAAAAAAAGAGTAGAAAAAAATTCAAGAATAGGAAAGGAAGTCAGATTAAAGAGTTTCCCAGTTCGCAAGCTAAAGCTCTCTGGAGATGCTCTCCTGTCACTCGCACTAAGTGCTGTTCCTGGAGGAGTTCTAAAGCTCCCACAATCCACCTCACCACACTCATAGCCATGAGGCCTGGGAAGACCATAAAGCCTTTTTACAAGGTGAGATGACATAAAAACGCAGAGAGAACAGAGCAAGAAGGGGGTAATATCTTGGACACACACACAAAAAAAAGACAAAAACCTTTCTCATTTGCTCTTTTTTTTTTCTATTATTTGTGCTCTCTCATTGTGTGCGAGTGTGTGTGTGTCTGTGTCTGTGTGTGTGAATGAATACATGTGTTCACTTGTGTGTTTTTCCGTGTGTGTGTTTGAGGCTGCGTGGCTGGCTTGAATGGGTGGGCTGGTGAGCCGTTCCTTGTCTGCCATCACCCATGTCCACTTACACACACTCTGGGCCTCAGTGGGAATGAAGAGGGGATTATAGCTCTGACTGATCCTGGAGGGGCACGCACTTAACACTACTGTAAACAACAGGGCCATTTGAGTGGTTCACACCAGGCTGAACTTTAGAGGTGAAAGCTGGGGGACACAATCTGACTGCAAAGAGGGGCCTGTGGTGGTCTCATGAAGATTACTGATATAAAACTAAATAGAAAATCAGTGGTGTTGAGGTGGACGAGTATCCTTTTTTTCCGGAATGCTGTAACTTTGTTTTGCTGCTTTTCTTGTTTTAAAGGATAATTGCTTAGGTCTTATTTTTTTTGTCTTGTATTGCAGATAATATCATACTCACCACAGTAATTGCTGAGGTCTGCAAAAACAATGACACTGATACAAGGTACAATCAGATGATCAGATGAGGTGTAAACAAGTCAGCCAATAAATTATCTGAACCATTTCAAACCACAGATGAGTACCTTTAACCACACCGCAAAACTACAGTTAGTACAGAAGGTCAAACTTGAAGCAAGAAGTTGGTTCATAAACTGTGATGGGAGGAGCTGCTACAACCTGAATAGCGAGGATCACATGACTGCTGCACATTCGGCCATTTGCATCACTGCTGGTGTGAATAGTTTTGATGTGAAAAATTCCCAGGCGAGTATTTTGTATTTTTGTGTTGTTTATTCATCACATCCCGGTGTGTAAAGGCCTTTTAGCTCACTAGCAGTGGTGCAAGCTTGGGAATCTTAGTTGTAAACTTGCAAGTTGTGGGTGTCCCTTGAAAGCGTCCCAATCCGTAATTGATATTTACAATGTGCAGTTTGGGTAAAATGTCCTTATTCGTCCTTTTCGCCTTCAAAACTGGTTAACTAACAACAGTGTTCATCTAAAACCCGTCCGATCGTCTGACCTCTCGTGTTTTTGCCCAGTCACAATTCTTTTAAGTGATGCCCTGTTTCCAGTTCTTTATAATGTAATTCATATTTATAGTAATGGTGGCTATAACGACAAGAACAACGCCCAAGTTATAAAATAAAATGTAATTTTCCTTTAATAATGGTTTGTGTGAGCCTCCAATGGATGAGAGAAGACATTTTTTGGACCCCACGATGGTCCCAGCTGTGATTACTGGGAGGTTTGTGACTCAGTTCCAAATCCTCAGAGAGATGATGGAGAGTTTTTTGATATATTGATCAATCATTGGGCTACATTATCCAGGCCTATCGATGTGACTTGCTTGTTTGTTGTTTTGCATCAAATTCTCTGAAGTGGTCTTCGCAGGGAGTGGGCTTTCGCTCTATTGTTTGTGTTCTCTCCCTTTCGATTAGGGAGGCCTCAAGGATTCAACATAATGGCCTCACTCAGAGGAATGGGATAAAACAAGGCCCATTCCAGGAGAAGGAGAGCTAGAGATGGGGCTTAGTGATGTTTTTTGCGTGACAGAGGTTCATATAAAAAGATTTTGGTCCATAATTTGCTTGGCTTGGGCCAGCTCCAGAAAGGCAGAGGAATTTTATTCTGTTGCAGAAGTTGGGGGATGGGGAGAGCAGAAACCTGCCCCACTAAAACGCCCGACACAATATGGTTCACATTTTTCTCCCTCGTACTAAATGTACCATGAATTATCTCGCTTTCCAGTTGAAGGGGAAAACTTTGATTTCATGTCATGTGTAGCAGCAGTGTGGCTGAAATGCAGCACTGAGCTCTACAGCATGTGCACTCCAAAGACTAAATTTGACTCTATATGAGTCTGACGGCCAGGCCACTCACTCTGCCACACTTCTCACTCCCTCTGCAGACATACTTCTCCTGCACTATATAGGTCTGGATCCAAAATGTAAACAAACCCCTTGAAAGAACTGGGTGAGTCAGGAGCCTGCCTGTCTCTGCCTCTTTACCTAATTGTGTTTGCAGCACCACATAGTGCGCTGATCATTCCCACTTGCCTCTGCTGATGACAGCCAGGGCACAGACTTCCATAAACATAATAAATCACTTTTGATGATAGTGACTCATCTCACACCACTTATTCTTTTTATCCCCCCCTTTTTTTCTTCAATTGTTAAGGCATTCTGCACGAGCAGCCAAATGCAACCTGAGCAGGTTTCAAACATCATTATCCTCATCATAATCATCCAATATAATCATCAACATGCCAGATCACACTCACGGATTTTGTTCTATGCAGAGAGGTTGCTAAAGAAGTTTTGTCCTGTACTGTGCTGCTCAGTGTGAGGCCACTCTGCTACTCTCCCATGGGAATGATCTTCAGAGTTAAGACTTCGGAGCCAAGGAATTTCAGCGAAGCACCAATGGTTTATTTTTGCAGCCCTCTGTGGTGTGTCTCAGCCTGGCCGAAGCAGCTTAGCCCCCAGCCTGGCTCTGTGCAGCTCACGGAGCAGTTCAGGAAGGGCCCGTCACTCCAGATGGTAGTTCAGTCCCTGCCAGCGAGAGGGTCTGAAGGCCTGGCTGCTGGCCTAGAACCACAACCTCTGACAGGCTAAAGGCTCAAGCCCTTCTTAACCAGCACAAAGCACCTTTTCAGGGGCCTTCTCTCCTTTTCTCCCCCCTCCCTCTCACTGCTTAGCCAGGGGCCAGCCACCTCATGGAGCGTGGGGGGGAGTGTATTCACAGCACAAATGGGCTGAGGTTCAACCTAACGATTCATATGTTCCCAGCTGGGATGGATGAAGAGGACCAGACAAACTTCAGTCAGTTCACAGCCTATGTATACATAACATCAGAATATAGATAAGTTTAGTGTGCAGAAGGTAGAAGCACAGCAGCAATGTTTTATTGATTCAGTCCCATTGATTCAGGACACAGAGTGAGGCTTACTGCAGCAGCTCTAACTCACTCAAGAGCTCAAACTCTTTGCTGGAAAATGTGAGAAATGGACAAATGTGTCAAGCCTAGAGGAGATGGATGGTAACCTGCAAGTGAACCCAAAACTCACAGTGTGTCTGAGTCTAAGCCTGCAGCACACCTTGAACTGTTTGGCCCTCTCTGTGCATGTACAAACTACCTCCACTGCAACACTCTGCCCACACCCATCATTGTCCCTGAGTGAAAAATAAAGTTACAATCTATAATGTTGCAACACTTCACTATTAGCAGGTGGCGGCAAACCTGAAAAAGAGAGGCGCAGAGGCAAGAAGCTGTAGAACCAAAAAGGCTTTGAGGTAAGTGATTAAGTCAGGAGCTATAATTACCTTGTCTTGCCTGGGCAGGACAGAGCGGGCTCTTGTTGTTTCTGCGCGGGCAGGCAGGTATAGAGGCACGTCACTCACTGCACACTTTTATTTAATGACCTCCTTACTGTAGAGAATGAGAAAGAGGGAGAAAAGTTTCCTTTTACCTGCCTGCAAACTTTCAGCAGCACACAATCACTCCAGCCATTCAAGTCAGAGAGGGGGAAGGGGGGCGGTGTGATTGACCAGGGAAAAAAAGAGTGATGGGGGAAAAGCGGGGAGACACAAACACAGGCAGAGAAAGAACCAACAAAATGCTGAAAGCATATTTGAAATTGACAAATTGAGTAGAGGGGGGTGAAGGGGAAATGAGCTGTGTTGGCATTCAGAGAAACAGTGGACTTCTTGTTAGCTGGAAAGAGTGATGCAGGTGAAAAAGGGGAGGAGGGTCTTGCGGTGATTTATTTCCCATGTGATTTATATCCCCCTGTCTGTCACCATGGCATTGTCATGGTGATCATTCGTCATTGAGACTGTGAAAACAGTCCACCTGACAAAGGTAGGCGCCAACATTTGCAACTGAGCATGCATAAACTTTTCTCCTGAACTCTGGTGGGAAATTTTATTTAGTGTGTTTAACTTTGTCGTTGCTTAGAAATGTTGGGAGAACATGGCGTTATGGTATGTAACCAGGAAACTGTCCATCTTGTTCAGAATGACAAGAAGTTAAATATTAAAATCTGAATGCCTCCTCAGGAAGCAGTTTTGGCCACGAATCATGCATTTGACAATTCTCTCCTCTGCTTTCACTTTGGGAGACCAAAACAATCCTAACCTCCCTTTTCAATCAATCCTAACCTGCCTTCTTCCACTTCCTGCTCTTCCTCCCCCTGCTCCCCTTCCCCCAGCACCAGTGTGTGTGTGTGTGTGTGTGTATGTGTGTGTATGTGGACTCCTGGGAGCTGTAGCTCTGGCTAACTGCCCTCCTGCACAGTTTCAATTAAACATCATTTATGGGCACTCTTTTTTTTTTTTTTTTTTTTTTTTACAAGCGTTTATTTATTGGCCTGGGACTGTGTTTACTCATGACAGTAACAGTGCTGGAGTGGTTAACTGTCCTGCCTGTACAGTGCCATATATCTCCATCCAGTCTGTCTCCTGACATGAGGCCAGAGGAGGCAACAGACTCTTTACTGTCAACGACGCACTAACAGCCACCTTACTGTCAGCCTGTCGGTAATATACTGCTTCAGTTCAGCTGAACTTGTGTGAGGGAAGAACTGCAGTTTGTCTTTAAGCCTTGTCTCTGATTGTTGTTTGCTATTATCTGCTTTTTTCACATTTAAAATGTGATTTCAAAGTACAGTAACTGCAAGGAACATAATAATGAAAATAAACTGCAGAGACTCTCTGCTGTGATTCTGGCTTGGTCGGGTGTCCCTGCAAACACAGCTGTCAGTGAAGCAAGAGAGAAAAACATAAAACACAATAAATAAATGACTTCTATCATGTAATAAGCCCTGAAGTATGTTAATATACATGCTATCATGGAATAAACCACTATTTTTAAGGCATAAAAAATGAAGTCATTTTAAAGTAACAAATATTCAAATGTAAATCCCTGCAGCTAACAGATTTTTTTTTTTAATTTAAGGGGTACTCCACCAGTTTAAACACACACGCACACATATATATATATATATATATATATATATATACATATATATTTTTTTAACAATCACATGGTGTAGTTATCAGCTTGTGAAAACAGCTGTATAAAGCCAGAGGGAGCTTTCTATAGTCTGAGAAAATTACTCAAGTGACATCAACATGGTATCTTAGTCTGCACTTGTGACTGCAAATTTATATGGCCGGGAAAGGTTCAAAACACATTGGTGTTTGATTTATTCAGTTTATTCTTTTTTTAAACAAGAGGGACCGTAATCTCTTCCTGACAGGCTCTGCAGCGTTACAAAGTTAACATTTAAAGGGACAGTTCACCCCCAAATCCATAATACATATTTTTTCTATTACCTGTAGTGCTATTTATCAGCCTAGACTGTTTCAGTGTGAGTTGCAGAGAGTTAGAGATATCAACCATATTAAGATTTCCACTTTCTGTCAAATGACTAGATGGCACATAACGAGCCAAAAAAACAAACAAAAAAAAACATTTGAAACACTCAACGACAATGTCTCTTTCCAGAAATCATGACCCAGTTACTCAAGATAATCCACAGACCTTGTTGTGAGTAGTTTCATGTAGGAACTATTTTCTCTCTACCAAACTACACCTGCCAACAGTGTTAGGAAAGTTACTTTTGCAATGTAAAAGGCTACAGATTACTAGTTACCCTGTTAAAAATGTAGTGTACCGGGGGCATCATAGTGTAGTGGATAGTGCCGGCGCCCCATGTACGGAGGTGATGCCTCGCTGCAGTGGTCACAGGTTGGACTCCAGCTTGCAACCCTTTGCAGCATGTCAACCCCCACTCTCTCTCTCTCTCACCCCATTTCACTCTGTCCCTAAAGGGAAAAAGCCCCAAAAATAATCTTAAAAAAGAGTAATTTAATTTAGCAATTTTGTAATTAAATTACATGTAACTAGTTACTTCTCAACGCTGCCTGCTAACCATATCTACTCAAGGATGAGTGGCAAGTGTCGTGACAGTGTGAGATGTAAACATTGATGGCGTCCTCCTCGGCTGAGCTGTAATGTTAGATAGCTCAGTGGTGCCAGGTGAGCTAGCAGTAGAGGCACAATTTATAAACAGCACTACAGGTAACAAGGGTAAATATATATTTTTGATTTTGGGGTGAACTGTCCCTTTAAACAATACTTATACACAAACAAGTACACATGCAAACATTTGTTACAAATATACCAGGCAGGGATGATAGACATTGTGGGAAATGTGGGAGCCCATGTTTTGGGGGCTTTAACCCATTGTAGATATCTCGGCCTCTGCTGCATTACCTCTGACTGCTCAGTCTGTCTCTAATTTTTTGAAAGTGCCATATAGAGTTGCTCTTTTAAGCTCAGTTTCTCATAAAACACAACTTTGCCTCAGTCACACGCTCGGTCACAAGCCCAAATAAATCTTTATGACATGAGACATCTTGTTTGTGCAGTGAATAAAAAAGAAATCTTGCCATTGGAAAACCCAAGTTTGACACCTTGGCAGGACATCATTAGCGTGCGTCAGGGTTTATGGCTTTTGATGTCACCAGTGACATCATCACTTGCGAGACAAGACTCGGGGGAATAGGGCTGACCGATGGGGTGAGTGTTGTGATTGGCATAACTGGGCAGGGAACATTATGACTAAGCTCATTTATATAACACACCCAGAGCTGTAAAACATGCCGCATTAGCCCAATGTAACAAACTTCACCAGCTTAGAGTGCTACATCATTTTGCAACCTCAAATTCTGTGTGCACAGATCAACACTAGCTCTTGTGTTCAATATTTAACCCACTTAAATTGAACTAAACACTATTAAATGGGGCACATTACTCCACTGACTCCTTGCTTCGACAAACAAAAGCAGTCTAAACTCTGCTTAAAGATGTTCTGGCAATCCTACCCTGTTATCTTCCTCTAAACAGTTTAGTTTCAGCTCCTCTCTTTCCACTGATTACACGCCAAGAGCTGTTACCTCAGACCTTCAGACATTGCAAAGTCAGCATATAAATGAACTGGAAGTGGAATCTGTGAATTACAATTGCTCAGACACAATTGCGCCATTAGCGAATGTTTAGAAGATCCCACGGGGCAACAAACCACACACATCGTCGCTCGCACATGCACAACAGCCCCACATGCAAACACACACTCGAGTTGTTTATCCTTCCATGCACAACCAGACACGGTGCCTTGCAAGCCCTTAATCAAACACAAGTAGACCCCTCCTTCTCATGAGCACTGACCTAGCGATGAACCATTCATTATCTGCTACTCAATGCAAATGGTAGGTTGAGGAGCGCAGTCTTGACAGATGCATACTCTGACCCCATTGGTCATTTGCAAAGAGTTTAGAAAAATATCTGCTTCAAATGCAGGAAAGAAAATAAGATTAACATGGGGAGGGGGGGCCCAGATGTCTTTAAACCAGAAATGAGATTTTGGTAACAGCTTCGCCTATTAGGCCAGGCCGAAGTTCGGCGAGGGGAGATGTTCAGGGTTAAGCCATGGGTACAGCGGTCACTTGGCAGCTTTGTTAAACTTCAAGTCACCCTCTAACTACGCCCACCAGCCTCCCACCCTCTGACCCCTCCTCCTCTCCTGGGGGTTGGTGGGGTCTTATCTCCAGTGGATGTAGGCTCCTCTGGCTTCACACAAAGCCTCATGTTGACATTCCAGAGGACCGAGCCTTGTGCAAACACACCAGGCCCCACCAGATGGCTAGGCAAGGGAGGACAGGGCTAGGACCAAGGACGCAGAGGAGGACGAGAAAGGACAGGAAGAAACAGCCGGATCAGAATGAAAATCACTTTTAGCAGTAGAATGTCAGGTTACCCTCGCAGTTCATCAGCGTGTCACACTTCCAGATGTCCTCCCAGCCTCTGACAAATCTGTCAAAAGTTTCTTGAGCAAAAAGCTGATACTCGTCCGTCACTTATACGCTACTGTCCAAAAAGCGTTCCTCTTGTCTCCTCCAGCTACTGCCTTGTCTCCCCAAAGTCAGTCAAAGCTAATATTTGAGGGTCATTGGGTTAATCTTGAGGGCATTAGGAAACCATGGAGTAAAAACCCCTCCAAATGAAAAACTCATTTAGGGCTTTGACTGAGCGTGGTGGGTCGTGTTTATCAGAAGAGGGCAAGAAAGTGTCACTGCTCCATGAATCCTTAGGGCGTTTGTGTAGGGGGTAAAAAAAAATACATCAGAATGCATTCACGTTGCATTAGTTTTTATTTATTGGCAATAAAAGTCATGAAAAACGATGCAAGAGCATAATCACATGTTTAGAAATTAGATTTGAATACATGTGGGAACTGTGGAGCATATAAAGAGGATTCATGGATTGTGCAATACAGTATAACCACCTTTATAGGGTAATTTAAATGTTTATGATCTGAATTCATGCTGTGTTTTGCTGGAGCAAAAACACCAAAAATGAGGGCTTTACTCAGAGCTGTCTGTTTTAAATCAGTTGTTAGTTGCCTTCACATGGTCACTGACTGATGACTGAGGTCATAGGTAACCCATCTATTTATTTACCCCTCCATCATTATCAATATGTAAACAGAACTGATAATGTGCCTCTTGAAAGAGCTTTGAATTAGGAGCCATTGCGTCACATTACTGACATCAGATAAAATGTATTCGTCTCACATAAATGCAATGGCAGCTCAGTGGGCATTTTGTCAAGATGGAACAAACTAATCCTCTATTTGGTCTCCCAGGAGTTTACCCCTCCCTGCTCCCTGCCTGCCTGTGTGTGCCATCGGACGACAGCACAATAGACAAGCGTTCTGATAAAAGTGTGCAATAGCCAGTGTGGATATCCGGCCGCCTTTCTCTCCGCTCCCCGCTTTAATGAGGGTGTATGGTGCTGTGGTTTATCCTGCCACTCTTTCTTTCCAATCCCCCTCCAGTCCTCCAGGGCTGTAGCTGTTTTCTCTCCGCCCCCCTTATTCTATGGAAAAAGAGGAATGTTTTCTGACTGACTTTTCCCTCCAATCCCTTTTCAGGTTCCGGAGACATGACGAGACACGTCTATTGGAGAAGACTTGGAACTGGTGTGTGTGTTTATTCAGAACAAGTTCAAACCTGGTAATGGAGGAGATCAAGATTTACGTTAAAAACACTTTTTTAAAAAAACATCCTCACCTTGCCAACAACTATTGTTGCTCTCATTTTGCTGGTTTAAGTTTATATTTAAGCACAAATGTTTGACCTCCAGATTATCATTTCTTAGTATCCATTCAACAGTTATTCCACAGCATGCTCTTATCTTCAGTTTATTTTCCTCCAAGCTAGCTCGCAACGTTGGTCGGCCTGTCGGTTTGTCTATCACTCTGGTGCAGACTCAGATATCTTAATTATTATAGGATGGATTGTAGAGTCATGGTGCCCAGAGCATAAACCCTGCTGACTTTGGTGGTCCCCTGACTTCATCTAATGCCACCAGGAGGTCAAGCTTCTTCCTTATCTAATGAAATATCTCAACATCTATAGTGCTAGACTGCCACAGACATTCATGGCAGATATGGGTGGATTATAAGCCAATCGGCCCCTGGGCACAGATATGCAAAAGGCCCCACCACCTCTCCCAAGACACTTTTGTTATTGTTTTGCATCTCTTTGTGGTCAATATGCATATTTTTGTGGTTAAGTGTTTCTCTGAGATCATTCTGTGTCTTTTATGGCTGTTTTGTGTTTCTTTGCAGTTCCTTCCTATGGTTCCTTCACATCTCTTTGTGGTTGTTTTGATTCTCTTCCTGGTCGGCATGTGTTACAGTGATCTGAGTGACATTTGCAGATGGCCCCGAACACTTTGCCCCGTAGGCCTGTGCCTGGTAGGCCCGCTCAGCAGTTCATGTTCCCAGATTATGTATTGTAATGGTTTTGAGAATCCCTTGACTTTACCTTTAGACATATGTGGGTTTGATTGAGATGTCTTGACAACTGTTGAATGGATTGCCATTAAAATTTGATATAGATATTCATGTTCCCCACGGGAGGAATTGCAATTACTGTGGTGATACCACAACATTTTAATTTATACAGAACTTTTGTTTATGACCAAATACCTTCAAAGCTAATAACTTTTCCATCAACCCCAACTTGTGTTTAGCGTTAATAAACATGTTAACATGCCTATGCACCAAAACGATGACCAATGTCACCAACTGTCACTGTTAGCAAGACATTAGCATTTAGCATAAAGCACTGCTGCCTCAAAGCGCTGCTAGCATGACTGTAGATTTGTAAATTTCCGTTTATGACATGAACCTTATAATGACAGTTGATGTAAATCATTGTGTTGCTTCAAAAGCTCTCCTTAATAGAGGGCTACAGGAATGAGTCCTAAAACCCGAATTTTTTTTTAGCATTTTAGCACTCACAATTTCAATGTCTTGAAGTCAATGTGTTTTTCTGATTTTTTATGGGTTTTTGGTTAGGTGCCTGAAATGTGGTCTGTGGTTAACACAAGTTTAAGAGATTTTCATGTTTTGATGTCAATGATTACCCCACTCGTGAATTTTGAAGTTTACATGTGTTAAAAAAAAGATAATTGCTAACAAGTGGCTAAATGACACTACAGAGTGTCATCACACCAAACACATCATTACAGCCTTGTGGTGGTGACATAGAAGTTATGTGACCATGGTGTAGTTTGTTTAAAGCCTAACATTAGCGATGGCATTTACGCTTCAAAAATTATAAACGTGGCATTAATTTTTGAAAATGATCTTGCCTAACAAAATGTGTAAGTATTCCAAAGTTTCCTTCACCACAGAACTCATTTCCTGCAGTAATCCAAAATCCAATGGAAAAGTACCATTGGCTTTATGTCGAAGGAACCAGGATGATGTTAACCTCCTGGTTGGCCTACAATTAAACGTCATCCCTGCACCACTCTATGCCGTGACCTATTGGGTGGCTCTATCTTTGTTGCACTAAGCCCTGAGAACATTATTGCCACATGGTTGATAAGCCACAACCATTACTGCATACAGACCACATCCATGGCTGCCACTGTCAGTCACCGTCGCTCATAGATCAACTCTGATTAACTTACAACAAATCAGATAAATCAGCTACCCACTATGTTGAATTAAATCTGTTCTGATAAGAAAGAAAAAGGGAAATCAATCAGCTAATCAGAGCATCTATTAGTCTGCCGGGAGGCTAACAGACTCTGATCAAAGTCAGCCAGACGAGACACAGAGCCACACTATCGTGACAATGATGAGTTCCCTGTTCATTAACAAAATTGCTCTGGGCAGTGACATAAACTCAGTATCTAACTTGATCACATTTATTCTGCATTGTGCTGATCTTTGCAGTTTTTCATGAAACCTTGGCCTATCAGGACAACTGACGTAGGTAAGAAGTTTTTTTATATAAATGCCACTCCTATCAGAATCAACTGAAATACAGAAAAAAAAAAGTTCTTTATCTACTTTCCGAGCCCCTGCAGAGTCGTACACTCTCTGAATTAATTGCAGATACGGTGGAAAATCCCTTTCCTCATATAGTAAGTATTATCAAAGCATATAAGCAAAATTCTTTCTCCTAAAAAGCACTAATACTGACAGCTAAATCACGTCTGCCCATATCAGACTGTAAGAAAAAGACATTTAGCTTTGAGGAATGTGCAGTTTAAAGATAACACATTCCTCCAACTTATAAAATAAAACAAATTCAGGCCGTTATCTCTGCCATTCACTGCAAAAATGCACAACTTCATACTTACCAGCCAACAAAGTCAGAGATTAGGACAAGAAAGTTTTTCCATCATTTATTTTTGCAAATGTGGCATGAACACTTGCAAAAGAACATCTTAAAGTTGGTCCAGTAGAAAAAGACAAAAAACACTTGAATGATTTAATACTTTGTTTTTCAGCTTTCAATTCTGTCAAGTAAATTTGGAGTCTATATTTTGTCTCTAAGTGAGGGAGTGGATTGCTATTAGGTATTTCCAAAATCTTACTCTGTCAATCATATATAAATATCCAGAAATCAATCTCATTTCCTAAAGCAAAGCTAAGAAAGAGTAAAATGACTGGATAGAAATGGCGTCAACATCTACATAAGAAAGGGATTAGCTGACTATAAAATGTACAGTTTTTAAAATTTAACTTAATATTCACATTCATATATAAAACTTACAAAACCTGGATCTTTCAAACCCTCTAAAATAGCTTTTTTTCTGTTACTGCTGAAAGATCATTTTAAATTACCATAAATTTAATGGATTATTTATGTATTATCAGCATCATTAATGTCATCATTTCTGCCATATTGTTTTTGTTCTTTTTTCCAGACTTTTTTCGATTCATTTAAAAAAAAAAAAAAAACACAAGTCAATAAATTAACATGCTACCTCAGTCCCTGAAAGCCAATACTCAACTGTGTTACTGAGTGAGAGTAAAACAGGTGTTTGTGTATATTAAAGTGTGTATCCATGTCTGTGTGTGTGAGTGTGTGTGTGAAGAGAAATATAGGACACATAACCTGTTAGAATACCTGCCTCAAACTCAAAGTGGGGTGGGGAGGGTCGGGGTTATTTCGGAGTCCATACAAAAAATAATTCATTGTAAATATATAATATATATTTATACATTTTTGAATATATTTACAAATATACCCAGCACTATACATTATACTGTGTATTTTTTTCTCCAGAATAATTGGGAGGGTTTATCAAGAGAACTGAAAAAAGAAATGCATCAATATTACAAAATAAACAGGAGAGCAGTTTCTATATGTGCTCTCCTTCTATTCCTCTGTTTTGTTAGTTGAAGCTCTGTCTCTCAGTCCGTTTCCTATTCATCATCCTCTTCTAGTCCCTTGTTTTTGTTTTTGTTTTTTTTGTTTTTTGAGTTCACATCGGTCCATACATTCCTCCAGGAGCAAATAACAGTCTTGGAATACCAGCCACTGGAATGAGATCGCCAAACAAATAACGTTGTCGATTGTAAAAAACAAAACAAAACAAAAAAAAAAAAACAAAGTCCGGGTACAAACATGAGAACCAAACTGAAAAGTCTTTGTGTTTATGTGAAGGAAGAGGAGGAGGAGGGTCCCCAAGGAACATCAGTTCTTCTGTACAGTCCCTGTCCTCTCCTTTAAGACCTCATGTGTATGTAGTGTGTGTGCGTGGCAGTATGAGTGTGTGACAGCAGCGCTGCCACCAGCCCAGTCCCGTCTGGGTCCATTAGTCCACTGGGAGCCAGAGGGGTGATGGGAGGGGGGCAGGATGTTGGGAGGATTTCGGAGAGGGTGTCTGTGCTACGTGTGTTTTGGGACGTCAAGTCGTCAGACTGGGGCAGGGCAGGTAGAGAGGGTGGGTGGGTTGGTTGGGGGCTCATGTCTTGACGTTTCCATTGATGTGCTGGTACTTGGGGAGGCAGGGCTCGTCCGGTAAGGGATCGTGGGAAAACACAGAATCGTCACCAGAGGAGCAGGAGCTGCGAGTGTCAGGGAAGCTGGGGGAATACTGCTCTGTTGGGGCGCACAGGTCCAGATACTCCTGTAGACACAGAGTGAGATGATTTACACTCATACACAAGCTCATATGTTACAAAAGGGAGAGACGCTTCGAAGGAGTGAAAGGCAAAAGACCTAGAGCAAACAAGGGAACATAAATACAGAGTTGAAACCCAGTCAACAAGAGCGGGGACTTTCCAGAAGAGGGTGAGAGAGTATCACCTTCATTGTAATATTTATCTAAACCAGACCAAATCACCCTGGAAGGATTTATGAAACAGAGCAGAAAAAATAATCTTAAACTGGATACTGTATGAAAATATTTGCAGGAATAATAGCTTGTGAATTGAATGCTGGACTGCTGGCTGATCCAGCGGAGCTTGAAGATAGCAAGACTAGCTGCGGTTTTGGTCCAGTACATAATGGTTTAAAGTGGTTGGGAGGTTGGGGAAAAGAGGATACATTTCGACCAGAGAACTGGGGCAGAGATATGGTTCTCCAGCCTTTACAGCATCTCTTAAAATCAGTTCAGTCCAAACACATCTGACATCTGAAGCACCCAACATAAACACTGTAAAGATGGCTAGAGAAAATATAGAAGCTGGCACAACACAATGCTCAATGCTCACCCCCTCCTCCTAAACAATGAAGATGAAGGAAAATAAAAACCCCAAGAAATCCTGTTATTAATTTTTGACTCGGCCCAGTGTTGAAGTGAAGTTGAAGTTGTTTTGGTCTTTTCATGTCGGCTGAGGCACCCTTTTTCCTCTTTCTTGTCTTTCATGGCTGTTATTGGGACTGGTTGTGAGGAGGAAGAGTTCTTGGGGTTTTCTAGAAAATGAGCGCTGGCTTCCATTTTCCCAGCTCAACACGAGAAGGCTCACATTACTAAAGACCTCCACATCTGCCAGCGGTTTGGGGCAGAGGGAAAGAAGGAGGGGGGAATAAAGGCAAGAAAAGGGCGCTTTATTACATTTCAAAAGTTCAAACTCAAAGTTGGGCTTTTTTGGCATAAATTCATGAAGTTCCAGCTCCAAGAGCAGACGAGTCTTGACAGCTTTCCATCGACGGCCTCTTTTCAGGTCTGCGCTCGGATATCACATTAGACAGGAAGGGGAATGGAAAGAAATGCAGGCCATTGTAGGGAGCGAGGCATGAATGTGATGATTGGGCAACATCACTGGGCCGTAGCGGCCATGTTGGGCCTGGATCAAATCATCCGGCCATTTTTTCGGTCACCATTTAGGCCTTGTGTCAGCAACGTGGCTGCTAATGCTCCTAAAGCTTTCAGCAACATTCGGTTGAACCCTGCATGCACTGGCAAGAGCGTGATTTGGTTTGGACCGAGAAACATGTTACTGTGTGTAGGAATGTATCATATTATTCTATTTTATTGTTATGAAATGCCTGACTCCTATCTGCCAGGAAATTTTAGGGTTTGTGTAGCGTGATTTCTGACCACCCTGAATCCAGGAACTTTATGGAATAAGAATGTGTGTGAGAAGAAATGAGTGTGCAGCACTCACCTCGTTGGTGTTGAGGGTGAGGATGCGATCCAGATCCTCTACTAGCTGCTTGAAGGTGGGTCTGTGGGATGAGATGGCATGCCAGCAGTCTTTCATCATCATGTACCTGAGAGAGAAAAAAATAGAATGTGTTTACTCAAAGAGTAGCGTAGATTAAGGGAGAGAGAGCAGAGTAATTCAAGGAAGTGTTGCAGGCATTATTTAGCCTGTCCAGACTGCTCATCTCCCTTGTATTCAAGTTTCAAAAATTTGCCAGCTGCATGATTCATGCCGCTGGACTCAGATCTCCATGTCAGAGAATAATCAAAACAGCATCTGACACCATCTCATTTTGAAATTTTACTTCAGTCTGCCATCAGTAACAGACAATTTTGATGGCCTGCTGCTGATCACAAACATGTCTTATGGTGTTTGGGGATTTTTAAATACTATAATGTGTGTGTGTCATGCATTGCCATTGTGTCTGTGTCTACTTTGTTCTCCATCAACCCTCTCAGTGTGGCACCGTAGCAGAGCTGTGCCATTGTCTGCTGACTGCAGAGGACTAATTGTGAATGAGGACACTGATAGCAGCCAGTCACAGCTGTGCAGAGGCCTGACAGAGTGGACACAGAGCCCCGGAGACATAGATCTGATGGAGACTGGAAAGGGCATTCGAGTCTGAGTGTAAGAGCTAGTGTGTATTTGACAGTGTGGTTAGGGTGGATGTAAGTTTGGGGGAAACAATGCAAAGCTAAGACTCTTACAGCTCGTTGGTGCAGTTGCCAGGCTTGTCCATGCGATGTCCCTCTTTGAGCAACTTGAAGAGCTCTTCAACTGGGATGCCAGGGTAGGGGGAGCCCCCTAGGGTGAAGATCTCCCACATCAGCACCCCAAATGACCAGCTGATAAGACAAGAAAATGGATATACGTTATGAATATAGTCGAGCATAGCAACAAAACAGCATCTGTAAACAACTTTCAAGAGCTCCCAGTCTTTAAATAACATGAGGCCCAATAAGTGTCACTTTCCTTTAACCTACAGATAGTCTACAGAGTCACTTGGCCAAAGTTTGGAAACAACTTCAACAGTGTGACCGCAGTGGTGTCAATGCCCTCTTTCTGCCGTCCGGTGGCTTGTGGCGCGAACCCGCTCCCAGTGCCACTCTGCCGCTGATCTCAATGATGGCTTTTGTGCCCGGCTGGGCCGGACACACAGGCTGGCATTGTCCAGTCACACCACACCAAAACAAACAGTGGACCACCCACAGCTGACAAAAGAGGAGGGAGAGGCCCAGAGACGGCTAGTGACTATTAACTACTTCCTCATACTGGTTTCCTGATTGTTAAATATTAGTGATTCCAGGCCACTGATTTCCATCACTGTCAGGCTGCCTGTTTGTATCAGAGAGCGCGGATCCACAGTGTCTCAAATGAATAATTCTTGCACTGACGGCATGCTTGATTCATGTTCACACAAAAGCTGTATTATAAAACGCAGACACGCTTACAAGCGCTGATCTGCGCAATCGGGCAGCCACAGGCTATGTCAGTGGTCCAACCAGGCAACTGGGCATGGACAGGCAGGTTGAGGCGTTTATCAGCTCCTGCATCTGTTTACACAACCAGCCGTGAGTTTGTTCTCTCTTCTATCACTGCGTTGTATCTCTCCACTTGTTGACACACTCATCTCTCCTTTCTGTGCTACTTTGTAACCATCTCTCAGCGCTTGTCAACCTGTTGCTGTGCGCAGTCCGCCTGCAACCAAGCTTGA
Organism: Epinephelus moara; assembly: GCF_006386435.1. Lineage (NCBI taxonomy): Eukaryota > Metazoa > Chordata > Actinopteri > Perciformes > Serranidae > Epinephelus > Epinephelus moara. The sequence continues at coordinate 13,564,136 of NC_065524.1, forward strand.
CTCACCAAATAAACAAGCAAACCAACATGCTCCGGGTCACTTTAAATGACCTGGCATTCGGCCCAACTAGAGTGTACTTGTGTATTCCAGCCAAGTAGATGCATAAATTACCGATCAGTATATTGTATTAGCACGGTTCATATTCTGGAGCCATATTCAAATCTCATTACATTCATATCTCAGGCAGTTCGGCTGTACGTTCTCCTATCGACTGAAAGCAACATGAATGCAAATGCTAGAAAAGCAGTTAATACATGTGCATACGTCAGTGGAGCAGATCAGAATAAGATTCAAGGCTCTGAAACGTGGTATAGAAGTTAGAGCTACAGGAATACTGTGTTTTTCATTTTTTTATTCTGTGACAGGGGGGATCAGACCACCGACATTGCCTCCACCAAGCCATGATTTTGTCTTTATGGGCTTGAGCCACAACTCTTTACTCTTACCTAAGCCAGCCAGAGCTCAGATCCCCTGGGCCCATTTGTCAAAACAGCCAGGGCGAGTTTCATTGGAATTCATGTATTCATTTAATCTGATGTCATGTATGGATCGCCTACGCTTCTGGTGATGTTTCAGTGTGAGCCCACCACCCTCCACCTCCTCATCTTCCTTCTCCCTTCATGCACTATGTGAAAAAGCCAATTACTAAAAGTGAGTGATGAAACATAATTAGCAGTGAGCTGACAGAAAGGACTACAGTAGCCACTTCATGCCATTCAGCCCTCTGTACTCCCCCAGGTTATTGATTGGTGCTGCGCCATGGAACATGAAGGGCATTATGTGTATGTACACATATTATTTATGTACACACACGCACACACACACACACACATAGTATAGACACACAAATATGGACAGTAGAGAGATCCTCTATCCAAGTGCTTAACTGGATGAGTGCTATGTTTAGTGTGCTACCGGTGTATGACTCATAGACACACAAAATCTCCTTTCCCAGGGGTCAGCATGCGAAGCATTTATCTAATTGCCACATACACTTTCTGCCGCCAGTGTCTGGAGCAGAAACTTCAAACAACGCTGTCAGAACGCATGAGACTCAAACACCAAAAAGAGAGGGACGCGCTTCCTTTGTTCTGTTTTTAGAAAGAGTACACTTGAACTTTAAAAGAGAGAGAGAGACAGAGACGGGTCAGCAATTCACATACCAGATGAATGAAAATAAGAACGGTGGGGCGAGAGGAGGAGGAGGAGGGGGGGGGGGGGGTTATTTTGATCATGGATCGGCTCCAAAATGATGAGCCACATGTTCAAAGTGTTGCTGAATGAGGAGAGGAGAGTGGAGAGGGGATGGCAGAGGGGTTAAAGAAGGAGGGTGTAGGAGGAGGAGGCCCGCACACTGGAGGGCCGCAGCATTGTTGCGTTTGGACATGTGCGGAGGCCCAAAATGAGGGGAGACTTCCGAGCCGATCCGAAGGACTAAGGGGTGAGTTGGTGGAGGAGGAGGTGCTGGTAGGCTCCGGGCTCCTTCCAGGGCTCTTTGAAGCCGGTCAGATTAGTAACACGGCATTGGCTACAAGTCTAGCGTGAAATCCTCACTTTTGCCACAGAACGGCCAGTGCTGCCCCCCCCATAGGCAGCCATCCCCCACCTAACACTCACCAGCACTGCACCAAAACACCTCACACACTCCCTGAAAAACAACCCTCTCAATCTGACTGCAGGCTACAGGCAAACAGCTGGGCTTCAAATAAACTCTTAAAAACTGCAGCGATGGTGTGTTTGACTGTACGAGAGGTTTATTAGCATCACTGGTGTGTGTAAATGGATTTTCTGTCATGTACTTGTGGGACACAGAAACAGTTTGTTGTATACTTACACATCACTCTGGTGTGTGTAGACCCGGTCAAAGAGGGCCTCTGGAGCCATCCATTTTACCGGGAGGCGACCCTGAGGACACAAACAGGTGAGAGGTCAAACAAAATCTGCACACAACTCCATCCCCTGGATTTCTTCATTTCTGGCCTGATAAGCATGTTTGAATTCATCCCCTGCTGGGCTATCTCATTACTTCTGGAAAGGCCGATACGTGAAAGCAGCCTGGGGAATATCGCACTAAAGCGACTGTCTAGGAGGAGGATTTCCCAGAGGAACGTTTACATTGTTAAAGCAATAGAGCTGATAAACAGGGTCACAGATAAAGGAGAGGGTTTATCTCCGTGTGCCATTAAAACACTGGCTGGGAAGCTAAGCATAGCCGACAAGGCGGCCCTGGTCAATATCTGTGTGGTAGGCTAATGGCAAAAATAATCTCATCAGACACACTGAGCTACTAAAGGGGAGATAACACCAAAATAAGTCCTTATAAAACAGATTTTTTCAGCTGCTGTAATTATCAGAGATGGGAACAAGTCATTGTTTTGCAAGTCACAAGTAACTCAAGTCTTTGCACTTAAGTCTACGGTCAAATCCCAAGACCTTAACTTTTGAATTTCAAGCCTGAGTCAAGTCATATTGCTCTCTTCATCAAATGTAATGCTGTTTTAACAACAGAGTAATAACATTAAATTCATAAAATAATGAAAGCTCTTTTTTGTTAAACAAGTTCATTGGAAGTTGTTGTTGTGTCTCCACCTGTAATTTTCAACCGGCACTCTTTGCACACTGCAATTCTTTTTTTGTCTACTACAACTTGATTGGATGCTGTCAGACTGGTTCAAACAAAGTGAATCTGGGTATTTAAGTGTCGACATGCTGGGAAGGAATAGCGTTAATATTAGCTGAATCGGAATATGAAGAGATTTGTGGCACAATCTTTTAATAATATACTTTTTTGGGAGCTTGGGGGAAGGTATCGGGTCCAAGTCATGTCACTCGAGTCCACACCTTTGGTAAATACTAACAGGCAGCATACTTACTACTGCCAGCATCAGTAACATGCAGGAAAAATGGTAAAAAACAATAATATATCAAAATATTGTATTGTAGGTTTTCATTTAATACATAAAAACTCCCACTGTGCTGGGTAAAAAATGTTTATTTAACTATAATAAGGCCACTGTAAATTGTTTCTGTCACACTGAGGGAAAAATAAAACAAACGTGTCACTACAGTGATGGCTCTGTCTAGATTAGTTTAACGTCAGTGATCATCATTGTCGCTGTTGTCATTGTCCTAATCATCATTACCATCAACATCATCGCATATTGTTGTTGTTGTTGTTGTCAGCTAGTTCTCAGCATGATTGTGCATGCGATGAAAAGCCACCCATGCATACTAAATGAGGATGTGCAGGCAACGCTGCTCTGCGGTGGGAAAGAAAGACACCACTGGGCCACTATGGAAATGTCAATTATGTTTAAGCCGCTCCCCTCTCTCCCGCTCACTCTGTCTCTCTTTCTAGCTAATTGTATAAGTGTCTATGGAACTAAAGAAACAAGAGACTGAGGGATAAACAAGGCAGAGTCTCCAGAAGCACTACATTCACAGGCTGCCTGGGAACCTGCGGCTTCTGCCAAGACACCAGCCGAGGGAAAGAGTGGAATAGAAAGATGAGGAAAGGGAGGGAATAGGAGAAAAAGAGAGAGACAAGTGGGCTGATCTCACACTGCGGCGTTTAAAGACATTCCATTTGCTCAATGTGTGCCGTGCAGGTTAAGGACTCACATTGGTCGTCTTTTTATAGTAGTCGATGTTATGGACGTCCCTGGCCAGGCCGAAGTCAGCGATCTTCATGACGTTGCTCTCTGTGACCAGGACGTTCCTGGCTGCCAGGTCTCTGTGTATACACTGGGATGGAGAGAGTGAGAAATGAGAGGGGAGGGGGAAAAGGAAGGGAAAAGAGGGGAGGTCACAGAGTGGAAAATGTGAGGGGAAGAGAAGAATAAGACAGTTACATCACACCATAAATAAATCAAGTCTGAAACAGGTGTATACTTAATTTGGAACGGTGTTAAGATGTTTGTGGTGCATGTAATCATCCAGAAATCTCCTGCGCAGAGGTAGCACTTGACTGCATAGCATGACGCCACATCGACTGCGCCGACACAAACATGTCTGGATAAGTAAGGATTCCTCACATACTTCAGCACATATATGGTCCAAGTTGTTTCTGTGCATCAGCGCGCATGTACAAACATGTACATGTGTGTGTGTGCGTGAGAGACAGTATGCTCTGTCACATTCCAACAGTGAGAGGGAGCGTGAGGCTGCGTTTGGCCAACATGGCTGTACCCCCATTGTGAAAACTTCGCAATTCTTCTACACAGAGGGGCTTTTGTCATGGAGTGGGAGACAATGCAGGGATTGGGCAGGGGGTCAGAGAAGTGTTTTTAGGAGACAATATTCCCACAGTGACGCACGAGCAAGCTTCCCTACGTAAAACCTTCCTGGATACAGCACGTCAGATGCTCCGTGTACTGGCACTGAGGTCTGTCTAGGCAGCCAGCAGGGGACTGATGTGAGAACAGGACATTTTTGTATGTATGTGTGTGTCCTCTTACCTTCTGTGATGCTAGGTACTCCATGCCCCGTGCCACCTGATAAGTGCAGGAGACCAGATCTTTGAAAGTGAGCTGTTCATCTGAGACACGGGCGATGTCATAGGAGTACTCCATGCCGGGTGGCCGGCGGGCTCTGAGGTACTCCCTAAGGTTGCCTTTGGAGGCGTACTCCACTATCACATAGAGGGGGCCTGCAGCAAAGAAAAGACCCACATTACCTCTTGAACATGGTCATAAATGATTCTCTTTGAGAGAAAGTGACACAAACTCAGAGAGAATGTTTAATGGACTTCGGCACAAGAAGAGACACCTCTAGTTTTAGTGCTAAGACTATAAATTTGGTGCTGGATTAAAAGACATTTTGTTCAAAAACATGAGAAAGTGTATGGAAAAGAACTTCCAAATGGCCAGACTGTCCAGTGCTGCACCATTTGAGAAACACCGTACTAGGGAGTTATTTCCTCTCACACAAGTACAGAACAGAAAATGCTAATTGGCTGTTGTCTGTAGTCGTTGTGGTGTGTTCAGGTGCTACTTTTCAGCCAGGATACCGACAGCGTGAGGCGATGCAACAGTCAGCCTTCATCGTCACTAGTTCTTTGGTGTCTGTTTGTGGTGTCTGGGCCTTTAGAGTGCTCAGCTTTAACCACTCTTTGCATCCAATTAATATCAACCTCTCCATATGACAAATGGCTTCTAGCTATCTCCACCTCATCCTGCACCACCTGTCTGATGTGGTCTAATGACACATTTTAATGAATTTGTTTGAAACGTGCAGCAACCTTTAGTGCAAGACTATACTCAGACAGATTACTGATTAACACTATACCAACAGATGACATGATTTTCAACATGTATCACTGCAAAAAAAAAAACGTGTGTATTTTCTCTTAAGGTACTTTATGATGTGATATATTGTGTCCCGCCCTACTCACCGTCTTGTGTACAGGCTCCCAAAAGATTAATGATGTTCTTATGTTTGCCAATCATCTTCATCATTTCCATCTCTGACACCAGGTCAGACAGGTCTTTCTCAGTGGCGTCATCTACGAACAGAAGAAGTTGGATTGAAGGTTGTCAGGGAAAACTCAGCAAAACAAACACGCCCTCCTACTTTTTTCCCTTTAACCCTTCACTCAGGACTCGGTATCTGCCCCGTGAGACAACACCTCGTTTTGTAGGTGCTTCTGATTAAGTGCGACTGACAATGTGGGCTTAAGTTACTGCAGTGAGGGAAGCTCCTCACACAGACTACAGAGGCATCCTTTCAGTGCCAGGGGGAGGGAGGAGGAGGAATTAAAGACGTTCAATCTGGATTCATTATCTGCTGCACAGGCTCCTTTTTCATGGGACTGATTGAGCCAGTCCAGGTATCCAGACAGTCAGAATGGCATTGCCTGCATTCCTCTGCACCATTACCTTACCTGGAGTCGTTCTAAAGAGCAGATCCCCATTGTCAAGGTTGGTCCAAGAGCCTGCTGCTGTACCTGATCTCATCGCCCCCCTAACCCCAAACCAACCCAGTGCCCCCTCCTGCTGCTTTCATTAATCATAGCAGTGCTGCTAGTGTGACTTGCCTCTTTGTGTGGGTGCTGACTGAGCTCCAGCCAGCTGCTGCTCTGGGGTCAGGTATGTGACCGCCCCTAACCCTTACCTGCACAACCCGCCTCTCCTTAGCTGTCACTCAGCAACCACCAATAACGAATAATAATGACAGCCCCAGGCTCCGCCTTGCACCTTTGCTGAACCCTCACTGGAGCGTAAATCACTTATAAAATGTACTCAGGTTGCCCACAAGACATAATGAAGCAGTGCACTTCTTATCCCAGAGGTCTGATTTTTAGCACAAGTTGGACGTTTACAATTACATCCTTACTGTGATTGTGCAGCGGCAGGAGACCCACTCACCTTTCAGCATCTTGACGGCGACAGTTACAGCCTCCTTGGGTTTGTCCTTATCGATGCCCAGGGCCTCTGCCATTACAACTTGGCCGAAGCAGCCCTCACCCAGGGGCTTGCCCAGGGTCAACCTGCAGCCACCAGACAGCAAACACAGAGGAGGGAAACAAGAAAAACAGACAGGAAGCTATTTAGCTGCTGAAACACAAACTGAAACTCATCGACTTGACCTGACTGTGGCATCGATTCACTCCCTGAGCAGAAATAAAACAGGTTAGATAGAGTGAGAGAGCAAGAGAGGTAATGAAACCAGGCACCAAGCCAGTTTCTCAACCTCACCCTGTTCTTTTTTTTCACTAGATCGCTCTCTCTGTTTCAATCAGATTGTGTCTGTGTGAGTGCTTTATTGGCGTGGTGACTGCAACCTGTGCCAGGGCAGTAGGTAGGGAAGGCAGACATGGCAACGATAATCACCTGATAAAGCCAGGGAGAGGCACTCATTTCTAAACTGTTTACCCTGCCTTGGCATGTTCCAATATACACTCTTTACAAGTCATTACACAGGGCTTAGCTTAGCCCCTGACACATTAGCCTGTGACGGATGGAATGCTGGCTTTGTGTTGCATACAGGTGGGCCTGACTACAAAACCAGATGGAAATTTAAGTACTATTTTATTGTAAGCCGTGTCACAATCGCTGGTGTGTTAAACTTTATGTCTACACTGTATTACACTGATTCATACAGTGAGAAATATGCTCACACACGCTCTTTCACAACTATCCATCAGCGCCTCAGCAGCTATCTGACCCCTGAGCTGAGCAGTGTGCATTGGTGCCTTTTCATTTGATTGACAGGTGTAGCCCCACCCCTACGGCCCAGCGTCCCGGCTATGTAAACACTCACACTGCATGCTGCAAAGCCTAGGGCCCGAGGCCGGCGCCCTGCTGCAGTAACACAATCCCCTATCTGTCCACACACTTGCCACGCTCAATGGCAACCATTCTGTCCATCCAGCCACACATAATCAATGTTATTTTTCCTCCACACAAACCGCAAACGTTAGCATTCCTCTGCGTTCTGCAATACCAACATGATCCCTCAGGCGCTGGGATGTCAGACGAGGAATAAAGACCCAAACAGAGAGGCATACAGAGATTTATGCAGCCTAGACAAAACATCCCATTTGGTGGATTCATCAATTAAAATCAAAACTTTTCCCCAGAATGCCATTCTGTGTGCACACAAGAGAGTCTAACTTTACATCAGAAATGCTTTTTTCACTGATGAGTGACGGTAACATTTATGATCCAAGCAATTTTTTTTCACAATCTTTTTAACAAAAGACAGGCCTTCATGTTTATGATTTGGGATTTTCCCTTCTCTTTCAAAACCAGAGGCCTCAACTGGGTATTAAACTACTCTAACCTTCGCTGCCCTATTAAATCCACACTAAAGCTTATCACTGGCCGCTGCGACTGTGACAAATCGAAACCTCAGCGGTGTTAATTCCTCTGGTATGAAACTGAGCAAACACTCCTAGCCCAAACATGCAGATGAAAGCTGCGAGTGCTAACCAGTAATTAGCACCGCTTCATTCCTCACCATCAGAAGCATGTGTGCGACTGTGTGTGAGTGAGAGTGTGACGCAGCAGTGGTTGTAATGATGAGGCATGGGGCAGAGTGCCAAGTTCAGGTCATTTTACTATAGCACCGACAGATGAATCACTAGCCTTTATCTCAGACACCACAACCATTATTCAGCAGTTAGTCATTATTGCCTGCTGTCTATCAGTGTTAATGGCACTCTTCACCTAGAACAATAGTTATCTGATCATTCAGATACAATCAGACAGATGCTCATTATGTAAAAATCTGTGTGTTATCAGCTACTGAGATCCCCCTGTGAGCTAAAGATAGTTGTGTTAGCATTGAGGACAAAAGGGTGTAGCGCAGAAAGCCGTACTGTCAAACTCGTACTGTATGCAGGCCTGGACTCCTGAGTGTGCTATTATGAATGCCCCTTTTAGATGAAAGTGCTGCATAGCAGATCCACTTTTTAATGCTCTATGCAGGAGATGAATCAGATTTACATAATTATATATTTGCATTTTGTAAAATGGTAAAACTTGCAATTAGATCTCAGTCATAATTACTATTTTCAATGCAAAACATCAATCTTCATGAGCACTGAAGCCAGCAGAATCACTAAATCTTATTTTGTTCCCCCCAAAAAAATCTGACATATGGTTTCACTTTTTCCTGATTTAAAATAACTGGACGTCAGCATGATCATGCACATAAGAAACAGACAGTCTTCACCTGTCTCGGGAAAACTCCCAACGCGGGTCCTCGGGAAGGTCATACTCAGGGATTGGCTCATCGTGCGCAGAGCTCCGCCGTGTTGTGATGCGGACCAGCGGCGTACTGGAGTTCATGGAAGAGCTCGAGTCTGCCGACACCTATGGGAGTAGAAAGATTGGCTGATCACCGCAGTCTGGGTTCATAGGTCAGATAAAGCTCCAAGGCATCACTAGAGGAGTCAAAGTAAATGAGTGAATATGTGTGATTCACTGTGGTACTTTTATTCAAATTACCAGGAATGTTGGCACATTAATATGAATGTTTCCTTAATTTCCATGGTTAATGCTCTAACATTACAGTAGAGTCTGTCTCCAGGCCAGAGATCAGTGATCATTAAGAAGTGAGCAACAATGGTAATTTTGATGAATGTGTGTTGATCATTCAGCCTCGCCGCTGTCCCCGGGGCCCATCTCTCCGCTCTCCACCCTAACCTTACCTTGACACAGGAATCAGTCTCTCCGCAGAATGTAATCCAACACTTTTTGTACCTTTTGGAGCATACCTTTTGGTTTCCCTTGAGGGAAAAGCATGGCTCACACAGAAAAGAAAAAGCTCTGGCTGCAGTTTCAGGCAGCAGTGCTAACTTGCTCAGAAATGCAAGCCTTCTAAATGCAGCTGGTTGTAGTTTCTTCAGAATAAATGTGTCAACTATACAACTTTCATTATATTTTTTAGCATTAGCCTCTTGTATCTATTTATGTAAAGTTTGTTTTTTGACATTGTATTTCTGCAGTGTGTGTTTTCTCCTCTAGGGGTGTTAAATGCCTTTAGAACTCTTTATCTACTTTCTGTTACCTGGCGGCGCAGAGGGATCTGTTTGCTCAATTTGTGGACTGCCGGTTGGCCCCCGAAGTCTGGTTTCTTTGCAGTGTTCCTCATGCGGCACACCACCACGATGCCCACCATGCAGGCGATGAGGAAGACTCCCGCACAGTATATCGCGATCTCCACATAGTCTGGGGAAAAGGGCCCTGGGGATTTCTCGAGGGCTGAGGAAAATAAGGGGTGAGTGGTGAGACAGAGCAAAGAAAGTTAGAGGAAGACTCTTGCTGATCACTTACACACACATGTATGTGTGACAGACAGACCTATCCTGCATTTGAATACACACACATGGGTATCAGACAGGCAAACACAAAGACAGATGCTCTGGAGATGACTCATGCGTAAATGTAATCACCATCGGCAGGCAAACTAAACAGAAATGATTTTTGTAGCATCCCTCTCTTGTTCTTTTTCCCAGGGAACTAGCACGCCTACTTTTTTAAAACCTTACAGGCCTGTGCACGGCTCAACAGTCTCAGCAGTCAGTAAAGCATATGTCTGCATTCTGTGCTAATGCTGAAGACACGCGAGCACCAACACAAACACACACCCACGGACGACGGAACAATATGCGCTTCACTTCAGATGGCAAACAAGGGAGAGCGGTGTCCTTCGTGGTTGTATATGGCCTGTACTTCCTGTCAAGGAAATGGGCTCGGTTTGTGTGTGTCGGTGTGCGTGTGTGTGTGCTATAGAAACAGACTGTTCCATAATGCATAACCCTCCAGACCACAAACAAGGCTCTTATGCAGCACAGCCAAGCAAGCAGCCCGTCAGCCAGCTGGAGGTGAAGCAACATGTAGGAACCTTTCTCCCGTCTGCCTCGTATCTGCTGGTCCAAAAACCACAGCGCACACACAGAAGCCGCAGCCTCGAAGGCGCCATCATTGCAGATAGAGCACATCAAGGGCAATAAATATTACATATTACCCCCAGAGGAAATGGTTCGCCTGTGATCATCATGTTGTATTGTTTACAGACAAAACAAAATGATCGTCTGCTTACAACATTAAGGGAGGGCTGATACCGGTTGTCTGTGGCGGGCTGCAGACAGTGAACTACTCTCATCGATCTCATTTAATGCCCAACCTTCTTACAGCTACAACTTGGGCAGAAACATTTGTCTATTTAGCCTGGAGTGAACTTTTGCAGACACTGACACTAAGTTTTATGTATTTGATCCTTTGGTATGCATAATTACAAGCCAGACATACAGCAACAGACAAAAATAGGATAAAAGGAGTTGATAAATGAGAGAACGCACAAATGGACAAACATTCACATGCAGTCTGAGTGTAGAAGCGGAGAGGTTTGGCCTTGATAATTGAGAAAGTCAAGCCAACTTGAAGAGAGTGTTGAGCTTTACCTTTCGATCTTTATTTCAAGGAGAAATAAGGATCTTAAAAGAAGCCAATTATCAGAGCCAGGGAAGGGGTGTAGAGGCGTGGAAAAAAAAAAATTCATTCGACATGCAGACTCACAACCAAAATGTGGCACTGAAAGACTTTTCCCAGGGTGCAGGAGAGAGATGTAGCAGAAGGAAAAGAGAAGGCGGGCGGCAAACCCTCCCCTCCTTCAGGAGTCTGGAGACACTCGAGCTGCTCTGGGAGCTCTCAGAGTTATACTAAGTCGTCTGCAAACTACCCCGTTATCTGCTCTTAGCTTTCAACAGCTCGCCAATCCAGACAATATTATAGAATATATGCTCCCTGCTCTTACGTTACATTGTCTTGGATGTTGACCGTGCTGGCCCAGTGCAGTAATCTAATATTTGAGCTGTGTGCCTCAGACTCAGGGGGGAGGACTTGCCTTCCACAGAGGTCATTGAAATGACAAAATCCAACTGTTTTAGGCTGAGAGAAAGAAAAGAGGAGCGCATACGAGTGTATATACCTGGAAGCACCGTCAACCAAGCAGTGTGATAGGAGATCCCAATAGAATTACCCGCCAAGCACGTATACTCCCCAGCATCTTCAAATGTTACATTGGGCAAGTAGAGAACTTCTATCTCCTTATCTGTGGTGTTAACACCTGCGGTCTGGGGGAGATGGAGAATAGGAAGGAAGAGGAAAAGGGGGGAGATGGAGGTGGAAGAGATGAAAGAGAGGGACGAAGATAAGAGCAGAGGGGGAACGGAAAGCAGAAATTGGGAGTCACAGAGAAAGACGGGGGAGAACAGAGAGAGAGAAAGAGAAAAAAAATGAGACCCAAAACACCAAGAAGGAAATAAGAGGAGCTGGATGGCGTCCATCGTTGAGGTCCCATCTAGAGCAAAGGATGTTGGTAGTTTCCATGGGTGAGGAGGAGGAGGTTTCATAAACACAGACACAGATAGAGCCCAGTATGCCACCAAAACACGAGAAAATAGAACCAATACACCAAAAATAAAAACCAAAAAGGTTCCCGTCACCTGCTAATAGAAGCCAGTCTAATCCACACATTGGACTGGACACATGCAAAAAAAAACACAGAGAACATGGAGAGCACTGTGCTGCAAAACCATACACCATCTTGACACAGCTTGCCAAAGAGAATGTAAGCATAGGCAAAAGGGAGATGCTTGCTGTGACAATTTTAGTGTGTAGGTATGCAGGTCCAACCAGTGCTTCCATGGCTGCACTAGTCTCAGCAGTGGAGGGAGCAGCTGAAACACAAAGGTCCAACATTAGGGGAGAGAAGGTTCTGTGAACCCAAGGACCACCAAGAGACCACCAGCAGGACCACCACAGCACAGCAGGTCAGGGACGAAGCCCAGGAAACCACACCAGGGAGGTGGGGAGGGAGGGTAGGTGGGGTCAGGTCTCGAGGGTTACCTGGGATGACAGTGAGCCAGCCCGACTGGCTGGCCTCGCCTATATAATTGGAGACTTTACAGATATACTCTCCGGCATCGTCCTCCGTCACGTTGGTGAGGGTGAGCATCTCAACGTCGGAGCTGTTAATGCCTGAACGCTGCAATCCACACATACACATACTTAGACATGAACATGTAAAATCAGTCAAATGAGTCAAACGAATCAGACAGACATGCAAACATGACTACAGCTACTGTATTTGAATCTGCAAGGAGAGAGGGGAGAGCAGGAATCACCACCAAGAGCCAGCAGGGAAAAGACCTATCAGTTAAATAAGGGAGGAAATGTAATGATTAGTTCCTTATATGACTTGTGAAATTCATCTTCAACACCTTCAACCACCGGCAAAACACCAAGGGAAAAAGAGGGAAGGACTCTAATCAAGAAAAAATCATAAAACAGGAAGTATGGGAACGTACCTTTAACACTCGCACGTAGGGGTGACCATCAGGGCCATAGCGACTGCCGTTCTGAGTGATGTGTTTCAGCCACTGGATGTGAGGCTGGGCGTCGCTGTAGACCTTGCAGACGAAGCGGGCATCCTCCCCAACGTGCACAGTGGTGTTGGCTGGGAGACCAGCCTGGAGAATAGGCCGGTGAGGGGACCGCTCTGTTAAGAGAGAGACAAATAGAACTTTTAGGAGGCATGTTCATAACTTAGATTAATTCATTACTAAGATTTAGGAGGATTTAGTGGCATCCAGCGGTGAGGACTGCAGACTGCAACTGACTGAAACTTCTCCCAGTTAGAACCTCCCAGTTAGAACCAGGAGCAGAATTATTCGCAAAGGTTTCCTTCTCTCCAAAACAGACTTGGTGATTTAAACCTCTGAAAACACTATTTAAAGCTGTTTCACCTGCCAATGTTTATTGGCATGGAGGAGACAGGCTGCTAGCCCATTACCTGCTTATGTATGCTCACCTTTTTTCTCTGAAAACTTAAGATAAAGACGTTCAGGAGGTTTTTACCGGGAGCCAAATTATCCACAGAGGTCTCTTCAACTCCACAGCAAACAGACCCGATGATTTAACACACTTAATCCAGCAGTTTTTCTAATGCTGGTCATTGTAGAGGGGCTGCTAACTGCAGTGGTCAATGCGAAAATGCAACTGGCCCTACCTAGAGCCAGTGTTTGGTTTGTTTGTTGTGGGATACTGTAGAAACATGGTGGTGCAACATGGCAGACGCCATGGACGAGGACCTGCTCCAGCTATTAATGACTCATTATAAAGTGAGGAAAACACAACAATTCTTATTTTCAGATGATTATACAATAAAGAAAACATACTTATTATATAATACTCCATTTCTGCCAATATACCCCCCTTAATCCTACACACTGTACTGTAAACATATGTGTTGACCAATAGGAAACTGTCTCAGAACCTGGTATTCCTCTTTAAGAATGATATAGTCTGTTTTATCTTTGCAGAAGCAGAACTTCACATACTGTGAGTGTGAATGTTTCCCGGCAACCTTGACAGGTAAAATCATGACTGCCTCTTTCTTATCTCAAAAGCATTTAAAGGCTTCACACAAAACAAAGAGGCGGATGCATTTATCACTGAAAGATAAAGAACTCAGGTGGAGGAGGACTTCCAGAAAGAAGGGTGCATATATTTCAAGTGAGTAAGGGGGGGTAAAGCAAAACTATGTGCCAGTCTTGGAAAGTGAAACACCTTGCCCCCCCCCCCCCCTTCCTAAATCCAGCTATCTGCATTCTTTTACAAGCAAACATTTGGCCTGCGAATCCAAACAGAGCGAGACCTGTTGAACAATGCCCCCTTTCAAACACTGCCCAGCCCTCACAACCACGCTGAGGAGCCCACCAACCCCCACACTGACAGCAACCACCCGCTGCCACACACACACACACACACACACACACACACACACACACAAAATGACATCACTTTAGCCTGAGGCGCGGCATTGCCTTTCCAAAACAAAGCCTTAAGGTAGGTGCAGTGACTATGTGTGTGTGCATGTGTGTGTATAAGGTCGGAGGTGGGCCGGGGGGGATGGTCAGGGGGTGAGGCTGTGTGATGAAGGGTAGAGGGAGGACTTTAAAAAGGGAGAGAGAATTAGCAGGGTAGGCGAAGGGAAGAAAAGGCATCAACAGATGGGGAGTGCAGAAACGACGAGGCAGAGACTTCTTCCATATGTCTGTCTGCCCGCCTGTCTTCCTGCTCCATCTTTCTGAAATCTGTCAGATCAGATGATTCCCACCCCTCCTTCCTCTCCCTACCCATCTCCCTCCTCCTGCCTGCACATTCCTAGGGCTCGCCTTGTTTATTGTCTCCCCCCTTCTCTCCTCCTCCATCTTTCACAGGCATCCCTGCCCTCTCGATCTTTCCCAAACAGAGAGAGGTGATCAACGTAAATCAGTCTGTCGCCAAATAGAATCATATACATTGACTAAAACAGCCAAAAGGGAAAACAACAGTCATGCAGACAGAGACATGGTGCTAAGAGAAATTCATTGTAACCATTATAGCTGATCGAAACCATAGCTGGAGCATTTAGAGCTGCAGAGCCCACAACTCAGACCAAATGACAGCATGAGCGTGCAGTGCGAGAAAATAGGCCACATCATGATTATGGAGAAACTCCAACACAATAAAAGTTTGTGGAGCAATTCTTGCTTAAATTAGATAAAGGAATATTGTGTGTGTGTGGGGGCAGAGAAGCTCCTTTATAGCCCATCGACCACACACATGAAAGCGAGACATGAGGGATGTTGGGAGAGGAAATAGTAAAAAAAGAATTTGAAAAACTTAGCCATGCTGTCCCCTCTGTCCGCAGCATGGAATGAGGGAATGGCAACAGAGAAAGCTAACATGTGGTTAGCATGTATCCAGTGATGGAATGTAGCAACATGCATTTACTGAAGTACAAATCTGGTAAAAATTTTAGCACTTGTACTTTACTTGCTACTTTATACTCCACTACATTTATATGACAGCTGGAATTAGTAGATTTTGAAGGTAAGACTTTGCATACAAAATATTGGCTAAGTTTTTAATATACAACACATTTGATATATTTAACCAGTGGTTAAATCTTTTCGGTTTGTGACCCATTTTAAATTTTCAGATGGTTTTAATAACTTCAGTGCTCAAAGAGGTCAAATTATCCATTTTTTAACCAAAAAGCAAATATAGCAGAAAACTACTGCATATACATTGATGCATCAGTATTGACATTCTATTAATATCCTATAAAACAATACATCAGTCACAGGTGACATTTTACTGCAAAACTGGTACTTTACTTTGATACTTTAAATGAGCTCTATATGATATTCAGAGCATTAACATAGCAGCAAACAACTATTTGCTTTGTAAAGATATGGTGGAGTAATGGAATCCTGAGCAGAGAACTAAATTACACTACACCTGTGTGTGTTGTAATCTGAGCTTCTCTGTTCTTTGTTGTGGTACACGGTTTGGCCAAGCATCCACTTTAATACATTTGAGTCCTTGTGTGTGTGTATCCCACTGGCTAGCTAATCAACACCACTCTGTACAGCGCTACTAAGGTGGTTATCGCTTATATTGGGACAGCACCATTGCGGAGGTGTAGCGCCCACTCTCCAAGCAAATCCGAGGATGGTGAAGGAATGTCCTGGCTTACTCTGCCTCTGATGGTCTTACCCTGACATTTTTACCCTAACACCAATCACAGGGAGTTTCGAATGGGTCATTCCTTCGCTATCAAAGGATTCGTAAAAATTTGTCGACACTGTTCGTGCTCCTGTTAGCTGCTAGCCACTGACTCAGCCCCCTCCATGTTGAAAGCCATGCACAGACAACCTCTGAATCATACAAAGCCTTTGCTCTTCGTGTTGTGTAGAGCACCTCGAAGAATATTTTGCTTACAACATTTCTGTATTTTTACTTAAGATTTTGAATAGAGGACTTGTAATGACCTTGAAATCGAATGAAAGAATGCTGCGGTGCCTTTTGATGTTTTGCTGTAGCCAATATGTAGTGACCCGTTTCAAAACTGAATCCATTTATCAATTAAGTCATTAGTGGAGAAAATTTGATGGCAGCGGCGGTGGGATAGAGGCAGAAAGAAGCGTGAGGAGACGGACCAGGGGCATTCCATGGTGTCCCATGCGAGACCAGTGAACTCT
The DNA here is from genome assembly GCF_006386435.1 of Epinephelus moara. Classification (NCBI taxonomy): domain Eukaryota; kingdom Metazoa; phylum Chordata; class Actinopteri; order Perciformes; family Serranidae; genus Epinephelus; species Epinephelus moara. The sequence continues at coordinate 13,580,676 of NC_065524.1, forward strand.
GGGTAACCGGGCAGCTTGGCACACAAGGCCCTAAGGGTCAGGGAGGGGTAGAGGCACAAGAAGAGAGCGCGGCATGGCACAGGATGACATGGGGCTACCATCAAAGCACCGCACGGCTACTGGATGCCACAGCTCTGATTGAAAGAGCCGATGTCTGTTTTGACTCTTCATTTGTGTCTACTTGTCATGTGTATCTGCTCGTGGATGTCCCACTGCGGCCCATTCTCCAGAGGCCAGTTTGAACCAGAAAGGGCTGGTTCCTCTTGGTTTTAATAGCTGATCCTGCAGGTCATTTGGGTAAAAAAGGAGACTGATAAGAACAGCCTTTTCTGTCTCTGTTTCCCCTCCTTTTCTCTTTCTCCCCCTCTCCTCCCTCTGTCCACCTCACTATAATGGAGGAAAATGAAGCAAGAGGTTGCAGGGGGCAGTGGCTGTGGAGCCAGACGTGGAGGGGGTTTACTGCTCTGCAATAAAACAGAACAAAAAACAGAAATATGCAGTCTGAAGGAGAGCTTTAGCTAACTCCAGAGGGGAGCAGAGCAGGGGGCCGGAGTTGGGGAGCATGTGTGTGCGTGTGTGGACTTTCATGTGTTTGTGTGCACGTGCTTATACGCTCATTGTCCAAAAACCCTCAGGTATTAAATCTCCATCTGATATAAGGAAAATAATACTCCTTATTACCATGGAGACGCTAATCAAAACAGAAGTGTGTAATTACAGTAAGTCTGCTCAGGACAATGGTGACAGTTGGAGAATAATTCTACATAGAGACACAGACATGGAGTGACCAGTGGCCTTTAAATGCTCTTCTTGGAATCAAACTGCTGCCGCTGCACGTCTGTCCGAGTTATCTGTGGACTATTGACCAGCCTTTAGAAGAATAACTGTGTCAGATAAACTTTGATGTGTACTGATTGCTTGTATTGTGGTTTGAGTGAGGTCAAAGAAGACATTGATCTACAATCTTTATCCCACTCCCCTTGTTGTCCCCGCTCTCTGCCCCGCATTGATTCTGCAAACTGAGCAGAAAAACACTCTTTGCTTTCTGGGCTCCAAAGGTCATAGTGAGGGGTTGACTGAGTTGGGTCTGAACTCGCTGTAATAGCGCTGAGGCCAGCACTTTGTGTCCTAATAGAGTGACACTAAACGGTCATCCGTTTAAGTCCCCATCATACCCTAGTTGACCTTACAGGGTCACGCCGCCCAAAGCACACAAAAAAACATATCTTTCCACTTGCCTCTTGTGGTACTGAGCCACACAGATAGTTTCTGATTTACTAGCCAAGGCTGTGGTGCTCAAGTCATGGAAAATTGCATTTGAAAAACTGGACAACAATGTGGTTTTCCTTACAGAAACTGTGTTCCAATTATTCAAGATATTCCACAGACATGACTATGAGCAATTTTTGGGGGGAATCATTTCTCCAATAAAAAGTAGTTCCAGTAATAATTTTTGTGATTTGGGTGAAATGACCCTTTATATTGACCTTTAGAGATAAATATTTGAGTATGTTTCAGCTGGAGTTTAGATGGGTAATTAGCACAAAGGGCAGAACCACCAAGTTGGCGCTTCAGACTGAATGTAACAACTAGATCATGTTAGAAGACTGCCGCATACACACTATAACTGGACCATAGGCACAAAATACCATCGGATTTACCTAAATGAATAAAATCATATTTAATATAATAACCCAAATAATATAAATTGCTTACTACATTAACACTGCTGACACATGCAGCTTTAGCTTCCACACACTTGGCAACACTCCTTGTCCTGCACCTGCATCCAGAGTGCACCTGGGCCATCAAACAACACACACACACACATACACCATTCTCACTGTGAGAACTTTTCCCGCTTGCCTCCCCTTCTCCACCTCTCCCTCCCTCCATCTGTCCACTCCTCCTTCTTTAGCCTCACAGGTGTTCTCTCAGCGTAGGCGTGTGTTTTGTGCATGGTACTGACCCACTACATCCAGGGTGTAGGTGTGGTTGATGGCTCCGAATTCGTTCTCCACCAGACAGGTGTAGTTGCCCTTGTCCGATGGCACCACGCTCTCCATGATCAGGGTCCAGTGCTGGCTACGCACCTGGGTACGAGAGGCAGGGGTTTCTCATTATGAGCACATGGAAACAAAGATACACACATACACAAATGCAGAGAAATGCAGGTGACATTAACAGTGAGAAAGATGAGGAAGGAAAATGATGGAGGGATTTGATTGGAAGAGTGGAAGATGAGAGCTGATGCAGAGGGCTGGGAGCTAATATGGAGGCTGACGACAGGCCGATTCCACCAAAATGACTCTGTAACATCAGAATATTGTCTTTTTAGTCCTTTTGGAAGTTCTGAAAAGTAGATGTAAAAAACTACATTAAAATAGGATACAATTTTTAGGTTGACAAACACACCTAGCAGAGACCCCTTATTTGCCTTTAGCTGTCTAATTCTTCTGTCAGTCACTGTTATCTTGGGCGGTAAACCCCACCCATCTACTCTAAGCAGTCTCAAACACACAGTTATTCATAATTATCTGCAAAAATAGTTTCACCCCTGTGTGGAATCCACAGGTGTGAGCTAACAATAGTGTTTCCGTCTGCACACTGAAGAGAGACTGCAGCTACTGCTTGCATAGGCCTACATTTCACACAATAGAGAGATTATACTGCAGGGCTGGGCTCAGGTACAGCTTTTGTCCAACATTTGTTGACAAAAAGAGAGAAACGAGCTGCCCGCAGCGTATCTGACAGCCCGACTGTATCATTTCCGTCACGTCGTGGCTGTTTTTTGTCCACGCTGTAATGAGTCCGCTGAAAGCCAAGGGGAAGCGACATTAGCAGCGACATCAACATAATCTGCTCCTAAACTTTCCTGGCAGGGAGATGTGTTTCCTCATAAACCGTCAGTCATTAACCAGGAACCTCGGACCTGTTCAGCACCACTGGATCTATTCATAAATTAATTTCATAACTGTCTGATTCAACTGTTATTCCACTCTATCAGTGTGGCTCCAGCATATACAGTAAATGCTGCTTGTTTAGAGAGACAAAGAGGAATTCAGGAGCAAAATAGCTAAACTGCAATCCAAATAGACTCTGTCATAGGGGAGGAATTCTTCACATTAAAACTAGTTGTCGCAGGCTTTTTTTTTATACTAATAGGAAATAAAACAACCACACAAGCTTTACTTTCCCATGACATACAGAATCAGGTATTTTCAGCACGTATAAATCAACTCACACTGTTTATTTCCCAAAATGGGACTAGTGGGAGACAATTTCATAAGGAACCACAGTATGGAAAGTCGCACTCATTTCTGTCAACTGCTGACATCATACACACATATCATTGTTCTGGTCCTCCTTCCAAGAATTAGGGAATGCTTTGGAGTTCATTTCTAGTTTTAATTTGAATTTTGGTTTGTGTTAAATGAAAAGTCAGCCAGCTGCACAGCCAGGATGCTTCAGTTTAAACTTTAACCAGCGCAGCAACAGTGTTTGTAAATCACATTTAAAAACAACAGAATCACATGCTAGAATCACATACTAGTCTCCAGCCAAAGCCAGTGGGACCTGTTCTCCCTGATTGAGTTACATCAGCATTCTCAACTCAGTTCAACCCTGACGCGACCTACCTTCTCTATACGTTACTGTCTGGGGGCATTTAACCCTTAAGTCCTGGGCTTAAGTTTCTAATTGTTGGGGGTAAAGAACCATTTCGAGTTACAGTGAGAGGCTCTGCAAAGTATCCTGGTGAGAGGAGGCGCACGGATGAGCAATTCCAATTTCACACCAGAAACCCTGCCCTCGTTTCCTCTGTCTACTCTCCTCCCGTCTCTCCAGTGAAGGGTGGAGAAGGGGCGAAAGGACAGCCAGAGAATGATTGGAAGAAGGAGGCTTGACGTCCCTTGTAAATACATTCACAAAATGGCCAAAAGTGCTGCAGCGCACAAAGCAGTAAAAAAAGCAGTGAGTTGACATTTGTAATAAAAAAGCATGATGTATTACTGTTTATCCTACCTTATACCCTCCCATGCGGTCCTCTTGGCGGAAAGGCCTGCTGTTTTTGAGCCAGCGCAGCTTAGGCCGGGGGTTGCCTCCTGCAGCACAGCGGAACTTGACTGTGTTGGCAGCTGGCACCGCATGCAGCTTCTTCTCCATCTTTGCTGACGAGGTCCAATACGGAGCGCCTACAACCAGAGAACAGTTGGTGTTCAGTCGGGGTGAGATTTCCTAATCATGTCCTCAGTATTAACAGTTTGGCTTCGGGGGCTTGCACTGACTAAGGCAGATATACATGGAAGCGTGACAGCGGAGAAGCCAAACCTGAACCATTCCTAACACTCCCAGAGATCCCCCCCCACACACACACACACACACACACACACACACCTCTTTGGCAACACAGACTGATCCTCCGTCTGTATAACACAACCCAGAGCTCCACACTCACACAGTTAAATAAAAACACACACTTTCCCTGTAGGCTCGGCGGGGTGTTGCAGAGGGGGAAAAAACATCAGCTCTGAGGGGAGAATGTGCCTAGGCGTTGCCAAGAGGGTAACTAGACCATCACATTCAATTTCATCTCATTCCACTTACCAGCTTTTTTTCTCTCCCTTCACTTCCTCCAATTACCATAGCTCCCCTGTTTATCTGCCTGTCACTTGGCTAGATATACACGGCAGGGCCAGGGATGCTTATCACCCTTGGAAAATCATTATGTGCCATCAGGGGAGAAAATGAATGTCACGTTTAACGAAGGGTTTCAGAGTTCTCAACACACACTTTTGCCCAGATTTTATCAATGGCAAAAATGTTACTATCTCTCCCACTGAAATCTGTCACCTTCCCTGTGTTTTGTCCATTCTCTAGTTCCCTATTTTCTCCCAATTTCTGTCTCTCAGTCAGCTGGATTTTCCTCCGAGCCCCCAGCCCGCCCTTTCTCTCTGCACCTGGGAGCGTGATTGCCTAAGCAGATGGGGCTCAGAGGGGAAGAAAAACTCAAAGTCAAACAACAACCAAAACGGTCTTCCACACCATCACTTCCTCTCCGTATAGCAGGAGTACAAGCAACAGAGGGAATACCCACAGATAAGACCGCTACTGACTTTAGTATGACCCTAAAACATAATCCCGGGAGAATGTTACTGCCTGTCCAATCTGCATACTATCAGACACCTCCCATCATTTTCTCTGGCACGCACAGCCGGACAAGTCGCACATACTTGGATGGTAAAGTCAGTAAACAGTGCTCTTCCTTCCTGAATGGATGCATACGGTAAGTGCTCAAACTATAATTAGTCATTGCCCTTCCTTCTCACTCTCACTATCTGTGCTTCTCTTCCTGCACCTCTTGGTCCCCGCCATTCCTCTTCATTCACTCTCCCTGTCATCACTCCGTCCGTTCAGACAGAGACAGATTAGGTGGAGACCGGCCCATTGCGAGGCTGTCTCTCCGAAACGACCTCTGACCCCAAACTGGCAGCCAGGTCGGACGATGGGGTTGGGACATGAAAGGTGAGCGGAGCTGTTTCCCATGCTCTCCGTCCGGAGGGGCAGCACTTCAAACGAGACGACCCTCAGACCTCTCTCCAGATGAAGCCAAACTCTCACTGGCCCAACTGCTGTGGACTCCAGGAACCCCCGCCTCCCCCCAAAGCCCCGTGCATCCGGATCCCCACTCACGGCTGTTTATCCTAAGCTGGCCTGGGGTGAGCTGAGGTTATCGAACTCCTGTGCTATGAGTCAAGATTTTTTTTCTCTAAGTTCCTCCGGAGAAATAAATCCATCAGTGACCCAAAGTAGTATTTCAACATTGAAATGTTTCCTCGTTCCTCCTCTTCACTGTATGCATCTATGCAGGCTGAACAAAGCACCTTAGGGCCACTGTTGGGGAAACAATGTGAGATTTTGAGAATTCTGTGTCAAGAGTATTGTTGCTGTAAAAAACATGTTTCTCCAAAATGTCAGCTTTTCATGAGTGAAGAGAAACATCCTAGCATTTTTTTTAGCCAGAGAGTTTTTGAACAGCTTAAAAAGCAGGAGAATCTTCTCTGCCTGCAAACAATCAGTTTTTCAAAGTTCAAAATCAAATATTGATAAATCCTGATTGGTTTACAGAAATATGTGACATCAACTTTTTCCAATTGAGTCCCACCCACTTCAAACAAGAGAGCTGAGCTCAGACAAAATAAAAATACTGAAATCACAGTTGTGACATCGCCAAAATGGCTCAAACTTTGGCAGAAAATTGCGTGTTCATGTAGGACCTCATTACTTATTGTGAGAAGCTAATGGAATAAATAGGTTTTCAGGGCTTTTAAAAATACTTCTGTCAGAACTTTTCTGTTGTAACCTTTCGACTTTGTTTCCACATTTTTTTTTAGAAATTATGACATCATCGTCATAATATAATATTATTTCTCATAAACGTACAAGTTTATTCCCTTAATATGATTTTCTTTTCAAAATACTGTGACATTATTTTAGAAATCTCTAATTTGTTTCCCAACAGTGGTCATAACCTTCAACTTAAAAGCTGCACACTGGAGGCCTCGAATACCTTTTTATTTTTTCAATAGACATATTTTTTTCTACTTCAGTACCCGCAACAGCCCACAGACTAACAGGACATCAGTGGAGATCTAATATTTATTCATTAATAGTATAAAAACTATTCCCTCTGGGCGGTGCATGAGTGCTTAAGCTGCATGTTTTTATGTTTCGGTCTTAACTTTAATTATACTGCTGAGACAGATCTGTTCTTCCATGAAAATCCTGCCGTGCAGCTTCAACTCAAGGGGAGGCACGATGACAATGAGTGATGATGTAAACAATAATGAGCAATGTCGCCAACAGGACAGAGACTTTGTAACAACAACAGGATTGAACGCAGACAGCAAAGCTCCACGTGGCTCTTGAACTTCATAATGACATCAGTGCTACCCTCCTCCAGTCCCCCCACCCTCCTCACCCTTCCCCTAAACACAGCTTCCCTCACAGATCCCTGTAGAGGCTCTTCCATGTCTCCTCCAATAACACCACCCACTGCTGACAATGGACAAACACTCTGGACCGGCTTATGTTGTTCAATCTTTTATACAAAGTCAAATCAAAATGCTCTGTTTTGCAGTGGCCTGATGCCCAACCCATTCTGAGAGCTCCAGAAGACGAAAAAAAAAAAAGAGCCACGAATATAAAGCTACACCCCGCACTCTCCGCTCTCATTCCCTCCCACGCCTACACGCACCCTCCTCCCTCACTCCAGTCCTCGGCCCGGGGCCAAGGCTCCACGCCATGCTCAGAGAAGCTGGTGCTGATCCAACAACGCGGCCCCCCTCCTCCTCTTCCCCCTGCCTCTTTTCCTTCTCCGCTTCTTCCGCCTTTCTTTTAATAATAATCTCGGTTTTGAATTTTCAGAAACACACACGGCGAGAAAATGCGACTATACTGCCAGAACAGCTTTCCCTTTGTTTTCAAACAGCTTATTACCACCAGAATGGCTGGATCTTTTCCCTCTCTCCCCATTTTTTTCCTCTTGCTGAGTTCCTCTCTCTCCCCCATATTTAATGGATTTCAGGCAATTACAGTCAGCCCAAAAGTGGAGGAGGAGGACTCACGGTGAGACGCGATGCGTGTGGAGAATTTTAACAAGATGTGGAAGCCCTCATCTTTACTTGAGCGAGTGTATGTGTATGGGAACGCATGCATGTGTGCACGTGGCTACATAAACACATCACTACCCCAGACACTCACCAACACATAACTTTGGTAAAAACTTTCTCTTTCTCACACACATACACACACACACACACAGGCCCATCAGGTGGGTAACTGAGTCCAGATGGGTTGTCTTTCATAATGGATGAGCCCAGCTGACTGACTGGCTGGCTGGCTGGCTGGCTCCATGAGGCCTGACTACCTGAGGGACACTAGCTGAAGGAATGTCAGGAATCTCTGTATTCCCTAGAGACACAGACGCAGGCTATACAACACACACTCCAAAATCTCACAGTATAGGCCTAGGCAGGAATGCTAAGGTATAGAGTAGCAGAGATGTGGGTGCAGAGCTGACATGAGTTTTGGCATTGCTAACAGCTGTCTCCTCCCAATCCCGAAAGAATAGGCACTATCTCCTGCCTTAATCATAATCGCACAGTCTGAACTCTGCTAATAAACACTGACAACGCTAAGTAGATTATTTCACTTAGGGATTAAGTCTGTGTGAGTGTTTGGCTTTTACAATCAGCATTCCAGACTTAAGTTTTGACATGCCGTTAAGGACAGCTCATTGTTGTTTTAGACCGGGATATGGCTTCAAAGGAAGGAAAAATGCTACTTTCAAGTGTTGAATTGTTGATTTTTTGCCATGCCCAAAACACAGCGGCACTCCCATAAATTTTTCATGGGGGTAACTGAATTTCAAGAATTCTATTATTCTGTTGTAGCATGTAGGCTAGGTGAAAACTATGCCAATATGGAGAGTTAAGGAATCGCGTTCTTCAAATAGGCTGATTGTCCTTTTCTTCAAAAAGGCAAACATGAAGCTTTAATTTGTGGTAGTAGACTGGTTGTAAGGAACAAAACATTTACTGTGAAAAGGTCCTAACAAGTTTAAGGGAGATTCATGGGTACCCATAGAGCCCATTTTCATTCAGATATCTTGAGGTGAGAATTCAAGGGACTCCCTTGAAGACTGCCATGCCAGTTGTTCTAGCCTAGCCTAATTTGAAGTGTTATTTAGCCCCCTTCCTGACAAGTTATTTTGGCATGGTTGCTACTTATGGATGCCTTGGGTTGTCTACTCTCGCAAGATACTCCTACCTTTACACTAGCTTAAAAAATGAGTGCACTACAGCCTCTTAAAAATCACCCTCCAAGTATTTTTGCCAGGGGGTGCCATTGGAGGTGACAGTGGAGGTTCAGCAATTGTATCAGGGGGTTGATGCCCCCCTGCCCCCCTTGGGGGTGCCACTGCCAAAAATGTACACTTCAATGTGACATTTTTGGCTGTTTCACTTAAATCTCACCTATAAGTAGCTGTTTGCATTGTGACATGGCATCACTGAATGATCATACAGTATATGATACAAGTGGAACACGTCACACTGTGTGGCTGCTTATTTCCTTGTTTTCATTTCCCAGTTTTCCCTGTATTTCCCTTCCCTTTGCCAAATGCTACTGTAGGAAGTAAAATATGGTTATTTTCACTAGGATGAGGGTCCTGCATTTGCTAATTTTACTCAGGGGAGGTCCTGAAAAAACAGCAGTAGCTCCTAGGAGAGTGAGGGTTGCGTTCACGATAGAAACAACATTGGACAGACAGAGAGAGTTGTTGTGGAGAGAGAACAGGGTCACAAAAGTGCAGCCACTGGCTTCTACTGTTGCTTAAGTGTGCCCTGCTCAAGTGCGTCTCATCTATAGGAGTTGGTGAGGAAGGAAGGCGCATTATTAAGTCTTTCATCCTTCTTTTCATCCCTACCATACTTACTTATCTGCTCTCCGTCTGCCCCAGTGTCCTCCGAACGCTCTGTATCGTCCTCATCATCCCCCGACGAGATGGCATCTGCACAGAGTAACCACGGTTACTGCCAACCTTTGGCAACCCGCATGCACACACGTACAATACTGCATGCAGAACTTTTCATGCAGTCCCTTTCGCGCAGATTTGCACAGACAAATTTGTAAGAAAAATGCTTGAGTGGGGCCCTTTTTAGATGAATCTTGTGAGCTACAGAAAAAATATATATAGGCCCTTGACCATATCTACTCCATGGCCACTTCCTGGACTCAACCACACTCAGTCCAACTCTAAATCTCTGAACTTCCTGTCCCATCCTGACCTTTCTCATCCCTGACTCACCTGTGACATTCACTATGAAGCAGACCGTGTCTTTGCCCACGCTGGTGCAGGTGTACAGGCCTGAATCCTTGGGCGTGGCATCACGGATCTGTAGCACCTCCTGTTCTATCACTGTGCGGTTGTTGGTGCCCAGCGAGCTGCCGTCTTTGGTCCAGGTGATGGTCCCCGTCGGCGGCAGAGGGCAGCTCAGCTTCAGCAACTCCCCCGGGTGCACCGAGCACACCGTGGGCTTAGAAATTTGGTATTTGTTCGATGCCTCTGCAGAGCGGATGGGGAGGGGAGGAGGAGGAGGATGAGGTTGAATGGGTGGGGTGGGGGGAGGCGAAGGACAGATTGGAGAAGGAAAAGGGTGCACAAGAAGGAGGAAGGAGAGGTGGGAGAGGAAGAAACAAGCCATAGTGTAAGAAACAAAAACACCACATAACCCCCAAATGGATGCACTTGAATCAACTTATGCAGGAGGAGCAATACAGAAAAGAGGAGGCCCATTTTTTTTAAACCATCACACCACCATGTCATTACCACATACTCCCAGTCAGTTCTTTGAAATGGAGCCCTTAGAAAATACCACTGTTCTGTTATCAGGTGTGCAGTGTGATTGGCGTTCATAGAGCATGCAGTTACGGCCATAGCAACATGTGTAGAGAAAAAAAAATCGATGCTTTGCGAGCAGGTGAGAACGTCACTGTGTTGAGAGACAGCCCCCCCACAACTAACATCCATCCCATTTAGCTTAGATGCCAAGCAGCCAGTGTGTGTGGGTGAGTAGGGAGCAGCACAGACAGATCCTAAAAAAAGGTAATAAAACTCCAGCACGTCTGCCCATCAGAGAAGAAAGCAGCCAAAAAGGTCTGGGACGGAAGCGGTTGTCAGGCAGGGAAAGGGAGAAAAGGGGTGGGGGTGGGGGATGGGGGGAGCTTTCTTTTTTGGCGTCACCTTGGTTTTGACTCTGCGCCTAAGCTTCGAAAACCTTGACCCTGGCTGACCTTGCTTGACTTTCTGTTTTCCATCTCTCTCTTCTTCGTTCTCTTTAATAACATGGCCATGGAGGATCTACAACCACTGCACAGGATCTGCCGGCCAAGGCAGAGAGCAAGAAACTCCTGTCGACTCCAAAGTGAATAAAACCTTCACTTCTGGGAGAAAATCCAAGTCCGCCTGCGAGTGCATGTGTGTACACCGTGTCCTCTGACTTGTACAACTGCACGGAGGGAACAAGGTGAATGTCCAATATATCAAAGGGAATTCAGAGTGTCCATAGCTGAGACATGCACTTCTACATCAGGACGGATTTAAACGTTTCCGTGCAAACTCTAGTCTGTGACTGAATGTTGAGCAAAAGGGGGGAAACTTGCCTGAAATACAAGCTGGCTTCTGCTACATATACTGTAGCCAATTCCAGTCACCTTGAGGCTGTTGCAGACTTTAACACACACACATTCATGCACAAGTGTGTACATTCACTCAGCTCAAACGATCTCTGCAACCATCCAGTGAGAAAAAAAAAACTGGAAGAAATTCCAAGTTCTTTTTATTGCAGCACAAAAATGTCTGTTTGTGTTTTTTCTTCAGAGGGAACTGAGTGAAAGTGGCAAAAAAAGAGAGGGATTAAAAAGATTTAAGGGGGGGAAAGTAGCAACAATGGAAAAGCATACGAAAAAGCCAGCGATGAAGGTATATGTAGTGTTTGAGTGAAGACTGATAGGTGTAATTATAGAGGCAGTGGCACTCCCAGCCTTTCCTGTACCTCAATACACCTTTTCAACAACATTCCACCCCCTTTATTGGCCTTACGTGTGTGTTAAATGTAAACTATACACACACACACACACACACACACACACACACTCCAGCCTCAACAGGAAGGGAAAGTCATTCCGACACAAGCCAGCGGTCGAGGCATGTGTGCGAGCCTCTAAACGCTCCCCCTGGGCAAGTAGACACACACAGACAGGTACAGTTACTGAATTGTCTTTTTTCTCTCTTCTCTCCCTCTTTCCTTCGATCCGGAAATAATTAACCCCTCCTTCTCCACCCAACTCTGAGTGTGTGGTCTGATAAGAGGTGGAGCTCCTGCGCTGATTGATGGGAGCTGTCTCCGCTACCTTTTACGACATGGTTTTCCACACCGGGGGCCACTGCCTTTTACTCCAATATTATTACTGGCTTCAGCTTTTCCTCTGCTGTTTAATTTAGGATTTTGTAGAGTTAGAGATGTCGTAACTTCCAGGACACAAAGCGGTGTAGGTATCTGCTGGGAAGTAAGCAGGTATGGACAATTTCAAGATCCCCGCAATGACACTGACGTAGGAACGCAACACCTGGAATGTATGCACACACACAGGCCGCTCTGTGTGTCAGCACACTGAAGAAATAGGGACGGTACTGAGGTGCTTCATAGAAAGATGATACAGATACATGGATGCACATGTGTGTTACACTACAAGGAGACATCTAAGGAAGAAGGAGACATGTATGGAAAGAAAATAAATACAGAGGAGAGGAAAGGAATCTCTCCAAATGGTGTGTCTGATTAAAGAAAGCATGCACGTGTTAGTTCTGCCTTCATCATTTTCTTATCTCTGCTGTGTCCATCTGTCCCCCTCCATCAAGTCCTCCTCCTGCTGCCGCTGCTCCTTCATTTCCCCCTTCAGCTTTGCCCTCTCCCTCCCCCCTTCCCACACTTCTCCACCCCCCACTGACCCTGCTGACCTAACCCTGACCCTTCCCAAACCTGTTGACACCTCCAGCATGCCCAATTGTTCATGGGAACCTGTGTCACGTAAGCACACACACACACACACACACACACACACACACACACACACACACACAAAGTGAATGCAGCAAGAACCTAAAGAAACCTCGACACTGAGAAAATTAAGATACAGAGTTTGGACCTTAATAAATGCATGAATCAGACACGTGCACACCAGGACATACAGGCTCTGACACACACTCACACACACCTTGAGGAGAGTTTACAAGGGTCCAGGGATGCATGCTGAGTTGAAGAGTTGAAACACTTCACTGCAGATTTTTCATCTCTGCAAAGTTTCATCCCGCTCTGCACCGCAGGAGGGGGCGTGCGCCTCGCTATCTCTCTCTCTCACACACAAACACACACACACACACTCACACTTTTGCTCGATTTCTTTCAAACAGCTTTCTCCTCTCTCCCCCTCCCTCCATCACCACTATCATTTTGCCTCTCTTCTCCTGAAGCACACCTCCATTTCAAAACCCATCTTTCTCGCTCTCTGACAGCTATTACAAGTGTCTATCAGGTGTGATAGATTCAGGCTGTCCAGTCCTGGCTTTGTCCTCACTCACACCGTCTTGGCTGACAATAATTAGTCTCGCAGCCTGAGTGTCTGCGGCAAAATGCAGCGAGCAATTCCCACCAACATCTACTTGACGTCTGCTCGACTGTCTGTCTCTGTCTGTCTGTCTGTCAAGCCAGCGAGAGCCAGGCTTGGCAAAGTGGCAAAGGGGGAGTTTACGACAGATTTCCTTACGTAAATGATCTTATGAATTTACTTCTGCAGAGAGGCACATTCGGCTGCAAATCTATTCTCCCATCTCCTCCCTGTCGCGCTCTGCACAACGGGATAGGCGGACTAAATGTAATGACTGCCATCTGAGGCATACACTCAGCATGCATGCAACAGGCACACACACACACTGCCAAATCACATTATCTCTGCTGCCCTTCTTATCCCTCCTTTCTTCCTCTCCTCTTCCCTCTGTATCCTCCTCACGTAGTCAAATCCCAGGACTTTTCTCCCCTTTTTTGTCTCTCCCTCTTTTCTGATGTCAGTGTCTTTTCACATTCAAATCCCTCCTTAGCTTTTTTTATTATGACAAAGGAGCAGCTCCATGAACTGGCTCCTGCTGGCGTCCATGGCAACAGCCCCTCTGCTTCACCCACCCCTCCACCCCTCATCAAGGCATTCCCTGAACCCCACCCGACCCCTTTAACCCACAGGCTAACCCCTTATCTCCCAAAATCTTCTTAAGTTGAAGCTCTATTGACCCTCTTCTTTGCTCTGACCTCTGGAGATTAATCTATTTTCCATTTTCATAATCAATGAATCTGCCAATTATTTTTTCCCGTCACAACTTCCCAGAGCTCAGGGTGACATCTGCAAATGTCTTATTTAGTCAATCCAGCAATCCAAAACCAACAGATAATTAGTTTATAATGATATAAAACAGAGGAAAGCAGCTAATGCTCACAGCGGAGAAGCTGGAACCAGAAAACTATAGAAAATTATAGAAATGATCAATTGAATATATCACGACAGTTGTTGATTATTTTTCCTCTAATTGTTTTAACTCTAATATACTAATTAACATAACAAGTGGCATTACTTGCAGGAGGTTCAGTGCCTCGCACAGAAACACATCAAAGGATGATCTATTATCCTGAGCAACTACTCTAAAAAAAAACTTACATAGTAGGTGCAACATTATCTAGTAAAATGCATGCTACTTTAGGAAATTGCAACATTGATTTTGCCTCAGCGTCTCATTTCTTAATCTATTTTTTTTTAAATTTTAATCAGTAGTTTTAGTCAGTGTTATTCCTCCACCATCACCACCTCCCCTATCCATGCTGGCTCAGATTCCACTCTGCCTCCTGCCGCACACCGGACAGTCCACTGAGACCTGAGGCACAAGCTGGCACAGGCCGCAGCTCTTCCCAGCCTCTTATCAGACAGGTGTGAGATCGAGCGGTGGAGTGACCAGGTATTTTCTGGCACATCAGCCAAAGCAAATAACAGTCCACACACACACATACACACACACACACTCAAACCTTCAAGTTTACCACTGGCCAACGGCAGGCTAATAAAAGTCATTGTGTGAGGGCCGTATATTCCGCCCAACTGCCCCCCCGGTCACACCACCGGCGTTTGTTTGGAGTTCAGTTCCATTGCCATCGCCACAGTCAAACACACACACACACAGACACACACTCTGTGTCATTAACTGGCCAGCTGACTCTTTTATACTTTTACCGCTGTACCCCTGCTGTGTAGATAGCACAGCAACTCCTTCACATTCCCACTTTCACACACAACCACCAACAGTCTACTACAATGTATGATCTTAATTAGCAGTGTATGATCATCATGACTGTTAATGAAATAAAGGCAATTACTGCTGTGTTTAACACAAGCAGACGATGTATCTTGTGAAATAAGGTACGCAGCGTACCAGTGGAAACTTGATTAAGAGTAGAAATCATGCAGCAAATAAATACAGAGATATGCCAAGAAGGCAATTAGGTTCCTACTGTACGCAGAAACTCTTTATGAAACACAACTTGTCTTTTGTCGACAAGTATCCATCCTTTTCTTGTTTCTGTCTGAGAATGAAAGACTCATCCTTGACACATAATGCAGCCTTTATTTATTTAACCACTCAACTCTTTTGAAGTGTTTGCCTCCATGCTGATCAGAGCTTTTTCTGAAGAACAGAATTTGGCAGGGGAGAACAGGAAAGTACAGCCAGACCATGAGCTGACTTTTGTCAGCTGCACTCACATTCAGCCTTCGTTCCAGTCAGCGTGCCTGATGCCACATTTATTCCACGTTTTAATGCAAAGAGGGCCCTGGCTGAACAGACCAGAGAGCACAGAATACCAATGTTAAAGACACACACCTGCTGTGTTTGGCACCATTGTTATTCAGCTCAGTCAGAGTATTTTAATCACTGTGCAAGCGGAGAGCGCCTGGACAAGGTAAACACTCCCATAGATATTGAAGTAGCTACAGGGACAACAATAGGTCTGTTGTGGAGGCCTTAACCAGCGCGCTCGCTCTACTTCTACTGTTACAGCAGCCACAGGTAAACAAACTAGCAAGGCCACCAGGGGTGCAGGCGTGGACTCTATGGAGACAACATTGATATGCAATCTGATGGATCTACAGCAATTACTGCTCTCACACACATGCAGTGGTGTGACCCAGGCTGCAGGGCAAAAGGGGTGAGGGGGGGTGGAAATCCTACGTCTCTGTAGAAGGCGGGACCAGCCAATCTGTCTCCCTCACATCTATACCCTACAGGTGACAGCAGTGCAGCCCACCAGGAGCTGTGATCACAGGGAGACCACAACAAACCGGAGCCGTGGACGCACTGATTCAATCACACACAGCTGAAAAATAAAATCTATGTTTGCCGTGTGTAGCAGGCAAACTGACTCAGGATCAGATAAGCAGGCCAGGGTTCTCTGTGCCCCGTTGATCCCTCATCATGTGACCCCCAGGTCTAGCCTCTTAATCTCCAGTCACATGACTTCACCGCAGCCCAGCGCTCTGTAATCTCTCCATCTAAAGGAAGAAGTCAAATATGCACAAATCCTCTTAGACCTTTCCTGGAGGATTGTATAACTCTGGAAAACTCTCCCTCTGTCCTCTCTATGGCCATGTAGCAAAGCGCCCGGGCCATGTGGGGCTCTGAACTCACCAGCATGGAGCCAAACAGTCTGCGACAGAACAACAAAAACATCAACAAGAGAGGAGAGCGCAGGCAGCCTCTCATCAAGGTAGGTAAGAATGATACCTGACCTCTAGGGCAAAGGGCAAGACAAGGTACAGCGTGTATGTGTGTGTGTAGGGAGAGAGACAGATGGGGGAAGTGGCTTAAAAAAAAGTGATGCTCTGTTGTTGGCCCAACTTACAATTAGCATGCTGATTAAAAGCCCGGGAACAAAAGGCTTTGGAATGTGAGTCACCATCCATCACAACAACTCTAATTAGCTAGTCTCTGACCAGACTGGAGACAGAAAACGGAGAAGCCTCAAAAGACAAGAAAAACAAACAGCTTTCCCTATACTTTTACTAATAAAAAAACATGGGTTTATAACATTTAAATTCACAAACTTTGCAGACAACAACGCAGACAGGCAGTCGTGACTCGAAGAAACAAAGCAAAGCCCTGAACTCTGTATTCTCATTTCTCTTTCCCTCCCTCTTTGTGCGTCTTTCCAGACAAACAGGGCATGAGAGAAAATGCCAGCATAAACACAGTCCCACCCTCCTTCACGGCTCTCCCTTGTCCTCCCATGCGGGGTCACAAACCTGCCTTTAACACTCAAGTATACCCTGAACTACCACAGACATCAGCAGGAGAAATAAAACATAAAAGTGTGAATCCCACGCCTCATGGTGAGGAAAACAAGAGGCTCGCCATGCTGAGGTTAGTTGTTTCCTTTTCAGTGTATTATTAATCTCCTGAAAGTCTCACATGAATGCTATTTCTACTTGTTAGACTTTTAGTGAAGTTTATATGGTTAGAAGGGCTCAAAAGACCGGTCTCCTCTGCAAGAAATATAAAATACTAACTTGTAAGTGTACAAGTGACAGTGATACCTTGTTATTTTGCGACTGTTTTATCTTAAAATGGATGTAACAGAAATATCCCTTAGTTCAGTGGAGGCATATTGTAGATTTTTATCCACTGACATTTAAGTTAAGGACAGGAATTCTAAGGAAAGGATGCAAGAGTTAACCAAAACTCAAGGTTTGAGTAGGGAAAACAAACTTGACAGAGCTACACCTGCTCTCTAAAAACAAACCAAACAAATGGTTTTCCCCCCTGCTCCACCTCCCACACTCTTCTTTTTAGTCCTTCCCCATCCCCCTCCGCTTACCTTCAGGTTCCAAAGTGGCCTCCTCCTCCTTGGTGCCAGTGAGGGGCGGCCGGGCCACGCTGACGGTCAGCAGGGACAGCAGGACAGCGGCCAGCAGCCAGGCCCACGAGGCCATCCCGTTAGTGGGGGCAAGCGCTCCCCATACCCCCCTTCTCCACCTCCCCCTGGACACTGATCCCATCTGAGGGGGTCCACCCAACCATCAACTGCTGCCGGGTCGGCCTGTCACTCAGTGGAATTCACCCAATCACCTGGGCTGAGAGGTGAATGAGAGAAAAGGAGGAAGGGAAGGTGGCCGAGTGATGACAGAGGAGGTGGACACAAGAATGAGAAAAAGGACATTTGTTAGTGTGGAATAATTCATTTCAGAGACCTTGTTTCTGAACCCTTTTTCCTTCTTTCTTTATTTTACAGAGTGAGACAAAAAAATGGAGCAAGAGAAAGCAACAGAGACACAGAGGGTTTCACAATGCTGTCAAACAAGCCGTGCCACAGACATACCGAAGCTGTGAGGCAGCAGCAGTCAACACAACTTGCATCTATCTTTACTTCATATCTATAATTAAATGCATTGAATTGTGTCTTAGAGAAACCAATTAAGAGCTCTGTAGGTCTTAGTATTCACAGTCTAACCAGTCTGATGTATCCCTGACTCACACTGCCAGACGTTGTGTAAGTTAATTAAAATGTGATTTCACACAAATCTGATGCTTATTCTCCTAAATCAAATTAATACTAAAAGCTATTCTTCAGTGATGAGGCATAATGTGATTTGAAAATATCCCTGGCACAGGATGGACAGCAGATCAGCCAATGTGGCACCAATTTGGATTAGATGGACATCGTTTATTCCCGTGCGCAACAGATGCGCCAAACCTGTTGCCCGCGCTGCTGCATCCGTGTTAATTGTATTCCTAAAGAGGGGGCTCTTATTGCATTTGCGTGACTTGATTATGAAACCAGTAAGGCTTTAATTGAAATGCAATATTGCAATATTGGACACACACACACACACACACACACACACACAGCAATCTGTTTAGCCAGACATCTGCGGTTCAACCGTGCTGAAGTGTCTCAGGAGGTTTGGTGAAGTCACGCTTCCCTGCGCTCCTTCTGCTCCAGCTGGACGTATCGATTGGTTTTTACCCGCAAAGACACATGTAGTTTGACTTCTACAGAGTCAACCTGAAAACGTGGAGCCTGGTTTATCTTTAATCCCCCCCCTCAGGGACTACACGCGACACGGACAGTGGATGCGCACATGATGTCGGGGTGAATCCATGAATGCACCCCGACATCCTAACTCTATTAGAAATATGTGCACCGGTGTGATTTTGCAATTAAGGTGAATAATTCTGCGTAGTTACAGCTCAGACGTATGAATTATTAATGGATTGTAAACCAATCAGTGCACCAATCAACCACTGGGCTTACCGCTGTCTGAAAACTTCATCTGGACGAATAGAGACCAGAATTACGCAGAAACCATCATTTAAAAGCGCGTGGCACACACAAAACAATGAATATTTCAGCAAGTATTGAATATAACTAAGAGCTACATATGTAAAAGAACCGTTGACAATAAAATATGAAATCTATAAACTCATAAAACTTAAGAGAAAATGGTTTAAAGAGTTTACATAATGTGCTCGTCATTAAATAAACTCCTTTTTGCATGTTGCTGACGACATGACATTTTGACACATGTGGGACTTTGCTCCATACATGTCCACAGCTTTCATTTAAACCGGGCTTTGAATGAAATTTCTTGGCGCTGATTGAATTCCTATTGAAATTCAAATCAGTTGGCTTTTTCCACAATGGGGGCTCATTTGGAGCTGCTCAGTGATTTAGGGCTCCGGCACCAAGCAGTGAAAAAACAACTGCGGTCACGGGATAATTGGCACCATAAATGCAATGTAGAAAATTAAGCAAAGTAATAAATAACCAGGACACTTGTTAATGGGCCTTAAAGTGATGATGCAAGGTGCTGCGTGGTTCCTCCTCTCCTAAGATAAACAAGGATTTCTCTGATTTCACTTAGGGTGGTGGAAAAATAAATAAAGTGCACTGCATTATTTTGTTAGATGTATTTTTTTTAACTCAAATAAACTTTATAGACAACTTTGCATATTTTAAAGAAAAGTCTCAATAAAGACTTCTTACTCAGACAACTTTGTAAATTCAGTTGTAATTATGAAATTGTAATTATTTTTGCTGTGCAGCTGTGAAGAAGAACAAAATATTGCAAAACCCAAAAAAGCGCAAGGCATTTCTACAACCACGTAGCTTAATGGCCATGACAGCCAAAACCCTGACAGATGAGATTGTGAGAGAAACGTTCAGACGTAACCAGAATATACTTACCAGGGAGGAATAAAATCGTGGAGATCTCTGTTTTGGCATGCACAGATAAGGGAGGAGAGAGCATGAGCTGAATCCAGAGGGAGGAATGTCTCCAACTCCACAATGCACCAAAAAAATCTGCGAGGCGCTGCCTTTTTCAGCTTACTATTCCACAATCAGCCGGCATCAACTCAGATCAGAGGATATATTCCAAACCCGACTGGCAGCGTAGTCCAGTGCCATGCAAAGAAATCCGAGTTTACACGCGTTATCCTTCATAAACAGTTCGGAAAACCATACCGCTGTCCCCCCGAAACTTTCCTCCCCGTCACCAAGTTTCTTCCAGGGCGCAAAACATGCCCAGTGTTCCCGAGCAGCGCACTTGTCAACTAAAAAGAAAGTTTGCAGCTACGAGGGAGGCGGAACGGGGTCTAAAAGGTACAAGAGGATAGTTGTCCGATGCAAAATGTCATAAAATCCATCAATGCGCGTTCCCCTGGTGAAAAGTGCGTCTTTCGCGTCTCTTTCTCGTCTTCCGCCGACAGTCCTCGCACTGTTTCTCAGACGCTTTGTCAGGTTTACTCGGTTTTTTCTCCTCCTTACGTCTCCACACACTGCCCTCCTCCTTCACTCCAGTGGGTGTCATCCCCCCCCCCCCCCCCCCTCCAAGCACCCCCGTGTAATTCGAGCCGCTTTTCCTGGCCGCAGTGCCTTTGGGCCCTGCCTTCCTCCGCCCATCAAGCTGCAGCGCTGCCTGCCCGCCTGCCTGCCCTGCCCGCTCAACTTGCTCAAACTGGGGCCAATACGAGGACGAGGAGGGCCCCCGCTCCGCTCCGGAGCTGTCAGACCGCAGTAACAACGCCCCTCAGTGGCCAAGGCATGACATCTGCGGGACACACACACAAACGCTCAAGGCATCTACACTTAGCATATTCAAATCCTGCAGTGGTGCAAGAAATGTCTACATCATTTTTGTAAGTAAAAGTACCAGAAGCACTTTAGAATATAATCTGTTTCAAGAAGAAGTCCTGTAAAAGTTTTGAAGTAGCCTGTATAGCATAGAACATGGCACCATCTTCTAAATAGGATATATTATGGAGCAACAGAGGCAGCAGTAGTATTACAACAATATCAAAATATACATGAAATATAGCAAAGTCATAATATTACAGGTACTTTTCCTTTTAATACTTCATCTGCCATGTAGTAACTATAGATGTGGAGTATAAAGTCCAATATTTCCCTCTCCCCCTCATCTTCCCTTGAAGCATAAAGTAAACTGGGAATACTCAAGTGAAGTACATCGACACTGTTTTTAGTAGCAGACCTTCAGTAAATACTTTATTGTTCCAGTGAGATGCTGCACCAGGGGATGAATGTTAACCAGTGCAACAAGGGCTTACTGTAGGTTTCACTTCAACACTTAAGGGGACACATATGAATTAAAGGGTTTGGGTGTCAAACACATAATTTTATGCATTCTTGTGTGCACCAATTTTGCCTTTTCTGTATCAATTTACGGTGTAAATGCCTTTAATTTCATCAAAATAAAACTCCTTTTCTACTTTCATGTTCTTACTGCTGGCAACAGAGGCACATGCTCTAAATATTGAGGGGGCTGTGTCCCCTGCATCCCCCCCCCCTCCAAAATGTATCCTATGCAATGCAATACAGCCAGCAACTTGTATGGCACCTTTACAGCAAGTCAGGCTTGGGTGTTCCTCATGATCACTTCAGCAGATGACTAACTACTTGGCCAAGAGGGGCAGCTCATGAGTGAAATCTGTCTTTCTTATAGCAACATATGCACATGGAAATTAATCAGAAGAATATCTGAGTGAAATAAGATATAATTAATTGAATTAATTGTTTATACTTTATTAATCCCAGAGGGGAAATTACATTTTTTCACTCTATTGTCATGTACACACAGGCCCGAAATACACACACTTGCACAAACAGGACCTATGCATTCATTAAAGCAACACTTACCCTTCTGGAAATTTTACGCTTTTCTTTGTTTAGGTTAAAATGCTATTAATAAGCTGATGGCACACTAAAATGTAAATTAATTCCACCAGAGATAAAAACTCATAATTATACCATTCTCATATGGTTCTAAGAAAACTCCGACCAATCAATCCGAATGCAATGATTGGCCGAGCGTCCTGTCTGTCTTCCCCACGTGGAGGCTTCTGACTGGCGTAATGCGTTGCTTTAAGTCAAACTTTGAGGTACTGAGGTATATTTGACGCTACTTTACTTTTGCAGGACATAGGTCCAATCTCGTCCGATCTCGGAAGCTAAGCAGGGTCGGGCCGGGTCAGTACTTGGATGGGAGACCGCCTGGGAATACCTGGTGCTGTAAGCTTGTGGGGCGGCAGTAGTTCAGTCCATAGGGACTTGGGTTGGGAACCGGAGGGTCGCCTGTTCGAGTCCCCATCCGGACCAAATATGGAGTGTGGACTGGTAGCTGGAAAGGTGTCAGTTCACCTCCTGGGCACTGCCGAGGTGCCCTTGAGCAAGGCACTGAACCCCCCAACTGCCGAGGTGCCCTTGAGCAAGGCACTGAACCCCCCAACCGCTCGCGGCGCCTGACCTCTCTCCACTTTGTTCATGTATAGGTCCTGTTTGTGCATGTGTGTGTCTTTCGGACCTGTGTGTAATTGACAGCAAGAGTGAAAAAATTGAATTTCCCCTCAGGGGGATTAATAAAGTATATATATATATATATATTTAAATATATATATATAATATATAATATAAATATATAATATTTAAAGATTAATTTGACACACATGTGTGATCAGTTTAAAGACATATTGTAGATTGAAGTACTTTACAGTATCAGTAGTTAAAATTAGCTCCACCAGTTACACCCTTACAATGCTGCTTACATGTTAATGCATTAATGATAATGATTCAATAATATAATATAATAATATACCACTATATAACTCTGAAGGTGGCCCCTCTGTCTTCAGAATGAGTAGCCTCCTTTTACTTTTGATACTTTGAATACTGTATATTTTGCTGCTAAAACTTTCATCCTGTCGACTAAAGTTTTGAATGTAGGACTTGTTGCAACATAGTATTGCTACTTAAATTTAATTATTGATCTGAATGCTTCTTCTACCCCTGCTTACACAATGAGCTCAACAATAAATATTCATTAAATTTCACATCACAAACATTATACAAGAATTTAAGCATCCAGTATTAAGCAAAGCGCCTGTGATAACATAATGATAACATGGAAGCAAAGAGGTTAAAGGGAGGGACTGACAGATTTTTTTCCTATGATATGGCGTCCTGTTGCAGATTTTGAAATAACTGAAGTTCATAATTTTTCTACAGATGAACAGATCTGTCCACAGCTACCCAGAGAGAGACTGAAGGCTGGCCCCCTGTAGCTCGTCCCCCACTGCTTCAAGCTGTCTCCTGCATTGGTTCAGGCGTTCAAGTGCTCTGAAAGAGACACAGGGGAGGGTGGAAGACTCTAATCTCCACAGACTTTTTATTTTTGTCTCACTTCCACTGCTGAAGCCCTCTTTTTTTAAACAAGGGAGGGAAAACTCTTCCATTCATTTTGAAAAGAGGCACTAACAAGGCTTTTTTTTCTGAGGCAAAGGTTTGGCCTGTGAATGGAGAGTTCTACGTCTGTTTTTCTCTCCTCTCCCATCTCTGCCTCCACCAGTGAAGCCATCAGATAACAGTGGAGCTGACAGGTTGGCCAGAAATAAAGAGGGAGCGAGAGGTGAGGAAGGAGAGTTTGACTCATTTTTCAAGAGTGGCACAAACTACCCCCCACTGTTTCTCCGTCTCTGTGTGTCTCTTTCCTCCTACTACATGAGTCTATTTACAATCGCCCAATTTATTTTCCACTGCTCGGGCATCCCACGTTTGAAAGAAACCTCATCAAGCAGAGTCTCATGGGCCTTTTGACTAAGAACTGGATGGACTCAATGCCCTTGCACTGTGGTATCCGTCAACCTGTCATTGTCCCTCTTCATCTCCAATCTTTTCTTCAGTCCTCTTTCTTCCTTAATCCCTCCTGCGCCAGCCGCCGCAGTGTTTGGAATTAGGAAGCAGAGTGAGAGGAAAAGAAAGTGACAAGCTAATAGCTTGCCATCACCATCGCAGATGAACATATTGATTCCTTGTCATTGTTGATAGAAATCATCAGGAGGGCAGCTTATTGGTGAGGTTCTCCAATAACTGCCTCTTAATGGTGGGAATACTTCTTATTGCTGTGACGATTGAAGCTGTGAGCGATGTTTGAGGCTGAGCCACTCACCAGTCATTAAGCACGCCTCCTGCTGCTATGCAAATCTAAGATGCTGCTGAGGAGAGCTAATCAACAACTAGCCGTTACTTCCCTTTGTCCATGGACCGGATAATTGGTTCACATTAAAGTCCCCCTACACTCCAGAATGAGTTTTGCTTATTGTTACTTCACTTGGATGTCTGAGCTTCACCGCACAGTATGATGCGAGAGCAGAGACTCCAGGATGCTGTTTTCAAATTTATCTGCAGAGGAGGGAGAAAGCTTCCCTGCGCTCACCTTAAAAACACGTCAATATAAACATGTTTTTTTGTCATCACAACTAGTTTGGAGGCCAGTTATGTTCCACTGTGAGACTTATAGACCGAATCACCATGATGTCGTCCTAACAATCACTTCTGGAAACACAACTGATTTGTTTAGGGAAGATTCGTGAAATTGGCAACCTTGTTTATTTCTGTTGTCATTTTCAGCTCTAAGGTTCCGTTTATACGACAACGATTTCAACTGAAAACAGTAAACTTTAGTTGCGTTTTGGCCAATCGTTTACACGACAGCGGCATTTTGGGTGCCTGAAAACGCAACGTTTTGAAAACGGGTTCCAGAGTGCAACTTTTTGGAAATGGCACCGTCTCCGTTGTCATGTAAACTTGCAATATGCAGTTCCTCTCAAAACGGAGACTTTTCACACATGCGCATTACACTTCCAGTCACTAGGCATGCGCGGAAAGTCGACCATCACAACAACAATGGTGGACTCCCGAGCTCTGCTTGTGCTGCTCACCCTATCGAATTTATCAACGCTTCCCCAACATAGTGTAGATTTACTGTAGCAACTCCACCTCGTCGTCTGTCCAGACAAACGTTTGTGCGGTTGCCATTTTGTTTGTTTATACATCGCCGCTCTGTAGAAGGAAGCGTAAGCGTCACACCGCCAACTACTGGCCTGGCATGTATACTGCAGCCTTTTTGGTCATTTTTGCGGATCCGTGTGCACGACCAATGTTATCAAACATTGGAACTTTTTTCAAGTCAGTTTAAGCACATGCTGTATTTAGAATATTTCCATTGCTTTACCTTGCACACAAATCAATCAAGGCACCAGCAGAGCAACTCCTGTGATCTGCAAATTAAAATGAATGTTTTTGGCACTCAGATGGGCCCAATGGAGTCTGGTGGCTTTGAGATAGTGGCTTCTGTTCCCTGTCAGAAAGGGATCTCTGACGGCAAGGTAAAGCAGTGAAAATATTCTAAATATTGCATATGCTTAAGGTCATACTGATCTTTTTAGGTAAGCCTTTTTTAGGTTGCTAAGATCTAACCAACTAAGACTTGAAAACATACAATGATAATGGATTTTCATTTTGAAACTAAAAATTTGGGATTTGTAATCGAAGAAGAGAAGTATGTATTTTATACAGTTTTAACAAGTTAATGAATGTATGTAATAAAGACACAAATTATCATTAAAAATAGAGGGTTTTCGTATGTCCTTAATTGTTTAGCCTGATATTTATAATATTTTACTTGGTGCCAGAAATTGCTACCTCTCAGCCATGCTAGCACCATGGCTTTAGGTCTGTATGCCCACCACTTTCATCCAGAGAATATCTTGACAACTATTGGATGAATTGCCATAAAATTTTGTACAGACATTTATTGTGCCTGAGGGATGCACCCTAATGACTTTGGTGATCGTCCTCCTCACAGAGGCACAAGCCTGGCCAAATACTCCTTCTTATTCCGGTGTTGTGAAGGTGTTTGTAACTTTTCTACTGCAGCTTCTGTCTCGGACATGTCTATTTAAGGCAGGCGCAGTCATCACAACAAGTCTTCTCAAATCCCAACAGTGCTATATCAGTGATAACACAGGCAACGGTTGTGGCTCACGCCTCTATTGGAGGCAATCAACCATTATACAGTGCTTTTTTTTTACTGCAGTGGCACACAGACAATCCACTCCCTTACAGTGTGCTGAGCCAGGATGGCTAAACCCCTCCCTGTGTGTCTCTGAATGCTATTGAAGCCTAACGGAGATATTCACTGTTGAGAACCGCGTGAGTACAAAACACACTTGTTCTCCTTTAGAAGATCGTTCTTGCTTCTTCCTTGAGGGTGCTGCTGTTAATCATGAGTGGCAGTGATATGTTATTGTAACTTCACTGTGCCAAATCCTGGAGAGACCCCTCCTTTTTCTCCCAATATATCACTGACACTATATAATTAAAACAACAAACGTGGGTGACTCACATCCTGTGCAAAATATGAAACAAATGCGTTGAGCTGTGTGTGGTGGGGGGATGGGGACGGATTGAGGAGAGAACTAAGAAGTAGACATGCGCCTCGGGGTCTAATTTGAACCATATATGTTAGCTTCTCTGCAGCCATGTGGCGATGTAAGGGGACCCTGAGAGAAAGTGTAAGAGGAAAGTTTAGGTGTTTGGTTAGAGAGGGGGACGAGAACTGGTAGTAGCAGTACAAGAAATGTGTTTGAAAATGGTGAGTATTGTGAGAGCAGCTCCTTATCTCTTCATGTGGGCACACTGGATATCTCCTCTATCAAGGAGGCCAGCTCTTACTGCTGAACCCCCTCCACTCTGCCCGACATGAGCCATCTCACACAGCGAGTCCCTCTGCTTTTAGCTCAGGAGGCATCACCCCATAAGTCATCAGGTCTTCCTCTTCACTGTCACTGATACGCTGTAATAACCTCATCCAGAAAGCCAGGCCTCCGCTGTCCTCTCCTCCCCCTCAGCAGGTAACAGAGAGCAGGGATAGAGGGAGTGGATAGAGGGGGAGTGGAGGGTCAATCATCCAGATTCCTCACATGTTTCCACCTCAGTACTCCAGAGTGTTTGAAATAGCTGGGATGCCTGCAGATTGAGCTTGCAGTGGAGCTCAGCTGAAAGGGGAGCACAAGGAGAAGGAGGGGTGATGTTTCCAGCTTGAAACTGGGAGTTTGGTAGTTTCAACTCCCTCAAGCTGCAATGGGAAACAGCAAACAGCAGCACAAGAAGCAGAAACATGTGGCGCTCTGCAGTGTTGCAGTGTAACTCCTGATCAAAATGTCTGCTTTCCCTCCCACCTGACTGGCACCATTACTCCTTGTAAAAATAACACAGGACTTTTTCCAAAGAGAAACACAGAGAAATGCTGAGTAGAACTGACAACTTTATACCTCTATATAAAATGAAGAATGAACAGAGCTTTTTCCTGGCATTTTAACAGTGACAAGGATCTCTCTCTCTATCTCTCTCTCTCTCTCTCTCTCTCTCTCTCACTTCTTCACTCTGTCTTTGTCTCTCTTTTTATTTCACCATTCCTTTCTCCCTTTTTTCCACGGTTCAGTGGTCACACAACACATGAGCATTATGCTCACACACACGCATACAAACACATTACACAGCTCATTTGCTTTCAGAGAACAGGTCACTTCAGTCATTGTGGGTATGACTCATACTTTGCAAGTCAGGACTTCAGCCTGTGCTGACACTGTTGAAGTTTGGTTTGTTTTTCTCCTCAAGCTAACAGTCTTGTAGGAGTTAACTACAACAGCTCAATATTCCTCTTAAGCGAAGGTACACATCCTGACTATGAGTTGTAAGGCTTACGTCATTGCAAAGCCAGAGATTCATTAGTTCGGTGACTCAGCGCTCAATCCTGCTCCCAGTAGAAAAGTGCTTGGACAGAAAATACATCAAGTTAGTCCTTGTGTCCCTGTTGAAAGTCTCGAGTAGGGAGAAATATTGAATAACAATAACCATGAAAACCATTATTTATTTTGTCATTTTTGCTGAGCCAGTGATCACAAGTAGCCTGAAAGTTATGTATTACTGATAAATCTTAAAACCTAGTATAACAGTACCACAGGTAGAGAACAAAACCATACCATACCACACCATACCAATTTATTTATATAGCACATTTAAAACAACAGAGCTGAGACCAAAGTGCTTTACAAGTAAAAGAAAAAAAAAACAGGTAAAAAGACATCCAGAAAGCCAGTAAACAACCTCAGTAACGTCCATTTTATGGAAACATCTATCTGAAGTTTTCCAACATAAGCATTAGCAAAATACATTTGCATTGGTGTACATTTCAATGAATGGTTCATAATTTTGGGAAATATGCTTATTCACCTCCTGGTGGAGAGTTAGATGGGAAGATTGATGCCACTCTTGTATCTGTGTGATGGCAGCAGGTGAGCTTAGCTTAGCATAAAGGCTGGAAGCAGGGGTAAACAGCTAGCTTGCCTCTGTCCAGTCATAACAAAATCTGCCTACCAGCAACTCTAATGCAGCATTGACATTGAATCAGGCAGACGCTAGACAAAAGAAAGACAACACTTGTAGATGGCACTAGAAAAACAAGCAAGCAGTTTGACGGGATGGCAGGACGGTAAAACCAAACATGCATGACGATATGTTGCAATGGTGACAGTGTATTGTTCACAAAAAATGACATAAAATATATACAATAAGACTATTTAATGTTTATTATTTTATGTAATTATTCTGGTAATTGTCCAGATCACCTATGTTTCCCTTTGTTTGAAGGAGCAACAAAACATTCATTGCAGAGGACAGTGGAAACTGGTCAGAGCCAAGAAATAGTATGGCACGTAATGGTAAATTGGCAAACCGTCATTTGTAAACCTCAGATTTAGTTAATGAGCTATAGAGGTGCTGGTGGGCAGATTTTGTGACCACCAGACCAGCCAGGCTAACTGTGTCCCTGCAGTTTTGGGTCCATGTCAGCCCATGTCAGCCCATTGGTCCGACATCCCATTGGTCCGACATCCCATTAGTCCGACGGTCCGCGGTGCTGAACGGCTCCCAGCGGGTGTACTTCTGCCTTGATGGTGCGCCGCGACTGGCTCTGGGTCAGCTGGGAAAGGCTTGAGGCGAAGCAGGCTCACAGCTTATGTGTTTGTCACTTTCTTTTTCATTTTAACCCACACCAAGATCTTTTCCTGACCCTAACCAAGTGGTTTTTGTGCCTAAACCTAACCAGACCTTAACCACAGGGCATCATGATGATTTCGGAATGGACTTCGGAACAATGGGTTTAATATGGTCGGAACAATGGGCTGTCGAACCAATGGGCAGTTCCCGCAGTTTTGTTGCTAGGCTATCCAGCAGTGAGCAGCTAGCCAATTGTAACTTCATATTAATCAAACAAATAGGAAAGTGGTATCAGTCTTCTCATTTAACTCTCCAAAGGCAAATCAGCCTATTCTCCAAAATGTCTTCATACAGTATTTGTTTAAAAAGTAGGTCACCTATTCAAAAAAGTGTATCAAAAAGTTAGACAGAAGTGAGACCAACTCTCACCACTGAAATACGTTGTTTCACTTGGTTTACAGTGTGAACCGTAAGACCTTAATGCTCTGTGTTAGATTACATTACTTGGGTACATTCATAGAATTTGCAGTCTGGTCCTGATTCCCTGTTGTTGGAGGGAGTTAGACATTAGCGCTGACTGCAGCGATCACTACAGTTCTTCTGTCCGGAGCAGCAGGAAGTCAGGTTAAACATTACCTGGTGTTCAGAGTCGAACTCTTCCCCAGAAAAACAGCAGCAGCCCTGAGTGACAACTCACAGGATGTGTGCTTTGTAGTACCTACAATCTACTGCTCTTACCAGCAGCACTATCCGCTGCTATGAAGAGAACTGATGCTATCTTTGAGGAAGTCCTCGTGGACTCTCTTTTAAGGCAGCGGGGGTTTCTGAAAGACTTTCACTGCATTTTGAAAGCAGGTGTTTTCTATTCAGAGTCTTTACACCATTTGAAGATGAGCAGAGCCTGTCATCTGGCTGATCTTTAGAGAACATTTGTCGTGGCAGACAGTGATAAAGCAAGTACTAAAGAGGGCTGAAGAATATAAACCCAAAGCATTTAGGGTCTTTCTGGAGTGCCCACCTCAGAGAGAGTCATGCATTCCCAGCATACACATAGCTTTCATTGTGATTATAGATCGAGGGAGGCCCAGGGAATAAATCACAAGGTCAGTGAATGGGCTGTCTGACCTTTAACCCTGGGGCAGAGAAAAGACTCTGCTCTATGTCCTGATGTCATCAGCAAGTCATTACCGCCAAGGCTCTCAACACCTCAACCATCCCACCCTGACTCACACTGCTGAGCTGCTATTGGACAAGCCCCTGGCCTCAGCACCTAAATCACTCTGCAGGGCGGCAGTTATAGACTTGACCTTGGCTTGGTGCTGTTTTCCATTCCCCGCTCCCACATTTAACTCTGTTTATTGTTTCTCTGTGTCCCTACTAACTGCTCTGTCCAGTGGCAGGAGCACAAGAAACAGTAAGTTATGGACAGAGGAAACATTATTGCCCCAACATGTTTTTGGTCTTGTCAGTAACATCTAACAACAACTATAGAGTTCTTAATTATTCTTATTGTACTCTATGCCAATATGGCTATTTGAAAGTAACTGTTTATCCAGGAGATATTTAGACAAGTGTCAGCGGTCTGTTGTTTTGCCTTTGTGTAGCTGACGTACTTTGCTGAAACAAGACTAATGCATTGAGGTAAAGCATATGTTTTCTTAAGAAACGATGAGGTGAGCTAAGGTTAACTATTTTGACCGTGAACGCCAATCTGAGGCCTAATTTGAGCTGAGCGGTCTCCTGAGGAGTCACCTCCTCACCAGGGCCCTGAACTTTGACCTCTTCAAGCTGCTCCTGCACTACATCCAGAGAGAAAGATAGAGGAAGAGAAGGAAAGTGACAGAGATATATGTCTTATTAAACATCTCCACACTCTGCATCATGACAAATTACTCTTGTGCACACATGACAGGACGGCAACTCTCAAAATACAGTTTTAAAAACGACAAACTTAGATTTCCAGTCTTTCTTTCTTTGTGTGCATTTGTGTGTTCTGTTTTCCCGGCTGTTTACACAGTTTCCCGTACTCAGTAACAGAGGAGCGTCTGTGAGCGAGCTGGCTTGACTCAAGGCTTCAGGTTGCAGCATGCCCACCTCTGCAGCAGACTGACAGATTTACATTGTTGTCTACCACATTGTTCCGCACTTGCAAGTTCTAATCATTCTGTTGAGCAATGGCATCCCTTGAAAAACCCATCTCTCAGCATCTACCCGTTTCTTTTTCTCCCGCCCTCTTGCCCACAGCAATGGCAGAAACCCTGAGCTGAGCAAAGCAGTGCAGATTAAAAACTCCTACAAGGCCTATAAAAAAAAACAAGTACTTATGAAGGCACCTGGATAGACTCCTCTGCAGAGCTGAATGCCCCTCAAGACAAAAGACCTATTGACTGATTCATTTATAGAAAAGATTATACCTACACCAACCTTGGCAACTTGCCGGGAAAACTCTTTACAATTTTCATGTAAACAGACGTATATGCCTGAACATGTGTCGACTAATGTACACTTCACTTGTTGGAAAACCGTACCGAACAAATAAATTAATCAGGCTGAATGCTACACTTCCTTTCAAAGCACTTAGCAGTTCGGGTGCCCCGTTAGTGCATATTCCATCAATCATGATCAAATCCCTCTGGAAAGATGGGACGAGGCCAACATGCAGAACTGTTCCAACGGGGCAGCATTTTAGCAAAGAATGACGGAATTGTAAATGTGGTTTGTGTTGAAAAGTACAGAGAGCAGCAAAGAAATACATCTGCGAGTCGGGATGTAATAAAATGTTTCTAACTAAAGGATATCATTTAGTGTAGTTTGTGCCACCGTCTAATTGGGGATGCTTTATAAGGGGGTTTTCAAGTTGTTACCAATGGCTTATTAATAATGGCTAATAAATCATTTATTAAAGCCTTATAGATGAATAATAAGCCACTTGAAAGACCAAATTAAGGTTGCTAGGTTGTAAAAAATTGTTTTTGGCTATTGCTTTAAAGGAGCTCTATATATTCAGAGCAAATCAGCAATTGTCTACACACGGCTCTCAACATGGAGGAGGCTGAGCCAGCAGCTACCAACAGTGCAAACTGTGCTAACAGCATGAATAGTGCTAAAACAGCTGACAGTGTTAACCGAGGAGTAAACATAAGGGTGGGTGCTATGTTTCCACAACACCAGTATCCCATTATAAGTGATAACTGACGTATAGGTGCATTGCAGAGCAACAGCATTAACAACTAGCATACACAAACAGGGACTCACACTTCCATGGACGTGTGGCCGGACCATCTACCACAACAAAGAACAGAGAAGCTTGGATTACAACACACACAGAGGAAGCTAACTTCATTCTCTGCTCAGGATTATTATATCTTTATATAGCAAACAGTGGTTTGCTGCTTTATTAATGTTCTGAAGATTGTATAGAGCTCCTTTAACCAATCGAGAAGACCCCACCCATAGAACATTTAACCACTTGGCTTCTGAAACATTTGCGTGCTTGGAATTATACAAAAAAAAATACTTACATGAACTCAAAGTTTCAGTTATAAGTTGTATCTTTCAACTGCAGACTTGGCTGAATATCGTTTTTGAAGAACCTGTTTTTGATGATTACCTCACTTTGTTAGAAGCCATCAGTAATTTGTGTTGGAAGAGGACATAGCCTACACAAACCAAACAGATTTTTCATAACTGTGGGCAACACAAAAGTCATTATTACTGGCTTACTGTTGATCTTTAACCATTATCAAACTATTCATTAACCATTAACAAAACCATTAGTTACAACGTAAACATTTGTTATCACTATAAATAAAGTGTCTTAGTGGTAACATTTAGTGTAAGTACCTTTACACATACATGATTTTGCATACAGCATATAAATGTGCATGAATTTGATCCCATTTAACAGGATCAAACTTGAGTGTTTTAACAAAACAGTCCTCCTTTACATTTATAATGTGCTGGTTGATGTTACCCACTGCAAGTTTAAAGGTAAACTGTCAATATAAACAGCCTGTAACCGAATGGATGAATTTGTATAACAAGATGATACGCCTTGTCAGCCTAGAAAAAGACACACATAATCTATCATCCTGTGGAGTGTTTGCTGTAATTAAATGCACAACCAGTGCAGAGTGCAGCAGTGTGGGAAAACCTCAGCTTGTAATTACTGTAACAGTGAAAGTCAAGGAGACACACCTTGTAAACTGATGCCTGAGAATCCTGATGTTCACACTGAACGGCACTCCCCTGTCTCTTCCTCAGGCTGCATAACTAAGCCGAAAGCTCCCCCACTCCAAAACACACACAAACACCCATCTCAACCCCCGGCCCCTGCCTTACTCTCTCTTGCCTGTGCTACCCAGCACGAGCTGTCACTCCTTTAGTATGTCACCGTAATTCACAGTGACAACAAACAACTGGCCATGCTACACACTACCCATGATCCCTCACAGAAAACTGAGGGGGGTTTGAGAGTTGGAAGAAGAGAGGGGGCAGACGGGGACATTTAGGAGGGGACAAAGAGAAGAGAAAGAGGGCATAGGGTAGAAAGATTGGAAGAGAGGGCCAAAGGGGAGAGGACGCTATTGTCACGCATATAAACCCATTATCTGTCATAATCGTTCAAAAGCCATTTTAATATTTCCTTCCACATTATGACGTCCTGCTGCGTTGCTGCAGCAGGAAAAACCCACAATTAATATTTTGCTATAGTGCTGTTGTTATTCCAAAAGGCCACAATGAGGCTGACAATCAATATGGTCCTGAGAGAGGGGCTGGTAGGTTGAGGAATAGTGAGCTGGTGACCTCTGACCTCGAAGCATAGAAAAAAAGACAGAGGTGGTGTGAGGGTGGGCAGTTTAAGTTTCACACCCCTACTCAAATGCAGCGCTGAGTGTGAGGAGCATTTTCTTTCCCTGAGAGACCTTAAGTACTTAAAAGTAGACAAAAAGGCCAGGGAGGGAAATGGAGGGGAATAGGAGCAAAGGGAAGAATACCAATAGGTAGAGAAATAGGAATGAAATGGAAATAGGAGGGAGGAGGGAAGGCTGGGTGAAAAGATGGAGAGAAAGAGAGAAAAGGAACATGACCCAAGGTGCAGCCGAAGACAAGGCATAAATCAAAGATGGCGTGAAAACACGGCACCTTTGGGCTCGACGTTTTGCTTTCCAGCTGAGGAGCCAAATTGTTCTCTAGCAGAGCGCAGCCACTTCTGAGACTTGATGTGCTAATAGTTCTGATCAGTTGTTGTTTATCTAGCATTACTCAGAAGAGCCAAATCAATCACCGTGTAAACATTAACCAGGGTACAGAGAGCTGCAGGGCGGGAAACTCTTTCAGGGAAAAAGTAGGAATTCAGTCACACACAGCATGACAAACAGGGCAACCAAACTCCCTGCATGTGCAATCAGTGAGTAAAGAAAGGCCTTAATCTTAAGATAAGAGAAACACGTTTCTAAGTTTGAGACTTTTTTGTACATTTTTTTGCAAACAACAATGTGACTGTGCAGAAATAATAATTAGTAGTGTTAACTATTTCAGCGGTAAACGTCTTCCCCATCATGCTTTTACAGCAGCTGTATATGTGGTGCTGGTGGCATGTGTGCCATGTGTATTTAATTTAATGTCCCCTGTGTTTGACCATCACAGCCCCCAGACAGTCTAGACTAGGAACTTGTTTACTCCACTGCGACAGCACAGAAATGCATACAAGCAAATTCTCCCATCTGTAACATTTTCCTGTGGTCAGTAGTGACAGTCAGCTGCCCACAATGATATTGAACAGAGAGGATGTTTAGCTCTGTGGGTATTGTAATTGTTTTGTGGAACATCAGATATGTACTTTTAACCAGTGTCTGTGTGCCAGTGTGTATGTTCACAATTTACAGTGTGGAGTGTGCATACTGCACAGTTCAGAGTTCAGCTGAAACTGAAGATATGGCATGGTAGGGAAGTAAAAAAAGAGTAGCATAGATTAGAGCACAGTATATCTGAGTAGTGCAGAATAGGGTAAAATACAGTAGAATACAGCGCAGTGGAATAAAGCAAGTGTTAAAAAAAAGCCATAGAGTTATATATAGCATGTGAGAGTGAGAGAGAGAGAGAGATAGAGTGGATAGAATAGAGGCGAGAGTAGAATAAAGTACAGTACAGTACAGTCGTAGAGAATAAAGGGTGGGGGGATGGATAAAAAGGGTAGAGTCATGTTGAGTAGTGTAGAGCAGAGTTGAGTCAAGTCGAGTCGAATCGAGTCGAGTAGAATTATGTAAAGGCTAAAGTATGGGTGGGTGTATGTAAAGAGGGCAGTAGAGTAAAGTATAATAGAGCAAAATCGAGCTGAGTTGAGTAGAATAAAGCACAGCAAAGCTTAAAAAATAAAGTGTAGGTGGATGTGAGTAAAGACGGCAGTAGAGTAGGGTAGAGTAGAGTAAAGTAGGGTAGAATAGAGTAGAATTAAGTATAGTATAGATGTAAAGATTTAAATGTAGGTGGGTGTATGTGAAGAGGGCAGTAGAACAGAGTTGAGTAGAACAGAAAAGAGTCAAGTTGAGTAGAGTAGAATAAAGCATAGTAAGGGTAGGGTAGAGTAGAGTAGAGTAGAGTAGAGTAGAGTAGAGCAGATTAGGGTAGAGTAGAGTAGAGTAGGGTAGGGTAGGGTAGAGTAGAGTAGGGTAGCGTAGGGTAGGGTAGAGTAGTGTAGTGTAGTGTAGGGTAGGGTAGAGTAGAGTAGAGTAGGGTAGGGTAGGGTAGAGTAGAGTAGGGTAGCGTAGGGTAGGGTAGAGTAGTGTAGTGTAGTGTAGGGTAGAGTAGAGTAGAGTAGGGTAGGGTAGGGTAGAGTAGAGTAGGGTAGCATAGGGTAGGGTAGAGTAGTGTAGTGTAGTGTAGGGTAGAGTAGAGTAGAGTAGAGTAGAGTAGAGTAGAGTAGAGTAGAGTAGAGCAGATTAGGGTTGAGTAGAGTAGAGTAGGGTAGGGTAGGGCAGGGTAGAGTAGAGTAGGGTAGAGTAGGGTAGGGTAGGGTAGGGCAGGGTAGAGTAGAGTAGGGTAGCGTAGGGTAGGGTAGAGTAGTGTAGTGTAGAGTAGAGTAGAGTAGAGTAGAGTAAAGCATAGATGTAAAGGCTAAAGTGTGGGTGGGTGTATGTAAAGAGGGCAGCAGAATAGTCGAGTCGAGCCGAGTAGAGTACTGTACTAGACTACAGTACAGTATTAAGAATAGTGTGGGTGGGTGGGTGGTTATCAGTAAGGATGGTAGTAGAGCAGAGTAGAGTACAGTATTTCAGAATGAAGTGTAGGAGTGTAGTGTGAGTAAAGAAAGCAGTAAAGTCCAATAGAGTAGAATGGATCATATCTATATTAATATCTTTATTATTCCCAGAGGTCAGCGGATCACTCAGTCTTCAGAGAAAACAAACAGAGAACATACTGATGACAGATGAGTTGATTTCATTTCTTCTGCCTCACGCGAGAAGATGGAGCCACCATCTGGGCGTCCGGCTGCTTGGCCGGTGGGTGAACCGCCTGCCTATGGCGTGGGGGTCTGTCGGGGGGTGACGGGCCATGTGTCCCCTCTGAGGGGGCACAGGGGTCCTGGTGGGCCTTGTCGCCTGTGACCATGATGCCTGTTCCCCTGACCCAGAGCACCACCCCTCACCCCAAACAAGACGCACGCATCCAAACACACATATGCACAATACCAGGTCAATGACCACTTGCTTGATCCATTAACACTCTGTTCGCTTTTATATGAGCTTACAATGTTATGAAAAGCACATGTCCAGAGGTTGCAATACAATGGGAAAGCTGGCGACCAGATCCATGCTCGGGATCTGGTAAAGGTTAGTACTACCAATTTATTGCACAAAAGCACAATGCAGCCATTAAGACATGTAGAGAAGATGTTACACCAACAGTTTTATAAGATATTATGCTGCATCTTAGTGTGAAGACTTTTTAATTTACCAAATTCACAATAAGAATAAAGTCTGAATCAATAAGTTCTTTATGTTTTTACAGATTTTTTTTTGTAATTATTTTTAGGTATGAGAAGAGGACAGGACTAAAACGTATTTTTGATAAAGTTTATTGCATGTAAAGGACAGTGTGCAGGACTTCTCTCCTCTCTTGCCTATGGATATTTCCCCCTATGCACCTGTCTATGAAAAGTGAAGGTATACATGAGCCTTTACAGTCTAGATCTGAAACTGATCAGGCACACTCAGTTGTCTTGTGTCTGGAGTCTGACCCAGAAAACTCAAAGTTAAGGAGTATCTGAAGTTACAAAGAGAGCTTAAAACCATTCCACTTCAAATTCAGCGCGCTAAGCCACTCCTAGACATACATGAAGCAAACAACATGGACGTAACTCCAATTGAATACATTAAGTGCATACACACAGAGCTGTAACTGGGCTTTGAGAGTATAAGAGCGGGTGTGGGCCCATCTGCCCCGGGTATCTGGGCTCGGTGTTTGGGGGGCCCATGAGCAGACTGCTGCTGGCGTTGAGTCTGAATAGGCCGGCGGCTGAGCTAAGAGAGCTGTGTGCACATGGCCTCCATGGCTAATCTGCTAATGTATTCCAGAGGTCAGGAGGGTTTCGCACCAAATCAATGGAGGGATTTACACAGCTTTCCCCTGGAATGTGCTCCATCCGCACTCTGCTTCGGGGAAAACATCCACCTCTGCTTTGCCAGGCCGGCCAATTTTCCGCGGCATTTAACCACAAAAAAGGAAGAGCGAATTTGAGAGAGAGGTGCAGTGAAGCACTCTACTCTCTTATCCGTCCTTTCTCTTTTACATGTCTACCGCAGAAAGTCAGCAGCAACAGCCTCGGTTTTGCTGCGGAGATGTT
This sequence comes from Epinephelus moara, assembly GCF_006386435.1. Classification (NCBI taxonomy): domain Eukaryota; kingdom Metazoa; phylum Chordata; class Actinopteri; order Perciformes; family Serranidae; genus Epinephelus; species Epinephelus moara. The sequence goes on from NC_065524.1 coordinate 13,618,587, forward strand.
TTGGTGCCCTCTGTCCAGTTCACTGACACAGAGATTACTGAGCAGTGATGTAAGATAGGGCCGAGCTTTTACATATGGGGGGAAAAGGTGAAAAGACAGCAGGGAGGGAAGAAATAAAGAACAGGTAAGATGCACAGTTTTTGAACTGTATCCTCTCTAATCCAAGCTGACTGAGAGAGGCCTCAGTACCTTCAAGGTAAGAGAAGAAGCAGGGCTTTGATATATCAGCTTGAAACCCAATCAAGGAAATCTGTGCACCATCAGCATCTGCAGTCTATCTGCTCTCATAGCATAAAGCATTAAGGCTCAAAATGCTCTCTCTGAACATCTCAAAGGTCAACTGAAATGGGGCAGAAAATGAGAGCAATGTGGGACGTCACGCTGTTCGAAGCAGACGTCATAGAATCGATTCTCCCTGTGGCCAGACCTGATGATATATTCTCAATCAGGCTTAACCCTGAACCTGCATCACCATGACTTTTATGGTTAAGGATACCTTTCATTGATATTTCTGTCGCAGATTCAAATATCTAGATGAAGGGTTGAGAGAAATATTTTTTAAAATGGCATTCAGTTTCAGTTCCATCAGTTTATTCAAGGTAAAGCCGCGGCCATGACCTTGAAACCAATGCCTATAGTGATCACTGGACAAAGAATCAGAGTAAGAAAGACAGAGAGGTGAGAACAAACAGTAGGGAGGGAAGGTGGCCTGTTCTACAGCCTAGCACTCAGAGTTTCTGATATGAGATCATGGGAGATATTTCCATCTCCTTATCTGTAGTGTGTCTGTGTTTTATGTGAATATGTGTCAGTCAGGTCTTGTGTGCGTAGGAATGCACCAGGGTTATGCAGCGCTCGATCCCTCCTCTCCTCTCTGTCTCTGACTGTTGGACCGGGCCCTGCTCAGGTCATAAATAAGCCGGCCTGGAGAGAGGAGGACACCCGAACCCAGACACACAGACGCAGAGTACAGGGGCCCTGGCCTTAAATCCAGACAGCCCAGCTTGGACCAAACCGACGCAGACACACACACACAGCGAGAGAGAGCCAGGGCGGCTCACTTTCACTGCCCTTAAATTCAGTTATAGAGGTCACAGGTCAGATTCATATAAATGTGTTCAGCTCCACACGCTTTGAACAGGAGATTGATGCTCAGCTCCACTTCTCATGTTATTCTTTCACATATCTGTCTCAGGGTGAGATATGTTTTGTGTAACTCCCACATGGAGGGTTGATAAAAAGCAGAGTTTTATGTAAATAATGGATTTACAGTATATAGATCTTTGGAGGGATGAACTATAAAGGCAAGGATTCAGATTAAGATCTTTGCCATATATTGCAGATGTTATAACCTGACAGTCGCAGGCCCACACTGGACGTTACATGCAGTGCTTGTAGCACATATTGAAAATCTTCAGCATGCTCTTATTCTCTCCTCTTCTCTTGTCATAACTCCCCCTCCCTCTTGCTAACTTTTGCCATCCTTCTCTATCATCCAGCTGATCTGTCTGCGACTGCTCGCTTCAGTGCTGCAATGCTACATGATCTGTTTACCAATACCTCGCTGCCGGGCAGAGGGAGAGAAACAACAAAACACTGTTTTAAGGGGATCAGAATCCACTCACACGGTTAACCCCAAGCTCAGTATCCGACTGCAGCACGAAAGCAACTTGATGGTCTCAGGAAATGAACATTTGAACGTGTAGTAGCATATTTATTTGTGTCATTTAATCTATAACAGAGAAATGTTCTTATTCGCTTTCTTGCCGAGAGCTAGATGAGAAGATCTTGTTACTTTTGGACAGAGCCAGGCCAGTTGTTTCCTGCTGTTTCCAGTCTTTGTGCTAAGATAAGCTAACAAGCTGTTGGCTGTAGCTTCATATTCATCATACAGACATGAGAGTGATATTGAGCCTCTCATCTAAGTCTCGGCAAGAAAACAAATAAGCATATGTCAAACTATCTCTTTAATCTGTTAAGTTATTTAGTTATCAGAGGTGAACTCCCTTCCCTTCTGGTGGACCACCATTGGATCTTATTTCATTAAAAAAAATACGGACAAGCTACGATGCCTGTGTGTTTTGTACCAGGATATACTCACATAAGCAACAGGTCTTGCTCATCTTTTGCTTCTCATCGGATAAAAAGACCAGAGGCCTGTACTACGAAGCCAGTTCAACTTATCCAGGATATCTTTTCGTTATCTGACTTGACTAACCCTAACATTATCTGGATAACCGGTACTACAAAGCTGGTTAGCAACTAGTTCAATCAACTCTGGGTTTTCCTCTCCAGCCACAAGTGTGTTCATGTGAAAGAGGCAGGGGTGTTTATTATGAGCAACATCATCAGAACCATGAATGAAGGAGGCTGCTTCATATCATGAGATGAAATGGTACCAAAAGTGTGCGAGACAGTAAAATGTCAGTGACACGGGATGTAAATGATACTCTGTAATCTTGCATGGAAACTGTAAAAACATTGAAAATACTATCCAAAAATACACCACCGGCCAAGACCCAAATTACATGTAGGTGTCATTAGGCTATATGTGACCTTAGTATAGAGTATTTTTTGCTATTTAGTTGGAAGATGACAAAACTACTCTGAATGTGTCAGATGAAACACTTTAAAGTGATGCCAGATTGTTCCGAATAAAGGGTGGAAAAGTGGCCTAGTTAATGATTGATGAGGTCTATCTGACCCAAATGTTGCATTACAGGAGCCAATTCACACTGTAGATTATATTTCTTATAATCTGTTATCTTTTGTCATGTTCTCATTACACAGGTCACTCATGATATTTGAGCTGCAGTGATGGAATCAGAGTGTAAAGTAGCAGCACTGTCAGCAATCACTGCAAACTAAAATAAACTTTGCATAAGTTAAAATCCTGCTAAAATCATGTGTTCAGTGTGTAAACAATCTCTGTTTGCCAGAAGCTCTATTTTAAAACCAGTGGAAATAGAGCCCTGGAATGACGAAATGATTCTACTGACCTATAACAGCATATGGGCTCCTCTTTTTTACCTGAGACTCCAAACCTTTGTCCATGGATACTTTTTTCTTCTGTGATCTGATTGGTCAGAGGACTGGGTGTTGACAGGCTGTCATCCAATTCTATACTCTGAAGTTAACCTGCTCCGGGGCAGTCAACTGTTCGACATCAGTTACCATGGTGATTTATCCCGCTAAAAAGATAGCCAGCTTTGTAGTACTGAAAACCCAGAGTTAACCCTAAAGTTACCTCGCTAACTCCAAATCCTTCTTCATAGTACAGGCCTCTGGAGTCACTGGACAAAACACATCAGGTGAGATAACTTTACATTTGTGAATGGCACATAGCTAAGTTAGCTAGCTAGCTGGTGTTGGTGATGTATTGTGCGAGATGAAAGACATGGTTCACTGAGCAGTTTTACACTAAACTAAATGGTACTAAGACAAACTGTGGCTTTCTTGACTTGCAAAATTATCTTGTAAATTAACAAACATCATTTATGTAATTCATGGCACAATTCAAACCGGATCAAAAACAGTACTTGTCTGTCGCCATTGGCCATTTTACATATTTTTTCCAACTAAACCAAGTCACATTGGAGACACCGGAAGGGAACGGACTTTGGCTCTCTGTATGAATTTTTATATTTTAGAGGCTAAAATGAAAAAGAAGAAGAAGAAAACATACTTTATTAATCCCCGAGGGGAAGTTCAGGTATTTCCTTCTGTTGTTGTTTTTTCCACATTACACACACACAGACTTGAAATACACACATGCACAAACAGGAACTATACACATGCATTAATAGAAAGACGTCAGAGCCGCGGGGCCTGTCCATGGATAGGTGCCCTGAGCAGTTGGGGGCTTGGAGCCTTGCTCAAGGACACCTGACAGTGGACTGCTTAGGAAGCAAACTGACACCTCTGCATATACCAGGCCACACCCCGAACTTGGTCTGTACGAGGACTTGAGGTTCCCAAGCCAAGTCCCCACGGACTGAGTGACTGTCGTCATGACAGAGGGATGAGCTTTATCCTCATCCATCCCAACCCACCAAGTTCACCCACACTTCCCCCTTGCTCATCTTCCCCCCCTTCACATGACTCACCCCCACCCAGCCTCTTGTCCCAGGCCCCATCATCCTCATTGACATGATCTCTCCATTCATCTGCCAGAGCGTTTCCTGTCCACGGGGTGATGGGGGTCAGCAGTTTGATAAACCCATAAAAGGCCCCCAAGTTAGCCCATGAAGGCCTCGGATGGCCTCTGTCACCCGTTCCCACAGCCCGCCTGTCTGTCAGTCCCCCTGACTGACAAGCCCTGTCACCCCACACCCTGATGGTCACGCCCACTCCAACTACATCCTCCCCCCAAAAACCACTCACATTAAAAATCATTCGGCTTGCCATTCATTAATATGACTGACAAAAGCTTCAGCCTCACACTCTTACCCGTTGTCAGTCCACCAGTGGGGGAGGAGGGGAGGAGAGACTGTGGGCACGGTGCCCAGTGACTCCACCTCGTCCAGTCATGAACAGGGTCTCTTTCTGTCTTTTCCTCCGGCCCTTCAGACTCTTTGAAAAGGAAGAATGCACCATGCTAAATCTGCCCACAAGGGATGGTGGGCGGTGTGAAAAGACTGACACTGATGCCACCCTCCCCCTGGCACAATGACACAGATGCTCCTGGCAGGAGGCTCGGAGCACAGCCCTGTGTCCGACAACATCACAGGATATTTAGTGCTTGGTACCAATTTGGCTCTTGAGTTTAACGCTCAGATGTGTTTTTATACTTTTCACTTCTTGTTAACCAACAAGAGTTGGATGGAAAAGGGTTCTCTTTTTCGTGATGACTTTAGGGAAAGATTCAAATCCCTTTCAAATCCCATTGAGTGTAACACTGACCAAACTGTTCTGGAGGAGTTTTGTTGAGAGGTCGTCAAGCAATTGAGCTACTTCCTAACCTTAAGTACCCAGATTTGTCTTTTCCTCTTCCTATCTAGATGTTGAAACAGGGACATCCCTGAGGGCCAGCACTCAGCCCTTCCTTTATCATTTCCTCCATCCATATTAAACTTTATAAATGTTCCAGACCACTGTCTTTGCATCTGTAACCAGTGGCGCCCCATGAACTCTTTCTTACGGGTGGACGGAGAGTGCCTCTGACAGTTTGGGGGTGGCATACTAAAACCAAAAGCCATAGCTGAGATATCAGGAATTCCACTGTGCTGATATGCTTTCATTGTCAAATTTCACAAGATAATAATAAGGGAATTTGTGAAGGAAGTTTTCACCACACTGGATCTTTTTCATGCAACTTGACTCTATGCGAATGAGTTGTATGACACCCTGAAATTTATTGAAGATTTGCATGCAACTGAGCTGCACTGAATCACGCAACAAAAAGTGTTAATTCTGTGTGTGGTTTTGATTAAACTGAAATGTTTTCTGTAATAATAAAGGTTAAAAAAACATGGCAGTTGGAGCAGCATGCATTTATAGCTTCACTGTGCTATGCCAACATATGTCTGGACATTAACAGCCCTTTGTTTATGCTATGGTTAGATTACCTTACCTCAATATTACCTTGTTCCCAAAAGGATACAGTTTCTAGAAATGTTCTCTATCTCTCTGTCTATCCAGGTTTGCACCCTACACCGTGCAGGCACCCGACTGCAGCCCCATATCTCACCCCAACATTGAGGACCTGGGAGTGGGGTATCCCAGCCAGCAGAGGCCCGGTCCTGTCTCCAGACACACATCAGTGTGATGGAAAGTCGCCTTAGCAGGCCAGGAACTCAGCTCACCCGGTCTGAAGCCAGCTGCTTTAAAGAACCAAAGGAGAATTAAGAGGAAACTTATGGGAGGGAGAGGGGAGGCTTTCTGTCAGAAGATGAGATAATTTGAAGGGGCAGCCTCAGACACACACACACATACACACGCAGGTTAATGCAGTGGAAAAACCACAGCAAGTAGAAATGTATTTTGGAAGAGCCGCATGGGGTGTTATCTTAAAAGGATAATGAATATGTCTTTCCCCCGCGAATGAGAGCGAGTTTCAGAGTCTAGTTTGTGATGGTAATTTCCACAGAGACGACAACCTGGTTCCAGAGTGGTGACCAGGGATAATGCTGGTCATGCACGACTGTTTCTGCCTTTGTCTCTGTGTATCTCACTCCATCTGTCCTTATATCCAATGACACCAGTCACTGGTAGCGTTATTATTTTTGCATTGAAAAAAAGGGAGTGCATAAAACCAAATTTATACCACAGAATCTTTATTCTGATTTGCATTTTGCTGCTTTTAAAAATTATTATTCATAAGTTTTGGGGACACAAAAGATCCATTTTCTTTCACCCACTTCTCAACTTTGTACCCCACCCATGCACCCAACCCGACGCTTCTTTCCTCTCTCCTTACTTCTGGCTGCTAGTATCCTGTGTGGTGAAGCTGGCACCAGACTTCGAGAGCTTTCCTGCACAGACGTTTTTGATTCAAGCGCTGAAGTTTCTTGGGTTCTCTACATGTGTGGCGTAGACCATCTTCTTCCCCGCTCTGTTTACTGAACAGTAAAACCCGGAGGCCACAGACCGACGTGGGCTCACTCTGAGGCTCCTCATTCCCACCAGAAAGGAACCCATTCCATGAAGAATAATACTAATAACGTGACCAGAGCCCAAACACTTCCTTTCCCGCAGCTCTGCAGATCAGGTTTTTGTTATATTTTTCTTCATATTACAGTATTGGCTGCCAGAGTGCCTCATAAACACTAACCCCAAATTATCTAGTGCTTTTTGAAAGTGGTGCACTTCAGAATCTTTCTCAGTCCAAACTCACACCAACAGTAGACTTATTCTAAACCCCAAACAGGCTGAAACGGTCTCTCTGTGCAGCATGTCGGGGTCTTTTAGGGGCTTGTAAGTGAATTAGAACTGCCCTCGAGGGAACAGACGATAGAGGGAACAATCCAGAGAGAAACGAGGAAGAGGACAAGGAAAGGGGTAGATGAGAAACAGAAAAGGAGCAAAGAGAAGTATAGGACGTAAAGGGTGAGAGAAATTGAGTGAAAGAGCTGGAGAGGAGGAAAAAGAGGAAGGAAAGGCCTGGTTTTCTTTTCCCTAACTCTGGATTCCTGGGTAATGACTGAGCCGTAATGGTACTGGGCCTCAATTCGCCAAATGAAACAAGAGGCCCAGCCAGCCCGTGATGTTTATTTCTCTCCATTTTTCATCTCTTCCTTTTTTTTTCCAATTTGACATAAAAATCATACATACAGAATCTGCATTTAATTTGCATGGCAGCCCACTGTTTTCTTCCCTTTTTCTCATCTGCTGTTTTTTTCTTGCACATTCAGCGAAGTTCCCTGGCCAAAGCAGGGATTTGTGGCTTGCTAACCAGCGGAGGGGATATTTTCTGAGAAATCCCCTCTGCCAACAACTTTCTTCGTTGCAGCCTCGTGTGCTGACCCGAGCAAGCGTCCTTTGAATCACTGCTGAAAGAGACTTTGGTCCATGCTGTCTTTGTTTAGCAGTGACCTAGAGTTGAAAATGGACGCCTTTAAGTTGGTAGGGAAAAAAAAAAAAGAGCAGTGAAATATTTCTTGCTGTGTTTTCACTTGGATGAGTGCTGGTATGAAGGAATACTCTGTGAATCCCCGTTCATGCATCAGCAAAGTCAGCAATAAACCTGCAGAGAGCACTTTAAGCCTGCACACTCACGCACATTCGGTAGAGTGGAACAGTTTGTAGTTCTGTGACTCTGATCAGTTCTGCGAGCCACTGATGGGCCCCGGTCCAGCGGCCACAGCGGCTGAACGAGAGCAGGCCAGGCTGCATGCCATGGGGGATTTCTGGGATCAGTGAATCTCTCCTTCTATCTCCGTAGGGCTCAGAGGCTCTGGCTTTTCGGAGTGAGCATGATATCTGGCCACGGTCCTTATTTGGTTCGATTTACGGGCGCCATGTAGCGACCACAAACTCAAAACCCAGACACGAATTCTCTCTCAGCGTACAGCGTCCAAGCAAACCACATCAACCAAAGTATTTAATGCAATTGTGGTTTATATTGATGTATTGGCTGTTACCTGAACTCACAGTACTTGACATTTTAAAAAGATTTTACATCATTCTCTGGAGTGGTTTTGAGGGTACACATACACACAATGGTAGGGTCATATTGTAGTGCAGTTTATTTACGTCCTAACTATGGCAGCTATGAATGCACCACCACCTCTACTAAATAACATCACAAAGACAGTCATTAAATTGTATATGCAGTCCATGAAAAATGCTGCTACACCTTTTTCCTAAGTCTTCTCCAAACTCCATTTGGGAAATGCATCGTGCTCCACTACCCCATCTGTCCCCCTTCCCTCGTCCATCCACACATGGCAGCTCCACCAGCAGCCGCACCCTCTCCCACTGTCAACCCGAGCCAGGCAATTTGACGGCCTGTGCCCGCTTTTTGCCAGAAATATAAATATTTGTTCAGTTAAGTGTTTCTGCAAATGGCTTAACGGTCTCATGGGCTGTCGGGCAACTGGAGTTCAGGTGCTTTGGTCCTTAACGATGGACGGATTTCACTTCTGTCATCTGATTTCTCAGAGAAAGACATCAGTTTCTCCCTCTGCAAATGATTCTTGGAAGCATCGAGGGTAGCAGTATCTGGCTGAGGGTTCATCCTCTAAACCAAATAGTGGCCCCATGGCATGCAGCGCCCTCGGCTCCCCGGCCCATAGCCCTTATCAGCCCTTTACGGACATCTGACTGCACCAGTTGAGCTGAGACAAGCTGCATGAAACATTTCTGACATTTCTCGAATGTGTGGCTAATCAGGAATGGCTGCTCATGTGTGGAGGATTCTCTAACTGGGGGAGACAGGGAGGAAAAAGAGGGGAGGTGATGCTGTACAGCTGTATAACACTTTGGGGGTAGAACATACAGTTCTGCAAATAATCTGGCGGTGATTTATATATTTTCATAGGTTTATAGGCTGTTCACGTCAATATAACTTTATAAAAATATTTGTACATGGGTCAAGCATGCTGTGAGTATCCACGAACTCTGCGTACTATTTCTGGTGATATTGTGTAACAACACCCTTTTTAACCTCTTAGACAATTAAGAACCCACACTGTAAGTACTTCTGTAAAACCCTAATCATAAAAACAATTGTTACAAGTGGAAAAATGGCTTATTAAGATATTATAGGCTATTAGGGGTAAAGATTGTATTCTTTATTGGTTAGATTTGAGGGCCAACTGCATTTAGAGCATGAAATGAGGTTTGAATGAAGGAAGAAAGTGAGATGCTGAGGTGCATCTTGTGCAGGGTATAGTGTGAATACTCGCCTCATAGAAATGTGCATGTGATTCCCCCAGCAAATGCATGAAAATATTTGAATGTGAGATGTACGAAAAAAGAAAAAAGGTACCATATACTGTATACTACTACGACACCTCCGTCAAGAGAAACACCATTAATGTCACAGTGAAGAAAAACAGTGTCAGTGTGTAGCCTGCGTATAGGCCATAAATATCAGCGTTTTTATAATCTTAATTACACAGACATTTTTCTGTTCTCCTCCACGGGCCAGCTCCCCCTCAGACCCAGCAGGTCGTTGTGTCGATGCCAAGCGCTCCCCTCCACAACAACGGCAGCATTCAACAGGCGAAGATTTAGAGTTCTGCAAATATTGGCTGCGTTGGCTTTCATGGGCCAAGAAATGGGAGGCATAGAAGTTTAAGAGGCGGTTGCTGTCGGTTGTGACTCTCATCTCTACCTGTCCTAAACTTCTGGAAAATATATTTCCCATATCCAATAGAAAATAAACGGGACAGGAGACGGGGAGAGTTTCCGTAGGGGAGTTAAATGAGATTGTGAGGCAGAAAAAGCAGCAGGGAGAGAGCAATCAAAAGAAGATTTAGATTCCCCAGAAGAGACAGCACACATATTGAGAGGTGGGTCGACTCCCACCACCACCAGAAAGCTCTTCTCTATTCACTCTGACACATTAGTATTCTAATGCCAGTGGGAATATGTATGACTGCCTCTGAGAGAAAGAGATGCACAAGCCTGTGCCAGAAGAGCAGGAGAGGAGACAATGAAAGGGTAAACAGAAGAGAGACGTTAATGTGGTAAAGACCTGTAGGGAGAGAGAAGGGAGAGAAGCATTAACACCACAGAGGGGGTTTTATATGATGACAACATTTATCTCCCTGCAGTCATTGTCTGTGTCTCCATGCCGACACAGCAGCGCTTTAACACCAGAGGGGCTCTCTTCTCATGCCTGTGCACCCTGGTTCACCTTTATAGTCACACAGTGAATTGATAATGATGAATTACTCAACAGCTTTTGTTCTACAAAGCTTGTTTTCGGTTATAGTTTAACCTTATACTTTCACACCCTTTACTATGTAAAATACCAAAAAGTAAAATACTGCTTTACAAGCAAAGGTCCTGCATCAGAATCCTACTTGAGTAAAAGTACAGAAATATTATCAGAAAAAAAGTACAGTTAAATACAGTTAGTTAAATCCAGTGGTTTCCAAAGGATCACAACACTTTTTGTATTTTTGGAGTACTTTCTTAATGTTTGCATTTTGTGAAATATTGGGTTTTTTTCCTCTTTGAGCCTGAAACAATTATTTAAATGAAACCATCTGAAAAATGTCTCTGTGGTTGAACTGCTTACAACTCATAGATATCTGAATGGGGGCCCCAACCAGACTTTTTGGAAGTCAAGTCAGGTTTGAAACCCCATGATTTAATCTTCATAACTCATTGTATTTTGTAAGTTTATCATATGTTTTATGTAAATTCTTAACGTTTAAAGTCACTGATAACTACAATTATAAATTAAATGTAGTGGCGTACAATATTTCATTTCATTTATTAGGATCCTCATTAGCTGTAGCCAAAGCAACAGCTATTATTCCTGGGATCCTCGATAAAAATACAATATTTAGCTCTGAGTTATGAGTAGTATAAATTTTCTTGGCAATCTTTTCTTCGTTGATTTGTTTTTCACTTATTTTCACACATTTAGTAGTAGATTGTTTTACCCTCTTATTTTGAAAAATTTTGTTAATTTTCTTTGATATTGTTATTTACTTTGAATTTTGACTGGGTAAGGCCTGATGCTGTGGTCTCCTTGTGGTTTCCAAGTAATACCTCCCAGTTCCAGTCATCTGCAGCATCTTTTTCAAGAAAACATTCAGGTGAAAATTAAAAATAAATGAATAAAATAAAATAAAAAATAAATTACTCAAGCAAAGTTCAAGTTGTATGCAAAGTACTTAGTTACCATCCGCCACTGGTTTAAAGGTACTCCCAATGAAGAAACAATGCAAATTATGTTTTAAGGTTGCACAGAAAACAGCTGGTTTACTGTTTGAGGCTTCTGTCTGGTCACTTAGTAGAAAATAATTATGTTAACTCCAGTCACTGATCATCACAGCAGACATCGATATAAATCAAATCCATATGAGTTTATTTAAGGCCCTTTTTCTCATGAAGTGTAAATCACTTTGACAGTAGTATCACACAAGCAATGAATTTAAACCATTTTGCAAATAAATCAACTGAGCTTAAATAGCTGACCCTTGTCTACATGCCTGCATCAGACCGACTATACATATGTACACAACAACCTGATGCTTGTGAATATTTTCACCATGTCCAACAGCGAGTTGGATCAACTTGAAGCCCCGTGTCAAAATGCATTTTCTATGGTCCCTTAATAACTCAGGCTAATCACTTCAGCATTGTCTCTAGGGGCACAATGCCGCCCCTCATGTCCTGTATCCTAGCGAGGGGGCTAGGGAGCGGTCTGGTGACGGTGTGTTGAATTTGGGTGACAGGGCCCCAGTGGGAGTGGGCGCCCCCCTGTCCCTTAGATAATCCCCAGGAGAAAGGGCTTGCATTTAGGGTGCGATACGCTTAATCCGGGGGGGCCTTGTTCACAAAGGAGCCCGGCACTTCCTCTGGCCTGGGAGCTTCCGCTGGTCTGGGGGGCCTGGCGTGGGTGCCAGTACAAACATGCGCCAATAATACACGTCCGCATTACAATGGGACAAACAGCAGACATATAGACACATAAACACAGACGAGGAATGGTTGGACAGAGGAGTGAGCATGGGAGAATCAAAAAAACAAACTTGTAAATTCACACTGTCCTTATGTGGAGCCAACCCAAACAAGCAGCCCACGCTCAGCAAGAGTAAACACAGAGTACACACACACACATGAAAACACACACATACTACATACTGTGGGCAGAGGCGGTGTTTACATTCTGCCCCCGGGTATGAAACAAAGCTTGTGCGCACAGTAGAAAGGACCCGAAAAAGAGAGGAAACAAACCGCTCACTGCCTACAGATAGTTTTATATTTACAAACAGGAAGACAGCGTCATGTAACAGCCCCATCAGATGCAACATGGAGTCCCAGGTTACTCACATACAGTGGATGTGAGGGGACGCTGGTGACTGAGGCAGCAACTCCGTCAGCATTAGTGTTCCTACCTTAAGGGAAAATGAATATTAAAAAACAAGATTAAAATCTGCAAATCTGTCCTTTTCCTAAACACAATTTTCCATCTTATTAACCACAAAGCAAATGATACTCACTGAGGCAGCAAGTAGCATTTAGAGACATTTACGTAAACAGCTGAGGGATATTATTCCATTTTTCTCTGACACGATTCCACACACAAGTTTGGATTAGACGTTTGGAAAAAAAAAAGGGGAAATACGTCAGGAATGGCGTCTCTTTTTCCTCATTTTCAGACTTGCTTTTCCTTCCCTTACTATTTCACGTTGACACATCCTCGTTCCTCAGTGGGACCGCTGGCATTTTCATCTGGCCACAAAATAAATCTGTGGAGAGGCTAGAGGAGATAGCAACATGTGGAAAAGAGGTGGAAAGTTTTGTTGTGTAACAGAAAAGAGATACAAATAATTATTTACTTGAGGTTAAACTGACATTTAAAGGAGCCCTATCTGATATTCAGAGTGCGTCTATGACTCAGAGGTTGTCTGCATGGCTCTGAACATGGAGGCGGCTGAGCTTGCAGCTAGCAGCTAACAGCCAGGGATGGGCGTTACGGTTTCGCAATAATGCCGTCACAATATCGGTAGACATTTAAGCTGCTTTCATCTCTTCAGCTGACTCTTTAACTACTTTCAGTGCCCACATATGAATTCACAATTTCATCTGACAGAACATAAACTCTGAACTACAGCTGCAAATGCTTTCACTAATTACACCTCAACTGATTTTTACCTGCTTTTAGCTCTTGTAATTCAACATGCATTTCCATTCCTTTTACAACCTTTACTGACATTTCAACTTATCTAAGTGCATCAAATCCCCCGCAGCAGGTCTCATGCAAATAACAGAACAACAACAAATTGCACAAATACAGTGTGCAATTTTCAGTACACACTTGAAGAAGTATGTCATTGCCGAACTTCCATATAAACCAGAGATGTTTTTTTTTGTTATGTTTTTTTTAACAAATCTGGGATGTCTATGCAGTAAAAGCTGCAAATATGTTTGAAATTGGTGCTATATGGCCAGGAAAAAAAGGGCTGTGGTATTTGGGGTAGAAAACCTACCAGATTGCACTGTGCAGATATTGATAATATAATACGAGTTGCCTGTCTGAAAACAAACAAGAAACAATCTCTCTACCATTTGATCTCAGTTTTTTCAGCCTCCATTTTTACAATAAGCCTACAATAGCCTAATTCCTGTTCACAAACTCTTGTTTTACAGCAAAACAGTGCACTAAATTATCATAAACATAAACTACCGCACACTGAACTAAATTACTGTGATTTCATTGAGGGCGTTTCGCCCATGGCTTCTTCAGGTTTGCTCAACCTGAAATATATTTCAGTCAGGACCACTTTACTCAAAGAAAACTTTATTTCCATTTTCAGTATTGTATTTGGTGGCTCTGTTCTGGGGCCTCTCTGCCTTTCCTCGGGCCTACACAGAAAGCCCTTCCACACACCTGTGTGGAAACCCTAAGGCAGAGAGAGCACACATCTCTGCCCTTCCATGTGCAGACAAGGAAAGCTTGAGGCAGATAGAGCAAGCCTCCCTGCCCTTCCATGTGCCTATATGGAAAGCTCAAGGCAGGGAGAGCAGCAAAGACCCCCAGGGAACAGAACAGAGCAGCATCAGTGACAAACAGAAATGACATTGATAAGTCAGAAACAGCATGAAAAGGAGGAGCTGGGGTGGAGGCGGGTTGCAAAGTGACCTGCAGAGGAAGCAGCAACAGTAGGCAGGTCAGAGCAGTTTAAATAGGGCACCCTGAATGAGATTTGCATATTGTTTGCATAGAAAGGAATCATGTGATCTATCAGCTGCTCCATCAGTTGATTTTAGGCGATACAGTAACAGAATCTTGGTTTATATTTGATCAGCACTGCCTAGTTTTAATGTTTGATCTGAGTTTCCTCAGAGTTTGAGACAAAACGATCCACTTCTGTACTCTTTGTCAGTGGTGGCAGGCATACAAAAATCCAGAAGTAGATCTGGACGCCAGTAAGATGGAGGGAAGTTTACCACAGTTCATTTACACATACTACCCATATTGTTATGATACAAAGCTGGTTGAAAATCGGCAAAGTCTCCCTTTATGTGCTTTCAACTCCCTTACAATGTGTCACATGCAAATAATTAACATTTTAAGATATTCAAACTTGTTTACAGTGTGCAATTTTCTGTGTGCACTCAAATGTTTTTCAGAAAACGTAGCTCTACATGTTATCTCATTACAGGGTCATACTCTCATTTTCCAGCTTTTTGGCAGTCTCCTTATTTTCCAGTGTGACAAACCCCCACCCATTTGGCACCAACGCAGCCTAAAATAAACCATAGAGAGTATTTAAACCATCTCTGAGACTCAGGTCTGACATGAAGATAAAGCCCGCTCTCCAGGCATCCTTTCTTCTCTGAATGCTGACCTTTGGCTGAACGGTAGTTCAGCAGCAGTGCGTGGTCAGTACAGACCTCATACTTAATAAGAATTATGAGCAGTGACACAATTATATATCCACGTAATGTCCAAACCCTGCCATGCTGTGTCTTGCAGCATTTTGGACTCATTATAAAATAGCCGACCAGTCCAGGCCACTTGTTTTGACAGAAAGAGGTCCACCACAGCACTGGCACATGTCCTTATGTGTGGCGTCCACCAAGACTAACTACTCGTGACAGTGCCAGGAGTGTGTGTGTGCGTCTGTGAGAGTGCACATTAAGTCCGAGGGGAAGCATGCCTAATGTGGGAGAGAAACAGTGAATCCAACATGGCCACTAGCCAGCGTCAGTGTTCCCTTCTTGGAGAATTAGCCTGTCAATCCGTCCTAATTCCTGAGGACACAGGCTGCTCTTAAACCCAGGATGAGTTTAAACCGGAGAGACTGACTCTCTCAACTGTTTTCTCAGGATTGGGTGCAGACAGGCAGGCTGGCAGAATGGGTGGCAGGTCAGGCCGCACTGGAGAGCAGAGCTGCTGCACAAATACAAGTCTAGTCCAGGGTCAAGCTGACACTTGACAGAGTGTGGTTACACTTTTCGCTCAGTTAGTTGCATGATTGCGTGTTTCTGGGTGAGCATGCAGAAGAATAGCATACTCACCCCACTGCATTAAAGATGTCAGACACACAACTTGGCAAACCACCTCAGATATCGTGTGTGCAGGAGGATTTAACAGTATAATTACTGGGCACTGTTAACACTGAGATCATGGAGGGAAAAACCTGGCACCATCATGCATATTTAGTTTCACCTCCAAACTTTACATCATTGTTGTTGTTTATTCAGTCTGCTGCTGACCTTACTCTGCAACTTGATATCTAGCCGTCACTGTTCATGGGCTTAAATGCAACTTCTGGACACATCATATGAGTTTCTGAGGACACATACAACTAACACTGAGCAGGAGACTTGCTATATCATGATAAATATTGTAATCACAACACTTTACAGATACTGTGACCACTGTTATAGCAGTTCCTATTGACACTGTAACCATGGACATTAGTTTTTTCTTGATCGCTTACAAACATTTACCAAATCATGGATCACTTAATCTAATTTCACACTTTCAGCTGTCAACCAAATGTCTTCTCTGGCACATGGCTGAACTATTTCTTATTGCTTTCAAATATTTTCTTTGACTTTTAACGCACTTCTCAAAGAGAGAAGCGAAACCTAATTGAAAAAACATGTCAACACATAGCTTACACTTAGTAGCAGCCTCCTGAACCTGCTCTTAAAATTCTCAATGTCATCAGCACTTGTGTGAACTCTGTGCACAATTCACTGTTTACAGTAGCTTTCAACCTATGAAAGACATACGTAGACTGAAGTTAACTGCATATTAAACCCTGTTATTTTGATTTCTTACATGTAATGTAGAAAAAGATCTACAATACCTCTATTTTTTGTGACATTCTTTGCCATGTTTGTACACATAAGAACAAATGTAAACCAATGATGTTGACAGTTTCCCATATCCTTTACAGTTCTGTTCAGTAATACAACTACAACTACATTATTTTACTGTATACATTTTTTACAGAGATTTCAAATACGCTCTGACAGTATATTCCCTAAGTGAGAGCGCTCTGTATAAAACCCAAAGTATAGCCTGGCTGTCAGTGGTAAAACAATAGAAATAGAATGAGAGTAGAATGGACATTCCCATTCAAGTCAACATAGCAGGATGGTCACAGTGGCAGCCATTTTCATGTTATGGCGAAAAGTGCAAAGAACTGTGACTGAAGAGGGCGAACTTTCATATAATACGCCTTGTAGCAAGGTGCGAACTCACTGAGTTGAGGTTTTGCAGTGACGACCAAATAAGCAGTGGAGCAGTATGAAGCATGGAGAGGAGTCTTTTGCTCACCATCTCCACTGATTTTAGGCCCAGGCTACACAATAAGCATCAACAAGTGACAGACAATAGAAAATGACCTGCTTAGTGTTTATGTTTTCTTTTAAACTAGTCAAATGACCATAGCAAAAGGTTCAATGTCCATTCTACTCTAATTCTATTTATATGGGTAAAACAGAGTTGATATTGTGAAGGTGCTGAACCACAATTAAAGTGATGGTGGCAGAGGTGGATACTGAAAGCTGTATTTTTTATTTTGTCATCCATTGTTGAGAAAACTAATTTTCAACTGAGGGCAAGTTGTAGGTTTTGATGGAAATGTTTCAATGTGTGTGACAAGTTTTGACAAGATGGCGTCATTTTGCAAACAACTCGCTGTTTTTGTCATTGCATTTTCTGATAAGGGCTGTGTGTGAGCTGTGAATGGAAAAACTGTACGACAACAGTCAGCTCTATTACTTTTAATTAGGGTTGTCAGCCTTAACACGTTAATCGAGATGTGATTAACGTCCAAAAATAACATTCATTCTTTAAAAAGTGTTAATCGCATGCTGATATTTTCCCTGCTGCCTGTCTTTCAGAGGCTATAGATGGCGTTTTAAAGTTTAGAGTTTTAAAGTTAGAGTGATGATGCAGGTATCATATGAAACTAGAAGACCCGAGGAATCCAGTGGTATCAACCATGTTACGCTAGAGTTATAATAACGCTCTAAAGTTAGGCTGAATTGTGGTGAGGGAAAAACAACATGGCCATTTTCACCGAGGCCCCTTGACCTCTCACATCAAGATATTTGAATGAAAATGGGAACTTTAGGTACCCATGAGTCTCCCCTTTACAGACATGTCCACTTTATGTAAGTCCCACACCGTTTTGGGCACAACTATACACTTTTTGCATGCAATGTTTATTACAGATTTATGACTCATAAAACTTAACCTATAGTACTAAACTGCATGTCAAATTAATCTCCAGGTTTCCAGCTTTCAGGTGATGTACACCACTTCTATGTAGCATATACTGTTGACCCACTTAAAAAGATCCCCTGTCCCCTCCACCCCAAAAAAGACAAAAATGGGTCTACAGTATGTGGGCTTAAGAGGGTTAACTGCTGCTGGTTTGTCTCTATGACCACACTGTTGTAACAGTGCAGCACTGATTTGAAAATATAAATCTAAAAGTCGAGATCATAAAGCAAATTTCTTTGCATTCATTTGACTCCCAATCAAAACACTTTGGTAAGAATTGCTTTACGTTGTTTATTTGGACTTTATAACTGTTTTGAAATGCAAAAGTTTTAAACCTGTGATTAAAGTAGTTCTGAAATTTAGCAATTAAAAAAACCTAATCTTTTGCCAGCCCTATCCCTAATCACAGCCTTAATCACACATTTGAGAAAATCACACTGATGGCTGTGTTCAGATTTGACTGAATTCTGACTGAGAAGAAGAAAAAGTGAAATAGGAGTGCAACTTTTAAATTGCACCAATCTTGCTTAAAGGGGCTAAAATACAGACTTGTAAATTAGATACAGTCTGAGAGTACTGTGAGCCCCAAAAAGCAATGGCAGATGCAACATTAAGATATCTATAGTTATTTTGGAGCAAACAATATTACCAGCAGTATCTGTTGAATCTGCATACTGTTGAACAGCTAAGTGGAGCTAGCTAGCCTGCCTGCTGGCAGCAGCTCAGCTGAGAGCTGGGCTGCTGTTGACACTCTGTCTGAGGGAGAGAGGCCACCAGCGTTTGTGTTCTGCCGGCTCATGTATCTAACACCTGTTGCTTGGCCCAATTCAACACATCTCAACTCAAGCACTTGTCTCTGGGTGTGCATGTGTTTTGGGAGACAGAAGCTTACTACTGTATGTGTAAAAATGTACACAATTTGAGCCAGCAAGAGGACTCCCAATGCATTATTGCCCTGTTCCCAAAATCCAGCTGTCGGTGGATTCAGCCCACTATAGAAAGCCACAGAGTCCAAGTAGGGAGTATACAACCCCTTTATTTGGTTTAACCAAAAATAACAGAGTCAATATTAAAAGAAAAGCAAAAAAAAGCTATAAATATTATAGACAAAAAACACTGAAATGAGAGAGTTCTTTGCTTCAAATAAACCAAGTGATGAAAAGTCTTTAATGTTTTGGTGTAGTGGAGTTTGGGGACATGATGTAAGCAACTGACAACCACCTTCAGAATCACTCAACAGTCAAAGGAGAACATGCTCTTCAAGTGGCAGCGTTGACATACATCTAAACCTGTGTCAGTTCAGAGCAGAGCTGTCACCTGTGTGTAGCACCATCATCATCATCATCATCATCATCATCATCATTATCATCATCATCATCATCATCACCATCACTTAAGCATACAGAATTGAAGATGGAAAAATCAAAGCGATGAATACATGATACCAAAATAACATTTGAGGGACCGTTCCCTGCAGGGAGTTAAATCAAACAAAAGGATGCAGAAGAAGTAAACCGAGAATGGATGCTGATAAATAAAATTTAACTCTTTGAAATAAAATGTGAATGAGACACGACTGATGAACGAGGCCAGTGGGTGAATGGGTACGTACTGTACATATATAGTGAGTGACTGCTGCATTGTTCCAGCCTGTGTAGAGCTAAGCATGGTGAGACTACAGGGAGCAGCAGCAGAAAGCACTTTCACAGACAGTGAAAAGACACACAGACATACATAAACAGAAACAGACAGACATTGCTGAGAGGTGTGTATTTACGTATATATTTAAAAAGGTGCAGTGGTGTGACGCTGTATGTGTTTAGGCGCGGTAAAGCAAGATCCTTTCAGCACAGTCCTGGCCAACCAAGCCGGCGTACTGCTGCACCTCCGTCTCGTCGCTGGATCCTTTGCGTTTGCGGGAGTAGGCTGCGTAGGGCATGACGGCCCGTCTGTATAGCACCAGAGCTCTGCCCACATCCTTCAGCACCCGAGCATCTCCTGGATCACAAACATGAGAACATAATAAGGAGCAGTGTAGACACATCGAGCACAATAAACATTGTCCTTATTTTCCCTCATTCTTATGAGTTAACCTCTGAGTGTCTTGGCGGGGATACACCATTATTCCGAGAAGCTGTTGGAGGAGCAGAAAGCATTCTTTCCCCCCACAGCACTAATTCCTCTATGCCCTAAACCTGGAGTCACGGTGCTGCGTGAGCGGGCTAGTTAGTTGGCCTTGTTTATGCGGCCTTGCTCCCTGCTGGCTTGCCAAACTCAGCATTTCATTAGGTCCTGTGTCATACACTGCCAGCTCCCATCAGACCAGTGAAAACACTGCTAATCTTAAAAGTGTGCATGTTCAGCAGCTAAGAATGGTCCTCTGGAGAGTTGAATGGAAAAATAGGGTAAAAAACAAACAAACGATGACCCTCGTTTTGACACTAAAACCGCTGCCTCCAGGAGCGAGAGGTCGAGCCAAGCTGCCCACAGCTGGCGCCAAGAGGACATGCAAGGGGTAGCACAGCAGGAAGCATCAACTGAGCCAACTCCACCCACATATACTGCACATATTGTGTAGATGCAAGTGGGTCTCAAAATCAATCGTGAACGCTAATCGTCTTCCCACTCCAGTCAGAACTGAGGAGTCCTTAATTTTCCGTCATTCACTGGAACTTTAGTAAGTATCTAATGTCAGCCTCTCCCTATAAATGACATCCTTGCTCTAGTCTCTCTAACTGTCCTCTTAAAAAGCTTTTATCTCCCTCCTTAGCTCTTAGCTAAAGCCCTCGGCTCATCTTCTCCATGCACGCTGCTGTTTCACCAATTGCAAAATGCTTTAAATTTAAAAAGGTTGCCTTGTGAAATGCACATCCCGTACACACAGTATTTCATTTAATCAGCCTGTCCTGTCTGGAGCATTCCTGGTCTGGCTCAGTTAAGAGGAAGCAGATGAAAATAAACTTCAGACCGAGACCAGCTTGCCAGGCCCATGGCGACACATCAGTCAAACAGGAGTGAGTTAGATTTGGTATTAATAGAGCTCAGGGCCTCCCACCCGCCACTACTGCTCCCCATGACAACACCCATGTGGCTCACAGCTGAGCACCCAGGTGGTACGAGTGATGCGAGTGTGCATATTTCTGCCTAATTCCTCAAATATTCGCCACAGTGCGTAGTAAATCCCACCTGATCACCTAATAAACTGGGAAAACAAGACAACAGAGAGAAAAACTGCGAAACTATGATGTAATGCCACAGACAAAGGTCTTTTCTCTGGTGCCAGATGTTAAAAGGGATCCCCAGTTTACAAAGCACTCAGAGGCACTCCGACTTAACCCTGGCTATTCGTGGGCTGGATGTGATCTGAAACTTGTTAAAAGCAATATGAGTCTGCTGTGATCAGTTAAAATGCTACAGGCATAAAGTATCATTGAAATAGACAATGACTAAATCAGGACAGCAGCACCAAGAGGACATTTTGAGCTCCCACAAATGGGACTCACAGATGAGAGAGTTCAAAAAGTCATGTGGGTTTAGGTAAGTAACTATTCATGTATCACTATGGCATCTAACATCCACACTAATACATTTTTGATTTTAAAGTATCGCTACGCTTACATCTAGTGTCCACGCTACACTGGCATATTTGAACTACTAATGTTTGATCTATGCTTGACGCACTTGTCTGGGTTGCGAGGGTCCACACAGCCAAAGTGACATCCCACCATCAAACATACCCCTTTGTGGGGGTCTTGTGTGGCTGGTTTTTGCCTGTCCATGCACATTTGACATTTTCAAACTATGAGGACAGCTGAGGGCGAAAAAATGGGGAGCCTTGCTGTACACGTGAGTTTTTGATACACTTCCTCCCTTCAGTTTAGGAGAACATTGGTTTGCTGCGAGGAGAAACCCATGTATAAATGATCCACATGTTTCCTCATCATGATTTTACATCTCCTCATGTCTGTGAGGAAAGCATGACTGAGGCTTGAAAGCTGTGCGGGTTGCCTTTTCGTCCAGATGGACAGAAACGACTATTGAAAACAGTGACACAGACACCAATGTTCGCTTTCCAATTGGGTCTTATCAGTCATGATGTGTCACGCCAAAACATTACAGCTATGCCTACATAGGTTTTGTGATTTCATCCCATTTGTGTGGGTGCTCATTTCCCATTGGCATGGCTTTCTTTTGCAATGAATGATGCTCCCAGTACCACTCTAATAAGTCGCTTTTTTTGCTTAGCAACAACTCCCAATCTGTTTTCTAACCGGCTGACACTCATGTTACTTTCACTGTTGCCCTTGGTCATCGGTCCAAGCAAGTAAATCTCCGGTCTTACGTTTCACCGTCTCCATTGTATTGTCTGTAACTAAGTAACCAACCCCACAGTCCACAATCTGCTTCCTGTTTACACCAGCACACGTATGCCCAGTATACATAATTAGGCATGTGATATGCATTTTCAGGTGTGTTAGTATGGACAGAGATATAAAATAAGTTTTTAATATAAAACTGCATCAGTGTGGATGCAGCAGACACTACCTGAAAAGCAAGCCAGAGGAAAGAAGCTGAGTATAACATAAAGCCCAGAGGCTTCTTAACTCTTTCCCCCCATCTCCATAAAGATATTTTCATATTTCAACTTTTTTATTTTCAAACTACCCTGTGGATTCATATTTTATTTATTAGCCTCATTTCCCTAATGCCCTAACCACTGTGTCTTTCCCCCTCTCTAAAAACTGCTGAGTCACATAATTGAAGAATGCTTGATATAAACTTTTAAATGAAGAAAATCAGCAGTATGTAAAGTCTCACCATGCGGGGGGAAATGGATTTTAAAAGATGTAAACATGTTATGCAACTTCCACATGACTGTAATTTCAGTCCATGAAGAATTAATGCGTCCTGATGGGATGAAAGTGAAAATGTTTAAACGTTCGATGCTTCCTTAATAACTTAAGCTGCCTTCAGCATTGTCTCTCTAGGCACTATGTGCCTCCTCATGTTCTTTATCAGTGTGACAGCCCACTTACACAACAGTTGCGCAAAGGTACACTTGTCCACTCAAATGTGTGACACTGCTCTGAAGCACCACTGTCCCCTTGTGAAGATATTAAGAAGTGAACTTTTTACAGAGTAAAATGGACAGCAGCACGCAGCTTTGAGATGGTCTATTAACCTCAACAGTAATACTGAGCAGAGGCTCTATCTCTCCCTCTTACTCAAGGCAATCCAAACATCCGCTGCTCACATAAACATCTTTCATTGCTTCTTCACTCACTCCGTCCTCCATCAATGCCCTCTCCTCCTTTTGAGTAGCTCCAGACCCTGTTCCCGTCAGGCCCACCGGACGTTCAGTGACACGCCGCTCTGAGGTCACAGCTCCTCGGGGTCAGGGGGTTCAGGGGTCGGGGGAAAGAGGAGTGGCGAGGGTCGGTCAGAGAGTGAGAGGGTCAGAGCCGAGGCTAGGGGCTTTGACACCTCGCCACGCTCCCCTCTCTCTTCCCATCCATCTCAAACTTTCAAAACACTTGCTTAACAGCGGACACTGGTCAAAGGCAGGCCATCGGGTTATGACCAGTTCCTATGACCCAATGTTGCAAATCCAAAATAGGGCTTATGTTTAAAAAGAGAAAGGCCAAAATGGTGGTGTAAAGTAGTGAATAAGAAGACTGCACTTTGACCAAAGGACCTGGGTTCAAGCCCTTGTGTTAGCACACATCCGACCAGCTGACCCTAAATCTCTGTAGCTGACCATAAATTTTGACCTCCGCAGTAAAGAAGGCAACAGGAGAATTCCCCTGAATTAAAGAGGATATTATCATTATTATTGTTATTAAAATAAGGGAAACGTTTTTCTGCATCACATATAATGCAACAAATCCGAGGAAGAAAAACTACCTCCTCCATTATAACACAAGAAAGAGAGGAGTGATATCTGTCACCTCTCCACTCTGAATGGGGAACATCAGCATGTGTCAGGCTAAGGAGCAGAGAGCCTGCTGAAGAGCAGGGCAAAGTGGCTCTGACATTAAGACAAGATATTAAAGTGTGTACTGTAAAAGCTAACATGGTCCCCCCACTTAATGTTTTGGCCTCATTTTGCTCAGTTACTGTAGATCTCAAAGGATAGAAGAGAATATTCTATTTCAACATTTTAGATATTTTACTAAATGCAACATACTGCAGTGTGTGTATGTAGTATGTAATTTTGTGCGTCTGGTTTGGCGCCTGCTGAACGCACTCCCAGTCCAGGGGGTGACTACTTGTGTCACACATTTTTGCAAGTGTTTATCCTGCTGAGCGGGCAATGCCCCTACTTCTTTCTCTGTCGAGCAAACACGAGATTATGAGTGTGTGAGATATAATACATATGTGCTGTGCTGAGTGTGTGTGTGTCTATGTGTGTGTGTACACACTGTATGTGCATTTGTTAGAGGCCACAACGAGGCCCTTGGGCTCTCGATGTGTCAGCAACAGGCATGTAATCAATGTGAGCCTGCTTCGGACAGAATTGTGTAAACTTTAGATTAGCTGTCTTTACACACCTCATTAAGACAGCTCTGTAACCCGGTCACCCTTACGATCTGAACGCACGCCCAGCACCCCAATTTTCATTCACCCCTGGGTGAGGCTTGGAGTTCAAGGGCCTTACAAGCGTGAGTTGGAATTAATGTGGACTTTGCTGGCAGTTTTGATGAAACTGAAATCTTAAACGTCATTTTATTCAAAGTTGTTTTTATCTTTTTGACTGTACAGATCCAGAACCTTTGTTCTGTATTACAAGCTTTACTATCCCTCTGTATATGGACATGACTGGAGATTGTACTGTCAGTAATAGTAATTGTTGGGGATTCTACTTGATTTGAGAGTTAACCACTAGCACTCCGATAGGGATGAGTGAATGGACAAATATATCGGCTATCAGCTATTGGCTGAGCACATCACTGTTATTGGGTTACATTTACATGTTGCTAATTTAACGATCTGCCTCAGAAAAAATTAGTGAGAGTCGCTGCTCAGCGGGCAGAGGGAGACAGCGGGGAAAAACTGTGTGTAAAGCCAGCATATTGTCACATCTAACTCGGTGCATAAATGATTTATTTCAACCAAACCAGAGTTAGTGATTGTTGAAACAGTGGAAAGACTAACTAAGATGGTTTTGGTTTGTTTAATTTTGTTTTTGTCTGTCTGTCATCTGAGTGAGTTAGAGTAAAAAAGCTAAGAGAGCTTGTGGAATAAAGCAAACTTGCACTTACACACACTTACACACACTTACACACACTTACACACACACGCCTGAGCAAAAATATTGGCAATAACAGGTTGTTGGGCTGACTGTGGCAAAATGGGAACATTTTAACATATCACCCATTCCTACTCTCCAAGGCAATTAAAATATGAAAATAAGACAAGTAACATGCCTTGAGTCAACTACTTGCAGATTTTAAGGAGAATTTTCTTCACATGCTGATCAATACTATTAAGAGTATAACATTTTTTAACTTGTTTTACAAACACTTTGAACAGTTTTGGCTGTATTTAAATGTAACCCTAATCCAGGGTCTACCAGGCTTTTCAACATGTGTCTCACCGTAAAACATTTGATTTATGTACCAAAAACTCAAATTGCAGGAACGATATTTGACAACCAGCAGGTGGTTGATATTAGTCAAGAGTCAGCAAACAAAACAGCGTGCACTCTTATTTCATGGAAGCATGGTGAACAAACAGGCCAGAGTACAACATGTCATTGCCACAACACACCAAAATAAAACTTACTTCCTAAACCATACATAGGAGATTTCCACACTATTACAAGCCATCAGGACTTCCCCAGGATCCAAAAAACAGATGCAACATGTCTTTATGTCAGCCACAAACAAGCCACACGTTGGTAAACTGCCCATTAGGACTGGGCCACAAGCCTGTGCCATGCTGCTAACCTAACGATGACACTGCAGGCCGACCGGTGACTGGCTGACCACTGGGTGTTTTTCTAGAGAAGACAGAAACCTTCACACAACCACTAGAGCCTCGCACCACATAGTTGGCAACAGACCTGAGAGCTAACCATCCAGACAGCTAGCACTGAAATGTGATGACACTGCGTTTGGACAGCTAGGCCTGAAATAATGTCCGGACCCGTCCAAGATCAACAGTCCACGCAGGAATGGAGGCACCGCAAGAGCCACAGACACACAAACACACTCTGGCCACAGTGAGAACGGCTACCTCTGAAACTGCCACTTTGTCCTCAGTAATTTGTGCCTACTTAGGGATTAGTGGTTACGATTGACAAGAAAAGGTCCGACCTACCACTGGCTAAGCTGTTAATGGCACCGCTGTAAATGACCAGCCTACTAATGGTCTTTTAAATGCCCTATTTCTCAAGGGTGTGGTGCTTTCATCAGCACTTGAGTCAACAAGAAAGGCTAGCCAGGAAATAAAAAAGTAGGATCCTTATTTCTTTAAAACAAGTGTGACGATTTTGATTCTTAAATAAAGAACAAAGGAAAGGGCATCTGCGCAACAGAACATTTTTTTCTCTTGAAAGTTATCATTTGTGCTGGTTTTTACCTCTGCAAGTCCAAGAATGACCTCACTACAACACACTTGTAAGCTGTCTCTCCACATTCACATATCCTTCTTTCCTCTTCCACCTTCCTGTCAATCTGTCTCTAATTTTATTGCACTTCTCTCTCTTCTAGTGCCAGCATACAACTACCAGCCTCCCTCCTTTTCTCTTCCCATCTCTATAAAATCATTTTTTATCACATCCCCCTCCTCCACCCACCATCTATTGTTCTATTACTCCCTCTCTTACCCTTCATCTATCAGTCCCAGTCTACTTGACAATCAAATTCTTGTCCTCTCACATCTCCTTTTACTGTCCATCAGTGGCTTTTTCCGGTTTGGTGCCTGTTCGGTGATGCAGATCAATGGGGAAGAGTAAACAGGGGATGGCTGGCCCTTGTACACTCAACCACTTTGGTTACAGGCACTTGCAATATCCACAGTATGTGTATGTATGTGTACATGTTTAGACCCACCCAGTATCCGTACAGTAAACCTTATTTCGTCAGTCTGAATGAAGTGAGAGTGGTTTTGCTTAACATACAGAGCCATATGATGCAAACAGTTTTAGTTTGGTTTATGTGTGAGCTGCAAGAATTTTACTGCATATTCACATAAAACCACCTAAAGCACAAACATGCAGAATCGACACAGGAGAGATTTCAGAAATAAGAAAATGTATCGGGCTCTCTGGCTATGCACCTATGCAGAAAACCATTCAAAACTCTCCTTTCAAACTCACTTACACTCTATTAAACACTCTCCCTGGCCCCCACCTCTCAGTCCGCCAGTCCAGGCCATGGGCGTCTGCCAGTCTACCTTCTGCATGTGGTTTATTATTGCTAATATCACTATTCATCTAATGGTAACATGGTCCTTTCATAACGACAGCACTGGCTCTGTTCAGACCATGCTGAAGGATCATAGGGAGTGAAGACTGTGTGATCTGTTTACCCTTGTTCAGTGGTTGCGTGCTGCCTTGGAGCGAGCCCGCAGTTTTCAATACACCATCACAGTGAAACCAGATCAGATGTTAACACAAGGTTCATGGGTTCATCCAGAACAGTGTGTTCGAAGTACTGGAGGATCCAAGACCAAGCTCACAGTGGCAAGTCAGTATGTTAGAAAGATGCTGTTTTCTCCAGTTGCAGACATTGAATGAATCATGTTAACAGTGTTGCGTAGTTGTACCTGCGTCAGGATCCTGGTTCAAACGAGCATAGCGGGAGTTGTCCAGGCGGGGTACGCATTGCTCTATTGGGACCCAGGCATAGGTTTCTGGGCACAGGAGGTCTGAAGGCCGGTACTGCCCCTGGAGAACGAAAAACAGATAGAGAGAGAGGGTGTTATACCACCAAAACTGACACGACACGCCACATGGTTTGTTACACATAAGCATTTGAGAGGCCGTCATTGGAAACTGTTGGGAAAAGAGTAGACACTATCAAAAAATACTTCGCAGGTGATTAGATGAACCATCTGTCTACCGCCTGCTCTTCTTGCATTGAGAAAAGCCTTTGGTGTCGTTCTTTGCTTTTCTTCCTATGAAATCTCAAGTACTGACAAAACTGATGCTATTGCATCTACGCTTAACTCTTTAGGAGCCACCATTTTTGTTTTGAACAAACAAGTTGCCTTTCCGTTTTGTCACACACCTAAACCACGCCTGTAGCTGTCAGTAGCTCCTCACAGGACGCTTGGTTGGTCCAAACCACTGGTAGTTCAGACACAAACAAATTACTTAAAGCCTGGCTGGATGAATTTTCGGTTGATCTTATGATATTGCAAAAATCTAGATTTTGTACAAGATAATACGCCTCCTGCTCAACCAATTTCTTATCATTTACCATAAAACTTCAAAAAGTAGCCCAGGCTATTATTTGCTTAAATCACTGAACTCAGCAGGCCTCTATATGGGACAGGCCTATAATTCCTTTCACACAAAACTATTGCGCAACAAAGATGGAAAATACAATTACATTTTTTTACTTGAACCAGTATGAAAATTTGTTGTAAAAAAAATAAGACACACCCCTACTTTATCCAGTTCAAACAATATTGATAACTTAGGTTAATTTTTATGAAAAACCCTTTTGATTCTTTTCATTGGTGGACCATTACAGACTAAAAGGAATATAAATAACTCACTGAGTAATCGAGGAATGGACACATATTCTAACTTTATGACAGCTTCAGAGGTAGGGAGTCAACACTAAACCGAGCTAACATTTAAACATTCATATTTGTATGTGTGATCTAAGCAGCTAACTAACGTTAGCTCAAGTGGGTAGCCAACAATCCGCTTTTATACATCCAAAGAACTTCTATAAATTTGAACTGCTTCGCAAACAGACCAGGCTTCTATTTGAGACAGGCCTTTATTTTTCAAAATGTGTAGCCACACCAGGCTAGTAAAAGAGACCGGCCGTTTAATTGGGAGTAGGCTTTTAATTCAAGTTTACGGTATTTAATCAAGAGAAAATGTCTACAATCTTATAAATTCTATTTCTTTCTTGTATTGCCATAAACTCAATACTGTTTGTCTGACACAATGAGCGATTTTAATGAATAATCTTGTATTTTAAGTATATTAACAATTTTCTGACATTTTATACATTAATTAATCTACAAACACTATTGAGAGATGAACTGATGATAAAATATTATCTGTTGTAGACCTAGTAGCACCATTTTCACACTACACTGGTGACTCTTCCAGGTTAAAGGTTTGACAAGTTGTAAACTGACCTAAGGGTCAGGATGAGGGTTGAGACCCGGATCAAGCTCCGCTCTGTTAAAGTTCTTTGTTTAAGTCATGCTTCTCTGTGTCAGGAGTGTTATGTTGTCTGCGATGCTGAGCAGGAAATGTAAACACACCAGCGTATTGTAATGTGTGCTTGTGAAATGGGTACAAGTCTGTATTTGACCTAACATTTTGGATGGAAAGTAAACCAAGCTGAACGAAAACAGCTGCGGGGCAAAGAAAAAAAAACGAGTGAGAGGTTGAATGAACAGAAAAGAGACTCCATTATCAGAGACCTGTGTTCTATCACACGGCACCAAACAAACACAAACTGCCGAGATAGCTCTGTAAACAAGGAGGCGCCTGCAACGAGCCCTGCTGCGCCATCTCATCACACACATAATAATATTTATCGTTTCTGAGATGTTAAACTGTAGGACAAAGACTCCAAAATTTCTTCAGCACCCTTTTTGTACACAACAGAGGTCAAAAAGTGCTGGACGATTAAACTCAGAACAAAAAGAGAAAAAAAAGAAAAAACACAAATGTCATTATGAACTCAAACTAAGCAAGACAAAGGAAATACCATCTCTGGCGCTCTGACCACGACCCATCTGTCAGTGGGCCTATATGGAAAATATGCTGCCTGTTTTTACATGCGGGGTAGGATGCCATGAGAATGAACTATGCTGCTTTACAGCTCTGACAAATGAAAAACAGAAGAATTTGGGGGATACACTCACAGTCAGGCTTTCCCCTCATCTGTAGCCACCCTTTCGCTCTGCGCCACAATTAAGTGAAGGGGTTCAGGAGGAAGGCCAGAAAGTATCATTAAATTCATACAGTCATACAGATCTAAACTAAGGTGCAGGCTACAAGAGGGAGAAGGCAGTCCAGAGTGAAGCAAAAGACATGCTTTAAGTGCTTCTGCTAAAAGATGGATGGTGGTGGAATGCTGTGCATCTGTAGCTGCAATGGACACACACATTGATCGGATGCTCTCCATGTCCCAACAACCTAAAGCCTTCTACAACTGTCAGCGCAGTCAGCTTGACACTCTCACACTCTGCCTCACCTCTATAGAGTCCTTCAACACTACCTCTTAAAGGCAGAGCACACACACCTGCCCAGCAGTAGAGACCAGAGGTGGGACCAAGCCATTGTTTTGCAAGTCCCAAGTAAGTCTCAAGTCTTTGTACTCAAGTCCAAAGTCAAACTCGAAACTAAACTTTATGTTTTGAGGCCTAAACAAGTCAGAATGTACTCTTCACCAAATGCAATGCTATTTTAACAAGTAATTTATTAAGTTTACAAAAATCATGAACACTTTTTAAAGTTTGTAGTTATTTGTTAAAACAAGTTTGTTGGAAGTTGTTGAACTCATTTTTTTGTTGACCACCACATAGTTTTTGTACGCACATGAAATTATCTTTGGTATCACTTTTGCCCAACTGCCACTCAGTAACGAAACGTTCATTCTTCGAGGTTTCTCCTGCAGCTTGACCAGATGCTGACAGATTATTATTATTAAGATTATTTTTTGGGCTTTTTGCCTTTAATGAACAGGACAGAGTGAAATGGGGTGAGAGATAGAGAGTGGGGGTTGACATGCAGCAAAGGGTTACAAGCCGAAGTCGAACCTGCGACCGCTGCAGCGAGGAATCAGCTCTATACATGGGGCGCCAGCACTATCCACTACGCTACCGACGCCCCGACAGATTGGTTTTGACAAAGTGGTTCTGGGATATTAAGTGTCCACTTGCTGCAAATGAATAACGTTTGTTACTCAGGAAAATAACAGGAAATGAATTGATTTGTGGCACACTCTTAAAAACATACGTTTTAGTCTTTGGGCTTGGGTGAAAGTATCCAGTATTTTCATTTTAAGCGGCCCAAGTCCAAGTGAAATCACGAGTCATTGGTGTTGAGTTTCAAGTCTTTTATGATTTTGTCAAGTGGAGTCTCTGAATGTGTGACCCAAGTCGGACTCAAGTCCAAGTCATGTGACTCAACCTGTGTTTCCGGTAGAGACACAGTGAGATGCACATACTTCCCACTTTAAGTCTCTGCACCCTGACACTGCACCTCAACTCAACCTACAGTGCAGAAATAGAGGTGTGAATAGAGTAGCCAGCCCTTAAATGGAAAGAGTGAGAAAGACAAAGAATAAAACAGGACACATCTTTAGGTAAGCTACTATTGTGTGGTTGCATGGGCATTTGTTGTTTCTGAAAGCATCTGTTTTGTGTCTACAGTCCAAAATGATATATCCAACATGACAGACAGTCTGGTCATGGCACAGACACAATTTCTGAATTCTACCCTTGAAAAGAAAAAAGGATGATGAGAAGGACGGAGGAGTGTGAGAGGACACAGCTATTTGTGGTCTGGACAGAGGAGAGAGAAAAGAAAAAAGAAGAGGGGGAAGAAAAGCTTGGTTTGCCACAACCTATCTGTCAGCTTCTTTTCTTTAATGGACTGAAAGTGAAGACTGAGCTCACCGCTGACTTTCTTTATCTTCCCTCTTATATTTTCCTTCCCCAGGTCGGGCTTGAAGGCCCTGTAATTCACAGTCACCCCTGCAGCTTCTTTTGGCTCTGCTTCAGACCCGCGTTTTCTGCTTTTGCGTCAGCTTGCTCACAATATCCATCTTTTTATCTAACAGTTACTTAGAGCAGCAGAGAATGCAGTAATTGTATCCTGAAACTTAGATCCTAAAGAGAGAAGATTGATGTGCAAAGTGTAACAGCCAAGCTAATAGCTGGGAGGGAAATTGCCTATTTCTACAAATCTATCTATCCTGAGTGGCTGTTAGCTCAGCAAGTGGTGTGAGGAGGCCACAAGAGGTGATAGTGACTACATTTGAATTGCCAGAAAACCATGTGATGAGGTTCTTTTGTGTTTGCATACGTGTGTTTTTGAATGTGTCCACTCAACTGCGTTGGAGGGCTACCCGACAGATAAACCAGGATGAGGCTTTCCAGACGAAGAACATCTTTTTGGTCTGGTCCTCCTCTCTTTAGTGGCTCTATTCCTCCCTTTCTAAATGCTCAGAGCCTCCCCTCACAAACCAATCCATCACCATCCCTCCATCCTTCCCTCCTGTCTGTGCTTGCATGTTGAGACGGACACAGAGGTGATGCTGATGAATGACAACCTCTGAAAGGCTCGTTTAGAGGGACGGAAAGCAAGACGGAGGATGAAAAAACAAGTGGAGAGAGAAGGAAACATGTACAAACTTCAGCGGATAGACTTGGCTGCCGTCAGAGGTGTGAGAAACGACAGGGAGATAGGACGAAGACGGGGAGGGACGAGAGAAAATTAGGTGCAGATGGGTAACGGGATGGTATTTAACATCACTGAGACATGGACTGAGGCGAGCTGATGGAAGTGATAGGAGCAGTCTGAGTGCCAGGATGGAGGGGCCCAGCACTGAGAGAGGATGTTGGAAGTCAGGGATGAAGAGGGAGGGCTTGGAAAGAGACAGAAATGGGAGGAAGAGCTAAGTAGACAGAGGGTAAGCTGGCGACGAGAGAAAAAACAGATGGATCAGGGAAATAAAGAGCTGCATTCAATAGAAGCCACATAAAACAAAATGGAAACTGTACATCTACAAGTAAGAGAATGAACTCAGTCATCCAAATCTGTTTCTTGCAGTGTGCTTGTTAATTAATGTGCAGAGGTCACTGTTTATAGGAAAGCAATCTTCTACAGTGCCAGTTTCCCAATGAACTGAACTTTAACAAGACAGAAGGGAAAATTACTCAACCTCATTTGAATAACAAGCTTCCCTAGAGTAAACAATTACATACCCTCAATCATCACAAGCAAATAAACATATCTATGCACGGCTTGACATGCAGTTACACAATACTTTGCCGGTCTATTATCACACTGAGCTGCTCGGTGACACAGCATCACTCAATCTTTTCAGGACGCACAGACTTTACACACACACAGATAGCAGGGGCCCTGCTGTCAGAATGAACTTTATTACCAACTCAACCGCTCAAACGCATAACTGTCACCTTGTTCCTCTCCTTTATCGTGCACCCTTCCCACCCATTTCTGTCTTGTTTCTCACACACCTCAAGATAGGGAGCGATGCCCCAGGCCCGTACCTGTGACTTATATGAAAAGCGATTAATCAGACACATAAATGGAGAGCTTCACTGCAGCCAAGGAATCCTCGTGAAAACCTACACCGCTTTTGCCTTCTGCTTCTTTTTATTTCTCCTCGCCCGAGTATGAGTTTGGTATGTGTAGAGCTGAGACAGCTTTCATCAACTGAGAGATCATCAGCCACTAGGGTTTTCCATATCCCCGGGAGTCCAAAATGGCACACAGGAAAATACACCAATTCATATCAAATTCTGACTAAGCTTTTCTCCAGTTAATTATTTTATTATTAATATTATGCTATGGTAAAAATGTGTGTCAGTCTTTATCAGAAGATATTATCTTGATAGGAATTCATGTGTTTTATTCTTCTGGCAGCAACAAAATGGGTTTGTGTGGAACAAACAGAAAAAGAGCTCTGTCGTTACGTTTGAGTAACAATAGTCAGCAGTCATTTAAAGGTATAATATGCAGGATTTTCCTAAAAACAATGTGTAAACTAATACAAAAGTAATTCCTCTTAATCATCGCTTATGACTCACTAGAAGTATGTGGTGGTGTATTTATCCGCAGAGACTCCTCTGATTGTATTTTCCTCTTTTTTTACTGTGTTATGCTTACAGCACACAGGTGAGGTGGGGACCTTATAAAAAAGGTAGCGACCAGGTGCCAGATCATAAGCAGCATGCATCCAAAAAGAAGATACAAAAACTGCAGACAGAGCACTGAAAAAATGAAAAAATAGGGACGTGAAACGCCAAGCAGAGAAAACTGGGGTTGGCTTTCGCTTTCACTTTCGGTGGTGATACTGTTTACAAACAATAGCTTCACACAATTCCTGCATAGTATACCTTTAATGCCAAATATTTGTCTGGTTTTGGCTTCTTAAATGTGGGGATTTGCTGCCTTTCAGTTTTAAAGCATTAAAAAGTGGATAAGGGAAAAGTGTACTTGGGCTTTGGGAAATTCTGTTGAGCATTTTTTACTATATTCTGACATTACATAGATCAAACAATTCATTATTAATATGATTGCAAAAACAGAAAATGTTTGAGGAGCTATGGCCAGTAAAATAAGTATCACTTTACATCACTGACTTCATGTCTTATCATTATTCTTACCCTTTGTTCTCATGTTCCTTTAGTGTTTTCCCTGCTTTCTTTTACTTCTATGACAGTGTCTACCAATATCATAAAGTGCACCGATATGCTAATATGAAGAAGATCTCAGATACTGTCACAACTTGCATTAGAAGAATTTTTGAGGATGAGATCATCATTGCTTTGCAGTCGACACAGCAGCGTCATGGTTCAAAGTGATCCTCTTTCAGGCTTGATGAAGGAAAGTCAAGAAGACATTAGGTGGACTTGGTGTCCCAGTAGGAGGGTTTCCCTGCCTCCATGTGCATTACTTTACACCCACATCTGCTGCTGATTTCCTGCTCATATCTTCAGTTCACCCTCCCTACCCCTACCTGAGGTGTCCCTTTATATGAGTGTGTGTGCACAAGTCAGGCACTGTGCAGAATGTCTGCATGTAGCCTCAATGAGACTATTCTTGTTAACAGTATCAGAGCAGCTAAGATCTCTGCAGGAGAGAGAGCATTAAGTTATACAGTAATCTGCTGGTCAACTGAACACCTACTTCAGTATGAGACAGAGCGGCTCCGAGTGTGCAACATTAGGCTGGCCGCAGCATAGATGAGGTCACTAATGTTAGACCTGCTGGCAAAAGATATCCAAAAATAACATGCAATACAAAAAGGAGCCTGTTTTATAATACAGGAGGCTGAACACCAATAGTGAATGGGATATTATGTCAGGATTAACCATTTCTCAAGCGCTCTCACCAGAACATGGACATTTGACCCAAACAGACAAATACGGTCACCGTGTCACATTTGTGGTCTCCTTGCAGTGCATTATCCAGCTGGTTGTCACTCAGGACAAGCCTGAACTCAGAGGGTATACAAAGACGCCTAGTGTGACCCAGAGCCAAGCAGACCTAACCTAGGACGGCCCAGGCCAGCACTCTGACCCGGGGTCACATTCAGCCAATCTTGCTCAAAAAACAATAAACACAGGCCCTGATCCCTACATCCGTACTCTCTCTAAAACATACAGCTCTCACAATACACCTCCTCTACCGCCCTGAGACTGTGGAAACCCACACATTCTGCCCAGATGAGGGGGCACAGTCGGGGGGCCTCTATCTGTTGATGGACACATATAAACAGCACACCTCACACAAACACACACGCAGCTAGACAAATAACACAAAAAACGAAGCAGGCTGGACAGAGGGACAGCGTCAATGAAAGACATGTCCAAACAAGCCGTGTCTCAGATAGTGGTCCACGGAGACTTTCACCACAGTCTGTGACAATATGTATACACATCTGTGTGTGTGTTGGGGTCTGTGAGTGAGTGAGTGCTCCGAACATGTCTGGGGTCTGAGTTTGAAGATTTAGGCTAACTGATGCTGTTTAAACACTCCGGGCCCACCAAGGCCTTTTCACCCTACTCAACACATTACCACGGGACGACCTTCAAATAAAGCATCCAGGCTGGTACGTTTCCCCCCTTGGGCCCCAAGACAACCACCCAATCCCCTCCACCCACCCCACTCTGTCCCAGCACTCCCTCACATGGCTATGCGTCACGGCTCCACGGTTGACAGGTTAATGAGGAGAAAATATTTTTACAGGATCACATTTCGACGGAGCCCTGAGAACCAATGGCAGCGCTTTTATGGGCATCAGCTCACAGACTGGGCACTTTTATCTCTTTATCTCCACTGGTCTTTATGGGCAAGGCAAGCTGTTACGCCTGTCTGACACAGACCGCAGCTTACAGACTCGCAGTCAGAGGCACAGCCCCTAATCTTGGGTCTTAAAACCCCACCTCAAAACTTCTAACTGCAAGACCAAACCCGAGGCCCTCCACCCACAATAACTGCATTTATGAGTCCAGCTCATTCTGTCCAGTAGTGCTTATCAAAAGATCTGAATGTGTTCCTTTGCCAAAAAGAAACCAGGCGTTTCAGACAAAGTGGCGCAGCTGCAGCAGGTTTGAAAATAAATAGTGGTGAAGTTAATGGCAAGGCAAACACCTCAGGCTGGCAGCTAGAGGGCTCTGGATCTGCTCAGCGTGACACCATCTCCAAACTCTTATTTTCGCCCTTGTGACCTTCACACCTTCCCCCTCGCTCCTACCCCTCCTCAACTCCGTCCTTCCACACACAGTACGACTGAATCCTCTGACCCGACCTCTTGAACTCTGCTCCCTCAGACCCTCACCCTGTCAGCGCTCCTCCTAGGGGGAGCCAGGCAGTGGCTTCCACCCAGACTGTGCTGTAGTCTGTTAATGATTTGTTAAAAACACAACCGTGGCAGGACACAAGGAAAAAAAAAAGATGATGAGGCATAAAAGAGAAATTATCAAAAACTTTAAACAAATGTTTCTGCTGAGAGGTGCACTGTTGGTGGTCTCCTGTCGAGCTAAATCAAACCAAACTGTTTCTGTCAGAAAAGCTGCAATTTAAGACGGGGGGAGGGGAGCTGGAAGGCAGCAAAAGGGGTGTGCTTCAGCTTATAAATTTCACAGAGAGGGTGAAAATGGGCCTGGTTGGGTTTGATCTTATTTTGATGGGCATCGGTTTTCTAACATAAGGACTGTTGGAAGGTAATGCTACTGGCAAGAAAGAGAAAGAAAGAAAGCAGAAATAAAGAGTGGGCTACAGAAAAAGGAATATTACAGTAAACACGTGAGGCCATCAGCTTTAACATGGAACAGTGCACCCACCACAGTAACTTTATACCACCTCTATTTGAGCCGTCATGACTTGGTGCATCTTAGCATGCAGATATGACAATTAGAGGAACAGGATCCTCTTCAATTAAAAAAAATACATTCCTGCTTGTTAGCCCAGTAATGCCCCAAAATGTGATGCCATGGTTTATCTCTGAATGAAATCAGTTGAAAGTTTATGCAGTCCAATCTCTTCTTCTCCCTATCAATCTTTCATCCCAACCAGCATGGTGGCTGGTTTCTTGAACAGTTGCTAAAAGAAGAACAGAAACAAAAAAAAGAGAGACAGAGAAAGAGAAAAAGGGGGATGGTTGTACTGTGCCTGGACCTGTAGGGCCTGTGAAGCGTAAACTCACAGTTCCACACAAACACTAGTGCTCACTGTCAAACCTTTTCAATACAACTCATCAAAAACTCATCAAATGTTTATATGGAGAAAAGAAGGGAATGGAAGAAAGGAATGTCATCATGAACAAACCCAACATATTAAAAAAAAAAGCTGCGTACTACAGTGTGCAGGGATGGGGGCCTCTGTGGGAAACACCCACCTCTAGATGCCTCAAACTCACTCACTGTCACTCTTAATCTGCCCAGATGTACAACAAGTGACATGCAGAATGCGAGGTCACACACGTACACATAACATACTGTCTGAATGGGCCCCTTGAGTGAAAATAACATGCATGCAGGGTCCTGATAGCTGCAGCTCAGAGCCTTTTTAACATGTCATAACTTGCAACTGCGTACCAGGAGAGGAGGCGCACAGTTTGAGGGAGAGATTCATTACATTAATATATGTTGCCGGTTACCGATGGCACTGCAATGATTCATAGAGATGAGCATTATTTTTCTTTTGGGCCAGCTATCAGGATTGATTTGATTGAACTGAAATTAAATCAGTAGGAAAAGAAAAGCATATGAGAGACTTTAGTAGTGATCACTATTCAACTTTAAAAAATATGTCTGTGTGCAGCTGTGTATTTGTATACCCTGAGAAAATGTGGTCCGATGTACATGCCTGAGCTGGGAGGCAATTTGTCATGTCTAATTGATGTCATGAGACCTAAGCTCATGCAGCAGGTGACAGAAAAGCCTGCAGGCACACACTGATTAAGGGCAAACATTAGCATAGCAGCAACCAAGTGAAACCAACATCAAATTCTTTCATCGGTCGTATCTCGACATGCTCTTACACACAGTAGCTGGCACCTGGATGGATTCATTTCAGGGCCACTGAACTCAAAAGCCATGTGGTAAACTGCTGGCTGTTGGTAGAGAACTGACCGACTCTCTGACAGTGTTTGTTGTTTGTGGGGCGAGGAGGAGCTGGTTTGAAAGGGAACGGAGGTGCAGCTGCCGCGAAAAAGGGCTCTTTAAAAGTCAGTGAAGTACCGCCGGGAAACGAATAATCCTTTTCATCTTGCCTCCTTTTCTCATTTGGCACACATTTTGTCACTCCTTTTTTTTTCTCTCCATCTGTCCTCTTCCTCCTCCTTTCACTTATTTTGCTCACTCCTCCTTTCTTCCCCTCTGTGGAAAATTTAATGGTTTCCTGGGCTCAGAACGAGACATTCTTTCACTGTGAACAATAATAACAAGAGTAAAGAGCCACTTCATGTAACTCTCTCACTCCCTCACTAACTGGATACGACTGGGTATTCTGTCTGTGTGTATATTTTGTCTGTGTGTGTGTGCACGTAAGCTACACTTGAAAAAGTGCTTGATCTGTTAAATCCAGGTACTGCAGATTGGTAAAGCCAAGTGGGTGACCGCCTCGTTTGTTATCATCAAAGTCTGCTTATTCAGTACTCAAAAAATAACCGACATGGACAAGTGCTCACGCATACACACACCTCTGCAAAGAAATGGAAAATCGCTACAATGTGGCATGGATCTTTTACTCCTTGTTCTGTCCAAAATAAAAAGTGGAAATGTATCAGATGAAAGCTAATGAAACTCTTGAGTACATTTTGCGAGCTGCTGAGGCTGGATGGCGGAGTTATGGGAGGACAAGGGAATAAAAACATGGTGAGAAAAACGTGTGAGTTGAAGTGCAGGCTAAGGAACTTGTTTATGGGTTTAACAGACAAACATGATAATGCAGACCATGTCAAGAGGTGAACCTCAGGTTATATCGGAAAATGTACAAACTATAGCTGAATCTAAAGTAGATCTGTTGCAAAATGTCTTGATGGTGCCAGAATTTTACAGAGCGTGCACTGACAGGCTTTTTTTGTTAGGGAAGACCCAGTAAATGTGTGTGCACTCTTGTGACTGGGCTGCAGTACGATTTCAGTGTTTATTCCCATTTGACCACAATCCATCCAAACAAGCTACAAATATGCTGCGTGGCATTTCAGGATAATATCAACAAGCCAGAGAATTTAGCCCTCTAAGCCCCAAAGTCTCAGTTACTCTGTCTGAAGTCACGAGGGCGGTTAATTCAGATGACTTTTATCTTCACATGAGAGGCAATGT
Organism: Epinephelus moara; assembly: GCF_006386435.1. Classification (NCBI taxonomy): domain Eukaryota; kingdom Metazoa; phylum Chordata; class Actinopteri; order Perciformes; family Serranidae; genus Epinephelus; species Epinephelus moara. Next base: position 13,658,194 of record NC_065524.1, read on the forward strand.
GGAGAAAAAAGAAGAGTGGCAGAAGGGCCAAGACCTTTGGTCTCATTTAGCCTCCAACAGCTTCACCTTCTGCTCTCTACAGCTCAACATCAGAGGGCCAGGGAGGACCAAGGGAGGGCCAAAGGACCAGGGACAGCAGCCAGGGGCAGGATGTCACGTCTAACCCTGAACCCACCAGCCAAACCAGCAAGGCTCTGTGGGACGCTCCGTCCCAGCTTTGACAACAAAGGAGAGGGTCTGACACTGGCCAGGCAGCCCCCCTGTTCCTGGCTGGACTCCAAGTCTTCTAGGACCCTTTAAGGCTGCTCTACAGGACCATGTCCAGGCTTTGGCATTGCTAAGAAGTTTAAAACCCATCACACATGGAGCTGTTCCCCTGAGCATGCAGAGATGTGACCTGGCAGAAGAGACTTTCCTCCTCGATTCAGAAACTTTAAATTGGAAACACAGATAAGCGTCAGTCCGCTCTTAAGAATGTAGCCTTACATAGCCAAATCCCTGACACGCATGCAGCAGGAGGACACAAGGGGACAGGACAGACAAAAGAGCCGCGCAGGTAGAGTCTTTAAAAATTGTTACCTTGCCACTTGTTTTAAAAAACTCTCCAGAATATCTATGAACACTATGTCGAGTCATCTTAAAAAGCCTTTCACGATGCTGCTGGTGTCAGTTACATAAACAATGCACTTCTATTGCTCCTCAGGGAATGAGAGTACTGTTAGAACAATCATGAGAATTCCACAGAGAGAAAACTGGTTTCAAAACAGACGTTTTTAAAATTCCTCTCAGCATTTTGAGCTGAGCAAGGCAATCTAAGCTTTTTCTGAAATTCAGGTCAAGTCTAACATATTGACACAGAAACATTAGAACCTATGGCTGCACAATCAATTGAATTAATATATGAATCACAATAAGACCAAGTACAGTATCCATATTGCAGGACCTGTATTGTGGTGCAACAGAGATGCCTCAGCCTACAAATCACATTCCATACATGAGCTCACGTACTTGTTTGGTTAAAAACTTTGGGTAAAATCATGTCATCATCGTTCTTTTTTCACTGTGAATGAAATGCAAAAATGACCACTCCCACTAAAACTGCAATTCGTATTGCAAATGCACTACCTTGTTTGCGCACTGTGCAGCCCTGATAGAATAACGAATTGACTCTGCCTTGCACACAGTGTTTTCAGCAGTGGTCCACACAAGTATAATGCACTGATTTGAATGAAAGTCATAAATGCTACCTGCAAACCACCACAGGAATCCCTTTGCTGTCATACTGAGCCCTCTATCCAAATCCCCGTTTTACAGTCAAGCTGTTGCTGACAGCAGAAACACGAAAAAATCATTGATGACAACACCTGTACTAGGTCACATTGAAACACAAAATAGCAATAACATAGAGTTGGAGGTGACAGGGAGTTGGATTTTGCTTAGAGAAGTGTTTGTGTAGCGTTTACAAGCTGACAATTTCATATCAGCCCTTTTAATATTTTCTTTATATAATTCAAGTTCATATTTACCCAAATATTTCCGAAAATAACTGAAGTGTGAAAAGCCCCACCTTAGTGTGCACAGAAGGCTCAACTAGAGAGGCAGACATGTCATTTTAAATGCATCCACATTAGTGTGAACAAGGTCTCAGAAAGCGATGGGTAGAGGGAGTTCCCTTAAGAGGTGGCAAGGGGAAAGGAGGGGGTAGGTGGGTAAAATGTAGAGAGGGAGTGGTGTTCAAGGGGTTTGAGTGGTGTCCAGCGGGGTTCAAGTGCCGGTGTTTTGGTCTTTAAAGAGGCAAGCAGCAGGACTGAGATCCAGAAACCAGAAAACCTCCAACACAATAACAGTGGAGTTTGGGGGGTTCCCCATCTTAGCGCCTCGAACAATTCCACAGTATGTCTGTGCATTAATGAACTACTTGGGCTCATATGCAAATCAGACAATGGAGCGAGACACCGTGCATGTGGTGAGAGTGTGTTGGAGAGCGGGTGTGTTTTCTGTGGGAGTGTGAGAGCCCAAAGGTGGGAACTGGGCAACCTTCTCACCCTTGTTCTGTGTTCCTCCCCAAGGGTAAAATAGGAAGAAGTGGGGAGGTTGTGAACAAGACGTGGCAATGGCAAACACACAAGAACAGATATGGGGGGCTGGGGGGAGTAAATACCAGTGCAGGGGGGGTTAGGTGCTGTGGTAACGGCGTTCTCAGACAAACAGCGCGATCGAGATTCAACACACAGACACATAAACAGAGCAAACACACTCACATGCATTCCATACACAGACTCCCAAACTGAGAAAATAGGCAAAGCGCTATGCAAACCCCAAAACAAGATGTAAATGGATAAAAAGATGTGGCACTTTGCCATATCCCCAACAAGACATCAGTCTCCCATGGACAAGAACAAGCTCTGGGAACATCTGAATGAAATGACAGAGAAATAGAGGAAAATAGTAGATGAATGAAAGAAAGACGGAATGAATGGAAAATCTTGGCCAAACTAATCGACTTGGAAAGGCTGCTTTCTTTCACCGTCCTCCTCAAGCTATAGATCTGAAAGTGATGTTTGGTGTGAATGTGAGCATGTTTGTATGTAGTGGTGCTGTGTGCATGTGCATGCATATACATTATGCATTTTGTGTTCAAGAACATCCATTGCAGTCATGTAAAGTTATGCACATATCTGCACGTGAGCAACACACTCCTCACTGCTGAGTTACAGTTGCCGTCACCAGTGTGACCTTCCTCTCAACCTTTAATGTCTTCAGCAGTCGCGTCCACTCTTCTCTGCCTGTACCTTCCTTCTATCCCTTTTTTTCTCTCACACTCTCTTTACTTAGATTTCTCCTTATTTTATCCTCCTTAACTTGAGGTTTACGGCAGATGAATCAGCTGTTTAGGCTTAATAACTTTTCCATGTGCATTTGAGTCTATACTGCATTAGTCTCCCATAGCGACCTATGTTGCGCTGTTCCATTGCTGGAGAAAGCTCTGGCTGAACCCATCATAATTCTGCACGAAGGGGAAAAAATATTTCTTTAAAGCGATCACAATCATCTTGGACAGGGCTTAGCCCGGGACACAGTGACAGTGATTTTGCAAAATAGTGTCAGAAGGGAACTTGTTTTGGTGGAACATTCGCACATGGGGAGTTGAGCCCTTGTATTAAAATGACTATATCCCCACAAAAGGAAACACCGCAGAAAACATTAACAGATGTGTTAGAGTGTAGGTTGCTAGCTCGGAGATTGTTGTTGTTGTTGTTGTTTTACGCACAGCCCTAAAACTAAGTGTGGAGATAGTTCTGGCGATGGGAGACTTGTTTCACGTAGCGACAGGGGTTTTGAAAACTGTAACACCCAAGAAATGTATTACGGTCTGACATAGGCAGCCAATGACAGGCTTATACCAACAGTCTACATCCTGTGAGCCAGACTAATAGTGCATTTGCGTGTTCATGGACTAATAGCAACAAAGGATCTCTGACAGGGCATTCCAGAGCTACCTTTGAATCGTTACAGTTTATCTTCTCTATAGTCAACCCACTGCTGCACCTTCTCATCCTATATGGTATACTTCATATGTGTCATTAAGCTGAAAAGATTTATGGACAGCAAAATTCCAAACTGTACTACATGAAAAATTAAAGCAGGTGCCAGGATTCATGTGGAAATGAGAGGGAGAAACACATAGGTAGGCCCCTGCTGAGGCCTTTGCACCTATAATAACAAAAGTAGAAGAGGAAAAAGAAGGGGGCTGGTCTTCCTCTTCCTTTACAAGCAGGCAGTTGGGACATTTAGTGCCTCTCAGGAAGATAGAAACCTACATTATGCAAAAGTAATCAGAGGAACAAACCACTTTGGTGCCTGGCCCGAGAGGCGAGGACTATTTCAAGCAGGAAGAGGATAGACGGAGCGAGAGATATGTAAATAGTGTGGGAGAGGGATCAACACATTGAAAGTGACGCTGCCACATCATCCTGACGTGCCGATAACAGTTGCACTTTACTGCTTTACTGCCTGTCCTCCACATATGATAATGGAACAGCACAGGACAGATATCTTGACTGTCTCTCACAAACGGAGAGAGATGCTGTGGAAGTGAGGCTCAGTGTGAAACATTAAAACACTAAACAGATAGAGCAGAAACATTTGTCTCGCAAGAAATGGGCTTGCACATCAAAATGTCAGTCGTATATCATCGTGGCATTTTGGAGAGCGCGGCAAAAACTCGCACTTTGTGAAATATTATAAACAAAGCATGGCAATGTAGCATCATTGAGCTTAATGCTGGACATCCATTAAAACTTGTATCATTAACAATTTACAGATATTTAAATGTTAAGACAGAGAAGAGGAACACAAATTTAACAATGCTGCCATCAGGATATTTACAGAACAGGAGTATATTACATTAGAGCAAAAGTTTGCACAGCATTTACATTGTCAGAAACATATGTTAAACTCACAGCAGGACCATCTAGTGCTGAGCAGTCCTAATAATTTTTGTGCTGTCTTAGACCATAGGAATAGCGTGTGATTTTTAAAATGGACGTTGTTCCCCCCTTTAAATGTAACACAGAACTAGTATAAACCCATGTAAAAATACTTAAGGTGATATGGAAATGTTTCAACTTAGAAAACATATTTTGATGAAAGTATCAAATATGTGAGACACACCTCAATTTGATTTTTTTCAGCATTTGGATGTTGTGCCAGCATCAGACTCATCTGAGCTTTTCAAATGGAGATGCTGCTTATATAAAAGGTGACAAACATGAGAAACGTGTTGTTCATGTCAATGTGGGAAAATGCATACCTTATACCGCATCTTGGGACAGGAGTGAATGTAAAAGCCCAGGTAGTAGTAGGACAACTTGGGGGACTGTTTCTGCAGCTGCCTGGTGAAAGCGATCTCCCTGTGGCAGGAAAAAACACACACAGACACACCTTTTCAGAGAGGTACTGAAAGAAAAGACTCAGGCTTTCAAAAACAGCACATACTGCATGCAGCCTGGCGTTGTTGCTTCTTACAGTGATGGCTCACTCCTGCACCACTTTCTCTTTTTCAGCTGATCCTGGGTTGGAGGTGCTGCACTGCAGTGTTTTTAAATTTCAGATGGTCCAAAAGCATGTTTGTAATTTGCACAGTGACGTGGGTTTCAAATTATGCATTTCATTAGTTGCTGCTGATTTTAGTTTGTCGGTTGATGCTAAATACTTTGCACTGTGTTTTAGTTACAAATGTATGCTAATGTAGAAACAGTCAAACAATTATCACACAAGAGATGATCCACAGTTTGGAGCTGGTTTTGATCACTGAAAACAGCAGCCGCAAAAAGTAAAGAGTAAATTCAATACCTAAATTAAAAGTCAAAGTAGAGTCTAGGTGAAAAGGATGCAGGATCCGACTCATGTCAAATGTGTTTTTCTCACAGGTTACTATATCAACAGTATAAATGAGGGCATTAAGAAATAAAATTGGTACTAGCAGCTCTGACTAGAGCAGTGCCTAAGCTGAGGAAGTAAACACCCACACTCAAAAAGGCAGCTTTTCTTGGTCTCATTTCATTACACAAAAACAACTGCCTTCTCTCTATCAGCACTGAGCCCTCCAGCAGAAAAGAAAGTGGTGAAAAAAGAGGGAGAGAGCGTGTAAAATAAAGATTTAGAACTTGGAGGATTTATATGGCTTCTTCAAATACAGTAAATGTCCTGCCTGCTTTATTTTTCCCCAATAGTTTCTTCCTTAATTGCATCCTTTTTCTAAAAGCCTATTTTCCCCTTTCCCTCCGCTGTTTCCCTCACTATTCCATAACTAAATTCCAGCTCCTCTTTCTTCTCCCTTTTTGTTTCACTCTTCCTTCCACCCTCTGTGTTTCACCCGTTTAAATGAAGGGGGAGAATTCCCTTTCTTACAATACTTAACAGAGAGAGAAAGAGGCCTTAAAATAAAATAGATGCACTGAAAAATAAGACATGGGACAAAGCAGGCCAAGCCAGGGAGGGGGAGAGACAGGGAGAGAGAGAGCAGGAGGAGAATATAAAAGAGGAGGGTCAAGAAAGAGAAAGGGAGGGAGAAGAGAGGCAGCTAGAGCGAGGTGCTAGAAGGTCACCCGCTTGCTGCCAGGTTCCTGGGTTCCCATCCCCTCTCCACAAAAGCGCCCGGCAGGCTTGAATTGGGGGAGGGGGGTCAAGAGAGGCGAGGGGCCCATTCACAAAAAGCCCTGCGTCCCCCCCCCCCCCCCCTTCACTTGAGGCCTTCACACCCCCACCTCCACCCCCATGGCAGCAGCTTGAGTCCACCATTATCCCCTCTTCAGCCATCTGACACTCCAGCACAAGCCAATTATCAAGCCCTCTGCTCCTGCACAGCTTCCCTCATACTGATGTGCAGACACACACACATACATATACACACACACACACCACACACACACACACCCAGACACAAAGGGCCCATAATAGTGCATACCACAAGGTGCTTACTGCAGCCTCGCATGCATGCGGAAACATTTCATTACCAAACACTGCAAGAGCAGTGTTGATTGGCCAGGTATAAAACGCAAAGTGAGCCACTGGGGATGGGAACCACAGAAGCTTCGAGGAAATTCACCTGAAATCACACAGTATACGTATACACTGTAAATATCTAAATAACTACGGGTGTCTCAAGCTAGCTGCAGGATTAATCCAGGCCTTCATTGTCCATGTAAAGTCCGATCCATTTCCAATCACTTGCTTGTTTGCTCCAGCACAGTGGTGCTCCCTTAGTAATGGACCTGTACAAAGTTGTGAGCGAGTTCAAGGCATGTAAACTGAACAGCACACAACATAAACAAACAGAAGCCTGCAGTTTAAATCAATGATACAACAGCATGTGGCAGCAAGCCACAACATAAACTTAACATTAACTTAAATTGCACTCCTTTCCTTTACAAGTATGCGCAACTATGGGACACTATGAAAATATTATTTAAAAAATCATTAGTGTAATGTTGTAATGCAGATTTTTCCAGCTGTCTAAAATCTAAACAGTTTTAATTTTTCTAATGTAGGCTTACTGCAGTTTACATGTGTATTCTGTTACTTTATTATGAATGAAAAAATATACGAGAAAAAAAAAATCAATTGAGTGTAGTATCAGCAATTTTTACTGAATAATTAAGGACTTGGATCAGGATCAGTGGCTACACAACATAATCAGGACATCCCCATAAGAAAGTGATCCAGGTTGGACACCAGCTGTGTTTCCTACACACAGCGCCTCAGGCACCTCATTATGTGCCTCTTTACTTCTCCTCCTCCTCCTTCTGTCCTCAGGGCCCCGAGGCACAAGGAGCTACTCTCTCACAAGAAATTTCTCAACATCTCCCTCTCCTGTTTCTACTGCTGAATCGCACGTATTCACACAGAAACTACTGTACAGACTGCACCTTTTTCTTATATTTTTGTAACATACATATTTAACCGCAACTGTGACCTTAGCTAAATTCCGTTTTCTCTGATAATGACAAATCCCCACAGAAGCACTTGTGTAAAATTCCCAACCTTTTCTCTGTCTTTCCATGACCTTTCCATGACTTTTTCTTACTAGGAAAAAGTTCAACAAGATTTTTTTTTAAATGCTGTTTTCTTAAAGGAGTGCACTTGTGCATGGTTAAACAGCACAGGTTCCAGTCCAGTTGGGCTTACTGTGGAGAAGAAACACCATCTAATGTAATGACTGTTTGCACAAGTTGTGTGGGGGTGTGTGCGCCCATGCATTCTGAACAGTAAGTTTTGGATAGAGTAAGCCAGGCCAAGCAGACTAGGGAGTGTCCAGACCTGATCAAAGGCCCCGGCTCTGGTGTCTGTAAACAAGCGGGAGGATTTTAGTCCCGCTGGCTCCCTTCTCCAAGGCCTCCTCCACACACCGAGCTCTCTGTGTTACTCTTGGAGTCAGACTCTTAAAATAATAAGTGATGGGGAGCTGTGTGCTTATGATGACCAGGGTGTTCCCTCTACATTAGCAGAGCCTGTCTGTCCGAGCTGCTGGGCTGACGTGGTGTGCGATTACATGTGCGCATGAACGACCGCTCACAACTCACATACGAACACCTGTACACACCAACTTCGAAGCCGAGCTCACCCTGTCTCCCACATCTGCACAGAAGTATTTTTAAAAGCCTTTCTCACATTATTGGGTTACATTTTACAGGAAACGCCAGATATGTGCGCCTGTAGTGTACGTGTGTGTTCTCTTATTTCATCTTGGCAGAGAGAACTGTCGTCGACTGAACCACAAACAGAGCACTGCCTTGGCCAATCAACTGTGAAGAAAGAGGTACTTTTCCTAACCTACAGTATTATGGCACTTATAGTATACAGTTCTAAGGAAAGATAAAAATTTGGGAGGAGACAAAAAGATCAAGAGTCAGGGAGAGAGCAGGTTAAGAGGAGGGCAAATATGAGGGAATGAGAGGGGAGGAAGAATAAAAGTGAGAACAAAGACGCGAATGTTGACCAATGAGAGGCATCAAATCATCACCCTACTCATTCATTCTAAGAAACAATTACAGGATAAAATCTGGATATTACTAAAGTTTGAGTGCCCTCTTCATCATAATTTGCAATGTTCAACACTGGGTTACATTTGACAGGACATCTGCTGCAAAGAAGTTGAAGGGGAATTCTTGTTTAATAGCAATCAGAACAAATTGCAGAAACAAAATTGTGACAGGAAGCAACAAAAATATGGTCCTGATTTTATGAAACATGAGCACTGACACTACCCCTGACATGCCAATGGGGCCACCAATCATCTCCACCATTATCTAGTATGTTTACGACAATTACATAAGAAGTCTTTCAAAGCAGTGGGATCTGGGGACACACGTGGGTCCATAGCGATCTTTCTGGAGGCCTGTGAAAAGTTTTATACCCATTAATTCAAATAATTAGTATATAATTTTTTTATACAAAAGGCTTTATAGATCATTAAATAACATATCAATTTTAAAATATAAAATAGATAAAATAGTTTATGTTCTAATCTAAAGAAATGTATATTATTTTATATTATCCACATTGTATTTAGCCTATGTATGCACTGAGCATGCAGGTTTAAAGTTTTGATGACTAATTGGCAATCTAGAGAGTCAGCATATCACTGAGGGGCCGCACAGGTTCAGGACATATGATGTCGGCCACTTTCACCAAGCAGGTCCCTGCTACTAACCTTCCATCACTGAACTGCTTACCACGCTCAGCAATTTGGTGTGCAACTCCTTCACTACTTTTCATAAGATTTGTGAAGACTGACTGTTGGGCAAATATGTCCCATTGAAACCATTTAACATTATGTTTGCTCGCTTCACTCTTGACCTTGTTGCAGGATTTGTGATTGGTCTCATAATAGCGTTTAACGTTAAATACCTTGAGGACCGAATGTGCAGATAAGGCAGATCACTTTATCTGTCCCACGAGGTCAGATGAAGTAAGTTAATCCATTTTTTTTCTGAAACCTCCCTTTCCTCACAGCATTAGCACTGATGACAGATGGGTCCTTGGCTTTAAAAAAGGTGTTAAAAAAGATTGAACCTCTATTTAAAAGCAACAGAAAAGGGATGATGGGTTCTGGCAACCAACCTGAGAGCAGAGTAGGAGCCCAGAGACAGTGAGGCAAAGTCTGGGTGGTAGTACAGGTAGACAGAGGACACACAGGTAGGCAGGATATCAATCACCCCCACCGCTACGATGCGCCCGTCCAGCCAGTACTGCTGGTGGAAGGAGCCGTAGCCCACCTCGGGCCCATCTGGAGAATGTTCTGCCTGGGGAGAAGCAAAGAGAGAGAAACAGTAACAGAAGGTGGTTACTGCTCATAACTGCAGTATAACTCTTGTGTGACATATAGTTTGTATGTGAAACATATAAATCACAGTGGAATGAGAATGTGGTATTTAATAGGACTGTTTTTATACTGTCTTATACACATACACACACACACACACACACACACACAGACACACAGACACGCACACACACACCTGTATGATGGTGTATCATAATCCAGGCTTTTCCCTGCCAGGCCTCACGCATTATGTGTGGGGGTGTACAGTAGCCTCACATTCAGCCTGCTAATGGCTCCCAAATGTGGAGCGAGAGCAGGAGCAGGGGTGGAGTTGGGGGGTTGTGGTGGTGTTGGGGGGGGGGGGGGGGGGGGGGGGGCCCAGGA
>NC_065524.1:13668458-13682729 GCF_006386435.1 Epinephelus moara
GGGGGGGGGGGGGGGGGGGCTGGCCACAGAAACACTCCAGGAGAGGACTTTTTAATAAAAGACCCTGCGTGAGCAAAATCCATTTCACCAGGCGGTGGTGGAGTGTTGCCAAGCTTTCTCCTATATGTCTGTGTCTGCTCTCTCCATGTGGCATGAAAGAATGTGGGTGTTGGAGCACACCCGCGTGCTTGAGTCTACCCCATTAATAAAACAGTTAAGTGTTCGACACACGTTGCGTTTCTCATAGGGATCCACATGCTGGGTTTTTTCAATCAAGTCACTTTACTGCTTTTATCACAGCGGCTTAAGACGAGAGGCTTGGGGTTAAGGTTAAAAGTCAATGGTAAGCCAGGGTATTGGTTTGTGTGTGTGTCTTTCTTCGATGCACGAGTAACAGGATCCTTCTCCTCACCAACATTCATCTGGACCTAGTTAAGTAGTGCAGACGCTGCTAGTTATCACAACACTGAGAGAGCTAGCTGGCTAATCCATCGCGCCACTGGGCCCACACTCTGACCAAATTAAACCTGACCAAATAAAAACAAGGCACACACACACACACACACAAACACACACTCCCTGCAGCTCTGTGACCCCACAGAGCTGAGCATCACCAATGGGGTGACTGTGTGCCACATTCCTCCTTACCACCATGCAAGGTTTTCTCAAGTAGAGCGCGTAGTAAAAATAAAATTATATCCCCCCCTCGCTCAGGCCCCTCGAACACTCAGGTCTGATTACCTGTCTGACACAATATACACCAGAGTCCATTTACTTTTGTGTGTGTGTGGGTAGTTGGGTGGGAAGGGATGATTAAATTGTCTAAATGTTCCCCCACATCAGAGGGCATATGATATATGATATGACATAAAGATGATGTGGGTTTAGGCAAAAACGGGGGAGGGAAGACTCAAATAAAAAAAATGCAGTTTTTTGGTGGGCAGCTGGGGGTGTTGAAGGGTGACAGGCACCACATCTGGAGCAAGCACTACACTCTATGTAGCTGTGTGTGTATGTGTGTGTGTCTGAGGTTGGGGGATCTGTCCGTCTGTGAAAGCAGGCAGCCTGTTATTTCTTGGCACCGGTTCCCCCAGAAACACTGGAGGCTTTGTCGGAGGCCCCTCTGTGTCATTTAGAAGTTGTAAGTAAAAGGAAAAGAGCGAGAGGTGATCAGTGTGTATAAGAGAGGCAGATTTTTTTTCTTGCCCTACCTCGAGTATACAAGGTTGAGCAATGCCTGTGCAAAAGAAGTAATGTCTGTCTGAGTTAGCGTCTTTGTTTCTGAGTTCATGCCATGTCCAAGGCCGATCTTGTCTGACTGACCCGCGCCTCACCTCAGACGACAGCTTAATGGTTGTGTCCTTGCCACTGTGACAACAATCTAAACATTCTCTGGAACACTTCAAACCACCCCAGAGCTTCCCCTGCAGCCCCAAATCGCTCTCATATGGCCTAAATACAGGGCCGTGTGAGCGGTGTGCGTGTCTCGACAAGGTGGGGAGGTGGTGCACTGACTATTTGTTTCAACAACGTAAAATCGGCAGAAACAGAAACCTTGTATGAGACACTTTTCTGTGGTTGTTTAAAGTTGTTGTAATTTGTTCAAGAAGTATTTCACCTCTGGAAAGATGGTATTTCACAAAGCTGGGCTGTCTGTGCAGTTGAAAGACGCAAATACTTTTGAAATTGGTGCTACATGACCAGAGAAACAAAGAAAGAGGGCTGTGGGATTAGCTTTTGCTCAAAAGGTAGAAAACACCACACTGGACCAATAGACGCCCCTACTTGTGGGTAACATTATGCAACTTGCCTGTCTGAAAACAACCCAGCAGCAGGATGGTAATCATGGATGTATTAAGAGACCTGGATACAGCATTGGCAGCAGTGCCCTGTTCGTTCCTATGAAAGTTCCTCGGTGGCGCATATAGCCAAAGAAGCTCTATTTTCAGGGTATGAAATTACTTACATCATCAGTACTGCTTCCTCATTATTGGGCCCAACAAGGCAAGGCTGATATTTTTAGACTTTACAAATGCTATTGAACCCAACTAAATAAATCTTGATGGTGGCATAAGTAATTTCACAGGGGTTGTGACGCTCAAAAAAAAGTATCCACTGATTTATGGTGATCTCTTTGCCAATGTAAGTCTATGGAAAAAAGTCTCCTTGGGCCCAATGGCATCACGTGACGGACTTCAGTAATTGCAGTACCACTGTTTGGACACTGTTTCAAGGCCTGGCGCACTTCCTGGGGGCCTGATGCTAATAAATGACTTCATTGTTAAGCTACACAGTAAGCATGAATATGTTTTTGAAAACTTCTGAGGCCAGAAACAGGCAACGCAGTAAGTGAATTTTGGTTCATATCTAATAAGCATTGCTTAGATTTACAATTTCTTTTTAGTCTCCATTTTAAATGTAAAGGAAACCATATGGTGCACAATTCCCCAAATTCTTACACTGCAGCTAAACAGTGCACTAAAATATGTTTCTGAAGAGATTTCAGGTGATAAATAGGCAAAACGTTAACAGACTTTTGGTTTATATCTGATCAGCCCTAGTTTTACAGTTTGATCAGAGTTTGGTTGGAGCTTCAGAGAAAGAGAGACAGGGGTGGCTCTCTCTCTCAATTCACTTTTATACTCTTTGTGTGCGTGATGGCGGCAGGCATTCAGACAGGGGAAGTACCATTTGTAGTTAGAGCAAACAGATTGTAAATGAGCAGAGAGATCTAGGCACTGGTAAGATGGAGGGAAGTTTACCACAGCTCATTTACATACCCTACCCACACTGCTATGCTGGTTGAAACCTGGCAAAGTATCCCTTTAAACTGCTTATTCTAGCAAATCCCAAACCAAATATAAGCCTAATCTGGACGTAAAAATGGTCTTACAGTTTGACAGCTAAAAGCCCAGGGATAAGTTGTATCTAAATACAATAAAATATATTGCTGAATGAGATTATGATCATATACTGACAAAACTGTTTGTACTGAGTTTGTATGATTATTCTACCATATCATTTTACCATACTAACAGCATCTCCAAACAATAAACAGAAAACCAGACTATTTCGTTCCAGTTTTTTTTAGCTTGAAATGAAAATGTCCTTCACTGCTATTGATGATGTTTTCCCTGTAGCATCAAACATCTTAAAGGACATTATTATATGTGGTTGAAAAGTCAGTGGACCAATTGGTGGCCCATAGGAGGATTCTGCAGTGCATTAATGCCTTTTAAAGAATCGTTTCTATGTTTTCTGTTTAACACACTGATCCAAAGTCCCAATTTGGACAATGAGAGTGACGTTCCATTCAATGTGATGAAACTCCACAAAGCGTCTGATCAAAGCAGTTGTTTGGAACATTGTTTTCCAATAAGAGAACGGACAAAAGCTTGGCTTGTGCTTAGAGGATGTGGCAGATGTTAGCTGAAGAACAGATTTAGGAAATAGCTTTGAGTTTATTCCGTTTCCTTACAACAATAGTGAATTACACAATATATTTGTGATGAGCATGGTTTCACTTACAATTTCTTGTTTGTTTGTCAGGGCCATTAATTTTCATTTCATTTGTTCTTATTTATGATGTTTATTTGTACTAAATTTTCTTGTATTTATTTTGCATGCATTATTTATTAGCCCTTTGTGGTTAAAAAACCTGACTTTGAAGTAATACTGCAACGTGTGGTTTCTTACTTCAACTGTGTTGGAAATGTTTATTAAAGTTATTTGCATTGCATTTTTTAATTGCTTTTGGGCGGAAATCAAATCAGTGAAGCGTGAAGGTGTACCATGACACTACTTTTTCTTTCAGCTTACCATCAACTCTGTGCAAATCTGCAACACAGAGTTGTTAGACCTTCTGCAGTAATGATGCTGTTATGACTCTGACACTGACCAACAACAGATGCTGAACTCACACATTTCAAAGTCTCCCTCTCCGTCTTCAAATCTCAAATATGCATCTCCACACAACCGCAAACATGCACAGAGTAAGTCCTGCAAGCAGCCTGCAGGTGTAGCATAACTCACATCATGACCACCCATTACTGTCAGTATACAAAAATACTTACTTCTCCCATGCTACAAAAGGACAAAGTGGAATTAACTTTACTAATGAACTCATTTACAGAGTTGTTCTGTTGTTTTACAGTGGACACAGCTGGTCGACTTTTCTGTTTTTGGCTTACAGCTGAGGTGTGTATACAGTAGAGCCTGTGTGTTCACTACTATGGTATGTCAGCTGGTGCATTCCCTGCTGATGTGTATCTCTGTTTCTTAACATAATGAAAATTCTCATTCTCTCCTTCTCAGGAAAAGAAAGAGAAACCAAATCACAGAAGGACAGACGGAGAGAAAGCTTTAGAGTGTGGCCATAAAAAAAACGTAGTGACTAATTGGCCAACACCCCTGTTAATGAGTGTTTGCCCCTTGGTTAGACACATAAGGAGGCCGTAAAGAAAAATAAATAGAAACAGAATGAGTGCACGAACCCCACACAGCTCATAAAACCTTGAGTTTCTCCAGCACATGCCACTTAGACCTCACCAGAGTCAAGTGCAGTGACAGACACCTGCATGACTGCTGCTCATCGTGCTTGCAGGTACTGATGTGCCACTGTTTATTAGACTGCAGGAGTGTGTTTATGCGTCAGCTTGTGTGCGTAAATGTACTAAAACATGCAGAGGAATCAGAGACAGCTGATGTTAATTACCTGCGTTTCAGCATGAATCCTCTGCAATTTTGGTGAAATGGAACACAGCAACAAACAAACAAGTCGGACAACCTGGGCCCTAATTAGCCGCAGTTGGATCTGTAAGTACGCTGTTTGCATACATTTGTATAAATGCAGGCTTACATGTGAGCTGATGAACCACACAGTATGCAGGTCCATGTGGTGAGTGTCTGTGTGTGTATTTTAATAGCGCTCTGATTGGAGACAGATGGAGGCCGACACGCAGAGGTAGCGCAGAAAGCCACGCATAATCACTCTGAAATGGAGAGCATTTGGAGAGAGACAGGAGAAGACAGGGAGGGAGATCAGAGAAAGAAATAAAAAAAACAAGTTGGGTGAGAGTAGGCCAAGCGAATGGAGACGGCCCCCTGAACCAGTCTGAGAGGAGAGGACAGTGAAGGCAGAAAGATATGTGAGGCAGTGTGCCACAGTAAGTGTGTGCACATGTGTGTGTGTGTGTGTGTGTGTGTATGTGTGCAGGACTGTGTAATTCAGTGTGCCTGGCCGCCAGCCTTGACGAGGTGATAAAAGCTTGTTTCCTATAAACACTAATGATGTTCATTAGTGAAGACCTGAGGGGGCCCACGGGGGCAACACAGGGTGACTGTGTTTGTGTGTCTCCGTGTTAGTCAGTTTGTGTGCTCCTGGCCCTCAATCCCATTAAAGCGGCTGTTATAAGTACCCATCCTGGGTCTAATTGCTGGTGTAATTGTCCTGACCCAACAGGTCCACTGGTGTTTCTGAAGGCTGCAGCTCACCGGGCCTGCTAAGTGCTCATTGATGCCTGGCTGCAGCTACGTCTCACTCAGTGACCACAGAGAATACCAAAGCTTAACAGTGAGTCCCAATCCAGATGCCATCAATATCCTTCATATTATAAGCATCTAAAAATGTAATAAGCAAATGGATCAGCAGTAAGATTGTATTAATCACTGCACCTGACGCTGATATAAAACTTCCCATGGTGCCTAAATAATTACTCCTTTTTGCTAACTAGGCCGATAGTCGTCTGTTAGGTCCCAAACTGATGCCCTCCGAGCTGCCTGATCAGCCTGTAATCTATACCACACCACACAAAGTGAAGAGCAGTGATATGTCTCATTCTGTGAAGGCCACAGGAAAGGTTTGGTCTGAAGACCTTGTGTTGAACAGTCGCAACGCAATCTGGACACCACATTTCACTGTTTTCCTCCCTCGACACAACCTTTCACTTAGACAGGCCTAAATTAAAAACCCCTCTGAAATGAAACAAAACCCCCTTCCTGAATCCCTTAACCCCCCCTCAATCCAGCTGGAGGGCTCTTGAAGAGACAGAGCAAAGGTGGTTGGATAGGTATGTGCTGGACGGGAGGAACTAGTGTACATTTATCCCCTCTTGAGTGTGTGTAATGAAAAAAACTAAATACTGAAACGCTGGACATTTTTCAAATGATTATCATCTCTGTGACAGTAATTTCACCAGGGAGGACTTTCTCTTGGTTTTTAAATCATTACAGGTAACACATATTGATGAATAGGGACATTTCAAAAGAGGTTCCATTAAACTGTCAACAGGCCAAAGGAAATACATACCTCTAGTGGTGAATCACAGAGAAATCTCCGGAACTGTGGAGGGAGGCAGAAGGGTGGGGGGACAGAGAGAAAAACAGTTAGTTCTCTGGGTCAACCACTCTTTTGAAAAAGCACAAATGAAAACCATACACGTCTCCACTGCTGTCCTATAGTTTATCCCTCCCTGTTTTCTCCTCACTCAGGTGTCACATATCGAATGCAGCCCCCCCCCCTCATTCACAAAGGGACATAAAAGGAAGATTGTATTTACACAAATGAAAACATTTAGTCTTTCAACTGAAGCTCACAGTCCAGAGAGGACATAATGACAGCTTAAATAACGCTGCCGTCAAAATAGCCAACCTCTGAACAAGCTTTTAAATGTGCATGAGATATCAATTACTGGGGGAATTTATGTCTGTGGAAACATTAAAATCTTTCTTCCATTCTCTCTACTATTTCCTGTGCTCCTTCTTTTTTAGCGCCAGGGTTGAGAGCAGTGTGTTTACAGACGAGCTGACCTGCAGGACTGGAAGACAAACGTAGCACGCTTCCACGTCTAGAGCCAAAACCCCCATCTATAATGAGAACCAGCACGGCCACAGTGGAGCAGTGATGGACAGCTTTTGGTTTGCTCGGTCTATCTCACCCTCATGCGCCACACCACAGTTTCAAGTTCATATTTCACAAGGAAATGCTACAATCCAGCTGTGTCTTTCATTTGCAGATATGTTCGACGTTGGCTCCACTGTCTGGTGAGCAGGACGAAAGTCTAGAATAGCACCAAAGTATCATAAACGTATAATGGGGAAGTTTCAGACAGGACTAAATAAACAAGAGGGGGATATGAACTATGTAAAACAACACATAAAATAGGAGGTTAGTTTATGACATTCTTTATTAACCAGTGGCTCCAATAACAATGTATTTGTTTGCCCTCATTCAAACCCTGACTCTAGGCTTTCTAACTTCTCTGCCACTTATGATTTAAAGCTGGGGTATGCCTTTTTGAGAAAAACCACACACACACACACACACACACACACACAAAAGGCAGAATATGAAAATACACCCTCCTCCTATAGCTCTCCCCTCTCTGTCCTAAGCCCCTCCTACTAGAGTGGCATGGACATATGCACATACTTCATACATTACATCCATACATTGATTTATTTAATTATATTTCATTGTAGAGCTGCTCACAGCACATTCGCTTATCCTTTCTTTGCCCACTCACTCTCACTCTGTTTATCGACAAAAAATGAGACGAGAATTACCTAGCTAGCACATCTACCTGCTGTCCCTCCACTACACTTTCAGGCACAATATAGATTACTTCACCAGGAAGAGGGCAGGCAGCAGCTATGGAGACAGACTTTCAGTCAGTGGCTGTAGCAACTCAAATTCAGCCAGCACAAACACCAGCATCGAGTGTCACAGCAGGGTGGGTCTTACTTGTGTAACGGCAGCAACAGAAAGTTCCTACAGCCACTGACTAAAGGTCCATCTCCGGAATGCTGTTGCCTGCTCTCGTCTCGGTGAAGTAGTCCATAGCGGCAGGGAGTAAGGCAGAGGACATGTTGTGATTCGAGGCTCTAGCTAGCTACATAACAATTAACTTGAATTAGCCACAGCTGTGGGACTTTAGCTCTGGTTAGCAGAGGGCTGAACTATTATCTGTCCATCTCTGAAATGCTTTGCCGATACTGACAGGTGTTTTGTTGTGAATGAATGAATGAATGAATGAATATGAATGATTATTTTATTTTCGTGTCTGGACATTTACATGACCCATCCCACATGGGATTATACAGACACATTAAATACAACAAAACAAACATTCCGGCTCATTGGACAGCACAATATCTACACATAAGCCTCCCACAAATAAATCATACTCCAGGATATATACCAACCTATCAACACACCCACAGCCACCTAACCATAAAACAAAACACAGATCCAAAGATACAAAACAAAACAAAACAAAAACAGAGTTCTATTTGTAACAGACATAAATAAATACATAATTGATCCAATTCATAAACTAATAATATATATCCTGTATCCAGACAAATAAACAAAATTAAATAAATCAAGATAAGATTTGAGACATTTATCTGTTATAGGTTATTTTTCTTCTCCTGTCCCATGCTTTGAAAATAAATTCAGCTGTTGTGTTTATTTTCAGACTCTCTTTAAACAAGACAATGCTAGATACCATTCTCCACCACTGAATCAGGTTTTCACCATATGAACGGACATGCATGTGTATCTGCATTAGTAGAACAGCCTATTGGCTAAATGACCAACCACAGGTCATTTAGTAGAACAGCCTATTGGCTGTTCTNCCACCACTGAATCAGGTTTTCACCATATGAACGGACATGCATGTGTATCTGCATTAGTAGAACAGCCTATTGGCTAAATGACCTGTGGTTGGTCAGTCTCCTGTCACTGGCTAGCCAGAAGGCAGTGCAGAAGTCTATCTTTTTTTCTTGGGCAACTTTATAACAATATACTCAAGGGTTATTATTGTTTTTTTGCCCAATGACGAAACTGCCTACCGCATCTTTAATTTCTGTCATGACTGTTTGTATTTGGAATAAGACCAGTTTCTCACAGTCTCTCTCTCAATAAATGGATGAATCAAATTTATCTTGGTACATACAGCAGCTATGCACAGCCCCATACTGGGAGGGAGATCCCTCTTTCCTACATATTAAAACTAATAAGTCCTATATGTAACTGGAAATTCCCACAAGCGCACCAACATCTTCTGTCTGTGTGTGTGTGTGTGTGTGTGTGTGTGTGTGTGTGTGCACAGCAGTACAGCTAGTAATAGCAATGACTGCTGAAGGCATGGTTCACTGGGTGGGACAGTCTTGGCTTAGATGCAACTCAAAATCCCGCCAGTATGCTGAACTCCTCCAAAAGAGCGTGTGTTTCTCCGTTTGTCTGCCACAGCTGATGTGTGTGTGTGTGTGTGTGTGTGTGTGTTGATGACACTAACGCAGTGTTCTCCAACACGGGGGATGTTCTGGCAGAGAAGGGCTACAGAATGATGCACTGTCATCTGTCATTTCTATTTTACCTTCGCCTGAAGCAAACAGTTTTCACTACCTTTCAAAGTCGCCCACTTGAGTTGGATTCCAGTCATAAAAATGACTAAATCCACAAAATATTAGTTAAGTTCCAGTCGAAAAAATAAGTACATCTATAAAATATGAGGATCGTGGAAGAAGACAGCGAGTGT
This sequence comes from Epinephelus moara, assembly GCF_006386435.1. Lineage (NCBI taxonomy): Eukaryota > Metazoa > Chordata > Actinopteri > Perciformes > Serranidae > Epinephelus > Epinephelus moara. The sequence continues at coordinate 13,678,001 of NC_065524.1, forward strand.
ACAGAGTTCAAAATCAACCCAACTAAAAAACAACGCATGCAGTTCTTGCTGAGAGCTGTTGTACTGAGCTATAAAAGTCTCACAAACAGTGCACCCTGCAGTGCTGAATACTTCAACAAGATGCAGCACATTGCCTTTACCCTTGTCTCAACCTCACACTGGGACAGAGTGGAGCAAAGGGGAAGGACAGAATTGCTCAGACACAACAATATGTCACTAAAATGTCAATTTAACTTTACACTGTCCTGCATCATTAGGCCAATGGTACTTGCAATATCTTTACATGCAATTACTGAAATACTCCTTGAACCTACATCTTCACCAGGTGGATCTCACTAAAAAGCCAAGGACACTATTGACAGACAGCCCACCCTTAATTATGCATAATGTTAAGCCTTAATAAAATGTAAATGGGTGAGTTGTAAAAAAGAAAATTCACCCCCCGTGCAGCTGTCATGTAGGGGTAATGGAGACCATAACCATTTTTTGTACCAGGCTGTAAACATGTTTATTTCTGCTGTAATGTTGCTCATTTTAACACTGGGGTCTATGAGGGGCGACTGGCTTCTGGAGCCAGCCTCATGTGGCCATTCAAAGAACTGCAGTTTTTGGCACCTCCATATTGGCTTCATTTTTCAGCCCTGGAGGCTGCCGCTTGGTCAAAACATATCTATCACTCTCTAGTGACTGACTGCTGTACAGTTTATGTCAGTCGACGGGACATGGCCCAAACTAAAAACTAAAAAATAAATACATTTTTCCCAAAGATGGTTTCTGCTGTATGTATGTTCAAGTGCTTGTTTTACCAATAAGTTTGGTTTTAATTAGTTATTTGATGCTATAAAAAGGGGGTTTGACATCATAATTGACAACTGTGTGTGCCAATCGGTGTGCTCACAATCAATAGCGCTGCTCTTGATTGATAAGGTGGGTGCATGGGCAGGAACTTGATACCACAGATATCACTACGGTGCAGCGTCTGGTTCCAAATTACATCACAAACAGGATTACAGTGGCTGTATTCGGGTTTTTTGGCTTCATTTTTATACAGAAAGAGAAAGTGGAGATGTGTTGTCCACACTGCATGAAATTATAATTTGCATACTATTTAAATTCAAATCCACTGGCATGCTAGACACCTGCTAAACAGGAGTATGTTATAAACATTCTACAATTTCCATTACCTATGTGGAAACTGTAGTGACTGCATCTGTTTAGTTGATAATGATCTTTGCTCATGCAAAAAAATACTTATCAAGTTCCCCACCTGTGTAACCATGCCAGTAAAGTGTAATTTTCCCCTCTTTACTTTGCAGTGACTACTGCTCTGCCAGTTAACAAATTACCAACAGCAAAGCCTCCCAATGTGTAATATTGCTGGAAGGCACAAATGAAACTTTTGTTCAAACCTCACAAAAAGAAAAAAAACTAAATGTTTTACCAACAGAACAACAGCTGCACTTATTAGATGACATCATTTATAGAGGCTATGCTATGACACTGACTGCTGTGTGTGTGTGTGTAACTGTGAATCTCCAACTGACCTTGCAGCAAACGCTGTATTAATTTAATTAGATGAGTTAGTGTGAACTTTTATGCATTAGAGCCTGTTAATGTATGCAAATGCATACTTGGATGTAGCTTCAAGCTTCCTCATTCCCCCTTTTACCGCCTTTACTAGGCACTCATCCGGGGGCTGATGGGTAATCATACCAAGAGGAAGGAGCAGAGGAGTGCAGCAGCTTTCCATGGCTGTGTTAGCCCTGCTTGGCTGGGTGAGGCCGCTCTCCTGGAGCCTGGCAGGGTTGACCCCTCTCTAGCCACTGACAAACAACAGACCACACGTCCCTGCCAGGCTGACACAGACGCACAAACAAACAAACAGACAAAGCTCATTACCACGCACAGACTCGGCAGGAGATAGACAGTCTAATGTGTAGGTCCAGTCACTCAGGCATGAAGACAGCAAGGTTATAAACATGCGAATACAATCTCAGCTTCCTCTCTCTCTGTATCTCTAATACAACAACGCACATGCCTGTAAACGGAGCCGTGTCCAGAGTGCCTTCTGGAACGTTCTCATCTGCAACACATGGAGTCCATCACTTCCTCTCTAACTCTCCCTTTCCTATAGTAAACACTCATCTGTGTACGATTAGAAGGGCAAGCAGCCGTCTCAAACACACACATACATATACACACACACACACACACACACACACACACACACACACACACAAGCTGTAGTGTCTTCAGTCACACACATACAGCACATATAAACACATGCATCTGCTTAAACCTAATTGCTACTTAGACCTCTCGTCATTGTGCTCTTACTTGCTCAAATGCTGGACTTATTTTAGCAACAAGGTTTCTGTATTCACTCTCACATACAATAAAAAACAACCGATTTCTTTCTCTCTTCACCAGACCTTTTCAGACCAGATCATTGCTTAGTTCAGAACCTAGCCTGCTGCACAGATCAATGGGTAAATATAAACCAAATACTATGAGCTCTGACATAAGAGGAATGGTGCTTATAGAAGGTTTTATTGAATCTCTCATTATTGTGCATAACCGTGTTGCAAATAGCATCAAGCTCATCTGTGCCAAAAGTTATTTTCCTCATTCATTTCTCATTTTTACTGACAAATTTTATTGCCATTTCGCAGCTTTTTCCATATACTCCCCCCCCCTTTTTTTCATGTGTCTTGGTTAAGGTCCTGGCCATCAAGAAGAGTAAATACAGATTTAACAGGATTTGTTTTCCTGAAAATGAATGCCACATGTGCAGGAACTCAGAGTCACGGCTCAGCAAAACAGTTAAGACCAGTAAGTGTGAGTAAGAGTGTGCATGTGTGCACGTGTGTGTGTGTGCATGTGTGTCTAAATAATTGCAAGTTTGTGCTTCAAGTCTGTCAGGAAACCATGATTGGATGTGGAAGGAATAACGTCTGGCTCCCTTCCAGTCATGGTATGACAGGAAATGCATACATCCTTAAACAAACAAAGCCTTTCCCCTCCAGGACATCATACTGTCTAATGGTAGTGCAATTTTGGCAGGGTAATTGAACTTGCGCACACACACAAACACAAACACACACAATCTCTCCTATCGACTGGCTCTGAGCCAGCCTGACGTTATTCCACATTCTGTCCCTAGGTAAAACTTTAATGGATTAATAAATACCTCCACAAATACTAAATGACCCAACTTCCTAGGTAGCAGCAGCAGGCATAGAATGGCATGGCACCAAAATGTGCCATCACCGCATCAACAATGTGTTTCCCATTTCTTTATGAATACCACGGGACAATGGGGGGGGCTCGGAGCTTCTGGGAAGAGAAGTAGGCTAACCAGAAGTTTGACGGGCAAGAAAATAAAATCAGCAGTGTTCAGTTGCTCAGGAGAGGATGTCACAGCAGTGAGTCCAACTAAGGGGAATATAATAACGTCCAGTTTGTTTGAGTGGGAACAATTAGGGATGACCATGTGCAAATTACAGCACAGCATCTCCAGTTCAGTTCTGGTATTAAAGTAACACTTCACGCCCCAAATAATCATTTGTATATCAATTACTCACCTCCTGTGATGTTGAATTTCTGAAGGAAACTTTGATTTTCTCACATGCCATCATGGTAAACAAATCCAAAAAAGGAAAAAAAAATCTTGATCAATTGAAGTTAAAGGGGTCCATGTTTAACAAACAAAACTATATCAAACAGTATATCAAATATAGCTTTGCTGTTGTTTAACATGGCCTCCCATGACTTCAATTCATCAAGAATTTCTCCAACGTAACACAGGGTGAGTAATTGATAAATAAATAATTTGGGGGCTTCCTTTAACAAAATAAGCTATTTACAAAAGCTTATACCAGGAGGATGTTTATGTCTGTCAGAAACTGACTTGTGTTGACCTATAGATTATCTACATGAAGCATAGAAAATGTGTCAATCCATAAGTTGTGCATATTATCGTCTTAATTAAACCCTGTCAAAATTAATACATAGTGTTGTTACAATCTGGACTCCAATCATTTCTCTATACCATTCCCTATGGTAGAGATGTCAAGGTAAATTACAATAAATGGGCTTTAGGTGTAATTAACCTCACCTTAATTCACTCTGTGCTCTTACACTACATTCAAACAGTATCCAACCTGGAAAGTCCATCAGTAAAAAAAAAAGAACTCTGGCAACCAAACAGACAGCAGAGTTGTTTGCGCAGCTCCACGCCTTTTCATTTTTTATTTCTTTTTAAAGTTATTCCTCCAGTTCTTGAACCCATCCGATCCCAGTACAGTTATAAACCTGAAGCACATACAAATACACACAAACACACATTCCCTTTAATAGAGCTAGTGTTATGGCACTAGGAAAGAATCTGCCACAGTCTGCCCAATCTGACAGCTTTTATTATTTATTAATTACCTTACTTTTACAAGCTGGAGAATTCAGTAATTTACTGAGGGCTGCTGGCAGGAGGGTGGAGGAGGAGGAGGAGGTTGTTTTTCCAGCCCTGAGGGACAAAGGGCCCTCTCAGGTTAGCGAGAATGGCCAGCAGTTCTGCATCCTGACTAGACTTTATTTTCTCCTCTTTTATTCATATATAAAGTGGAGAAATGGAAGTGTGTGTTTATATTTTATAATATCACTTATCAAATTCTACTGCAGAGACTGGATCACTTAATTGGCCTAAAAGGTTCTGCACTGAGCTGGTTTAAAT
>NC_065524.1:13684081-13696271 GCF_006386435.1 Epinephelus moara
CCGTTAAAAGGGTTTTTTTGGGGAGTTTTTCCTTATCCGCTGCGAGGGTCATAAGGACAGAGGGATGTCGTATGCTGTAAAGCCCTGTGAGGCAAATTGTGATTTGTGATATTGGGCTTTATAAATAAAATTGATTGATTGATTGATTGACTTACTGTGCATCGTAAATTCATTTTTAAAATTTATGAATCTATACTTGGTAATTGTTTCTGTTTCCCATTCCCATTTATTACTGGACGATACTTCTCATTCACTGCACAAACTACCAAACTTTTTCTCTCCTTCTGTTAAAGTTTAAAGTTACAGCTTACTGATTCAAAACAAAATATTTTTAAAATTACAACCATTTATTGAGGACCAGCGAAAGCTACGATTCATCCAATAGCGAGTACACTGCAAATGTGATGGAGAGTGGGAGAAACAGTTAATGATCGAGGTGCAAATACTGCATTGTCAACAAAGAAATACCTTTCTAAATTTGGCCACAACTAAGAATTACTTTCATTTTCAATTAATCTGACAGTTATTTTAATGATAACTGGTTTACATCAATCATTTAGTCTACAAAAAGCCATAACATTGTGAAAAGTGTGCCCTGCTAGAGTCCAAGGTGACATCTGTAAAGTGCTCATTTCATCTAACATTTGAAAATACTTAGACCTCAAATGAAAATGACGTAAAATAGAAAAGCAGCAAAGAGCTGGAACAAGCATGTGCAGTGGTGCCCTACACAAAGTGCAGAATATTTAATCATGCAGTACCTCACTCTCACTACATTCGCTGGGGTCATCACCATGAATGGCCATCTGGTAGCTTGCGTACAGCGCCACCGACTGCTCATAGGACGCTGTGAACTCAGGGTCCTCAAAGTTGACCGGCACTAGCCTCACCTTCAAGCACAGGGTGTGGGGGGGGGGGGGGGAGGAGCAATAAGGTTGAGGGAGGTTTTATATGGGTTGACAATGAATACAAGGACGGTGAGTAGTTAGAGTTGCAAAAAAGAAAAGGAGGAAGCATGGGTACTTTGGAGGAGCTGACAGTGCAGGACTCAACAATAGAGGTTTTAAACAGTGTTATACAAGTGTTTTGGCATCTTAGGGTTCACATCAGTCTCCTAGTCCTCAAGGCAAGCTGGTAACACAGCCGGTCTGGTTTGAGTTTGAAACTTGATTTTGTGATTTTTATCAGATCGCTGTGCAAAAATGCAAGAAAACAATAGGATTCTAGGAGACTGAAAGTGTGTTTTTAAAAGAATAAAATGGACTTGAGGATGAGGCTAGTGCACCGCCCAGCAGACAACAGATCGCACGAAGAGGATTGGTAATTCAAGATTCAACACCACGTCAGCACGTGTAAGGCCTGGAGCAGCAGAAAAATCCAAAACTGTGTCTGAATGAATCATCTCAGCTTGACAAACACAGACTCTTCCAATGCTACAGACTCCCCTCAAAAGGTAAACAAGGTTGAACAGACTGCACGCACAAAGACAATTAAAATCTCATGAACACTGCTTAATCCTGAACTCCAATGCCATTCCAGTTTCTATCGTGAGGGTGATGTGATGGGGGGGGGTACAGACGAGGTAAATGTGTGAAGGTCGAGAAGGTTCAGCTGACAAACTGCCCCCCCAAAACTGAAACAGCTCAAGACTAACGACCGGGCTGGCCGACCGAGGGCCAACTCAGACACCTGGAGAAACACTGCTCTCAACCATGCCGTATGGAAACATTTTCCCCTCCATTTCCTCTCCCTTTGACTCTCCCTCTTATACACATACAGTCTCTTTAATACTAACACGTTAATTCACTTTTTTTCATCTACACAGACATTTTGGTTTTTCCCCGATGCTTCAACTGTCTCTGTTTGATGTTGCAGAATTTAAGTGAAAATATTTATCAGTTTCAATCTATTTTCAGTCTCATAATGTACAGTTCTGACTTTTTCCTTTATGATCTAAGCCTGTAAAATGAGCCAAAATATGTAAACAATACCCATTACATACTTAAAGTGCAAACTTAATAATTATTTACTGATTTATCAAATAATTATGATTATAATAATAAGTCTTCAAAAACTACAACCTGTGTTGCATTTGTTTCAAATGTGAAATCACATCAAGCACTTACAATAAAGAAGCTGTTGAAGCAATGATTCGTTTTAGTCAATTATATGATATAACACTAAAAAGAGGACCATGATAACATATTAATAAAAGATGAGCAAGATAAATCCTTTTGATGTCTCTGTAGGTATCCAAACTTGTCAACCCTCTCCCTCCCTCCCTCCCTCCCTCCCTCCCTCCCTGGATACCCCTCAAGCAGGTCGACCTATGCCCCCCACCCTCTGACCTGGCTCTCGGAGGGTTTGTCAGGAGGGTCCTTGTGAATGGCCATCTGGTAGAGTTTGTACACCTGGTAGGAGGCGTCGAAAGAGGCTTTGAACTGCGGGCTAGGGGGATTGGAGCGCACTAGCCTCACCTTCAAAAAGAATACGGGCAGACAAAGGTTAACATCAAAATGAAAAAAAAGAACTAGGAATACCATAAGTGGTGATTCAAATCCTTTAAGAGAAAGATATTGTCACAAATCAAAGAGAGGAAAACGTGAAAAGAGTGTGAAGGAAGACAGAGACTGACATAAACACACCCTCTCCTGGCTGGGTGACGTGCCTATGAAGATTTCAAGCTATTTTACGGATAAAACAGGAAAAAGTTCCACTTTGAAAGTTTTGTTATTCTGTAGTAAATGGCCTTGTTTTCACCAGTACCACCTGTTAGTCACCATAGCTGTAGCTTGTTGGGAAAACAAGCATGATATGAAGAGGGTGTGTTATGTCCGTCTCTGTCATGACACAAAAACAGCAAGTGTTGCTTAATTTAACAAATACACAACAAGCATTTGCTGTAATAGAAAACTCATAAGTACTCACAGAGGTCCTCAAAAAGAAGAAATAATCATCAGCCTATATACTTTCTATTTACTCTTCATATTGTGTATATGAGCCCACTTCCAGTGCTTCACCATGTTGTGATCTCATTCATACTGAACAGAAATTGGAGGGTGCAGAGACATTTTCGATCAGAGTAAACTAATCACCTTTTTTAAGTGTTTTTCTGGTCGAGCTGGATCGATAAATGTTAGCTTATTGCAGATATATCAGTGTATGTGGGCCGATAAGTGACAGAGAGCAGAGAAATGCAAATCTTAGTTTGAGGTGATTTGGGGACAGGGACACCCTTACATAGTTTGTCCGACCAAGAGCACTGACAACTGTAAAATGTCCCAATCAGTTTGTATCTTGGTTACAACTTTGTTAAGTATTTGTTTAAAAAAAAAAAAAATAATGTTGTTATTTGATATATTGTTATCAATACCAGTATCGGTCAGGCTAAACATTTACTGTATACTCTTGGAGTAATTGTGATGAGCAGGACGAACAATGAAATGAGTCCAAGTTCATCTAACTTAGCCCAAGTAAGTAAGAAGGCATGCAAAAGTTAGCTGATGATTCCATACATGCACATGAAAGATGCATTCTTCATAAGGACATTTTTTCAGAGCTGTAAATCAATCTTAACAGGGAGAATCACGAGAAGCCTGTGATAGAGAGACGTGTGGAAAAGAAAACCGTCACATAAACTAAGAGAAAAATTCAACTTCTTCATCCTTCGGCCCCATTTAATTAACTGTCTTTTCGTTTGGACGCTTTTGTTGGCCACAGAAGCTGTGCCATATGAATCCCCAGGATGGACAGGATAGAAGAATTGAACCTGGGGTTTGTTTGAGTTGGATCTAAGAGGGGTTCTCTCATATGACCACTTGGCATCTACATCCTTTAGTCAAACAGAGACACTGGGCCTCTTACATGAAAGGACAATGCTGAAGCTAGGTCCTTTTCATTTCACTCAAAATTAAGAGATATATTTTGATAGGCTGAAATGCTTTTGGTGAAACAACACTGCAGGAGTTAGTGGACAGCAATGAAATTTTAGCAATTCTCATAACAGTCTTGAAATCTGACACCTGACCACTTAATGAGTGTTCAAATAAAGCCACATAATACCAGTGGCTTTTGTTTAACTTTATTTCAAATTAAAGACTGGGGTTTATGGAAGCTTTGAAGAAAAATATCTTGCTCTGAACCTGGATCTGCAAGACCTTACAGAAAACCACTATAAAGTAATATAATAGTGGAGACATCTAATTGCAGAAGAACCATAGCATATTTTCAATAGGAGATTAAAAACCAGCTATTAAATATGAGCAAAGTGTGGAGACAGCAAAGAAGACTCTTGAAGCGATTACTGGGTGAACAGTTCCACACTTTCCTGAGGTGCCTGAGGGGCTCTAAAGCACGTTCTCACACTGACCCCTGGTGGTAGTTGCTGGAACCACAGCTGTGTTTTACAGCCAGGAGTGAGGTAACTATCCCCAGTCCTGCACACACAGGACATCCTAACTCATTCTCCCCATCACTGTGACTTATCACTTTGCTATGCATTTAAATTACTTTAAAGTAATAAGCTCCTGCAAGATTGCCGATGCCAGATTCTACCGCTATAATGGCAAGAGAGAATGGTCAACTGAGCACTAATCACAGGTGAGCCTTGGGCAATAATTTCTCTCTATATTTCGAGAGAATGCAGAGTATTCTCACCAGTCAAGTGGTGTGATATCCTGATATCAGATGTACTTATGATGAAAATGAGCTAATTCAAATGCTCTAGTGTGAACATCTGTCTTCTGGTACTGGTGTGAAAACCTCATAAAGCCTGCAGCTTAGTCAACACTACAGATGCCCAAGACTCAGCATCAGATTCACTCAGCTGCTTATCATCCAAATCGTCCTTTAGCCACAAATCTGATGCAGCCTGGCCACATGTAACAGCTAAAAGGGTCAAATAGAGGCATCTCTCAATTATTTGACTTGTTAAACACATAATTAACCTTCCTTCGCAAAGGATGGCCTTGTGTTCATGCCCACTTAGTGAAATGGAGCGATAATTGCAGGCAAACAAATGAATCCAATTGGAAAGAGCTGACAGGGAGGAGGTCTTGCCGGTCCAGTCTCAGGGGGTATGCCGACAAGAGACAGACACTGCCTGGTTCATCACTGCATCTGGCTCAAATCTTGGTCAAGACCAACAATGACGTTACTCTACCAACCTCAGCTTGAGGCCTTCGCCAGGGATCTTTCTACATCGTTTTGCCCCCTGCCAAAAGTTCATTTCCATGTCCTCTCATACTGGCTGAGCTGGGAGCTGTGGTTTTAATGTCATCAGCAGGGTAACGCGACCCAGTTTGTGTGGTGTGCCTGTCATTTGGTTGAATTCGAACTGGGAAGAGGTGGTTTTTCCACTCTGCTCTGGCCAGCTATCCTCTCCGCACACATAAACACATGGTGAAGTCACTCGAGCTAAGGAAGAGGGCTCTATGAAACCAAATTTTCAAGTTAACTGAATCCAAACATTATGGAGACAGAGAGCTCAACCAAAAACACTATTTCTTAATGATAGCTGGAATCATAACAATAGGCTAAGGTTTATTCCAAGTCACATAAAAAGAGAAAAGAACATACCTACACTACATTTCTGCTCACCTCAAGGCAATGAGAAGAATTTTCAGGCAATGACTCATTGATGAAATCTTCCAGGGACTTTGGTTGGCTGGTCTGGGCGGCAGTAGGTGGAGTAGGAGAGACAATGGGAGAGACCCCATCAGCGTTTTGTCTAACCTGCTCTTTCTGAAGACGTCGCTCCTTCCTTAAGTCTTTGGCCTTCCGACATGGCGGCCGGCCAGGATCAGCTCCAATCCCTGCACCCCAGAGAAAAAAGAGAAAAGAGGGAGAGTTGTTAAAGCTTTCCCAAAGATGCTGGTTAGGTGGGGTGCCACAAAAACACCATTCTTAATCTATTTAAGCAGAGCACTTTCAAAGCATTTCCAGGTGAGAATATGGAAGAAAAATACAGAATTACAAGAAATAACTCAGTGACTCCTTTTTGGATATGGATAACAGTTTTTGTTTCATGCTGCCTTCACACATAAAGGTGACAGTTCACCTCAAAATCGAAAGCACATATTTTTCCTCTTACCTGTAGTGCTGTTTATGAATCTGGACTGTTTTGATGCGAGTTGCTGAGTGTTGAAGATATCGGCCATAGAGATGTCTGCCTCCTCTCTAATGGAACTAGATGGCACTCAGCTTGTGATGCTCAAAGCTCCAAACAAATAATTAGAAAAACTCAACAGCAATGTCACTTTCCAGAAATCATGACCCAGTTTACTCAAGATAATCCACAAACCTTGTTGTGAGCACTTTCATGTAGCAACTATTTTCTTCTATTGATCTCAGCCTACCAACCATATCACTGTGCAAAGAGGGAGCACGGATCTACTGCTAGCTCACCTAGCATCACTGATCTAACTAATGTTACAGCTCAGCTGAGGAGGACACCATTGATGTTTACATCTCACGCTGTGACGAGCACAAGCCTCTCACCATGAGTAGACACACACTTCCTTCTGAGCAATGTTATGGTTGGCAGGTGCAGTTCAGTAGAAAGAAAACAGTTCCTGAAACTGCTCACAACAAGGCCTGTCATGATTTCTAGAAAGAGACATTGCTTTTGAGTTTTTCAAACATAAGCCAAGTGCCATCTTGTCCCATTATATCTAAAACAAGGTAAACATCTCTACAGCTGATATCTCCAACAAAACAATCTAGACTGAAAAGTAGCACGACAGGGAAGAATAAAAATATCTATTTTTTTATTTGGAGGTGAACTGTCCCTTTAAGACTTAACACAGAAGTAAGAAAGCTGGTAACTTAAAGCCTCTGGTATTAATGATTCTCAAATTTAGGGCAGATCTTATTAGTGTTAGACCATGTTTCCAATGGATTTTTGCCCCTCCGGGTGAATGTGCTTCCATGTTTACTTTATTGTACCCCCTGCCTAAGAAGCCGGTCTCAACAGAGAGGCCCATGGAAGTCATTTTCTTGTTTCCCTGCCTCAATAGTCCCTACATAACATCATTGCTTGGGAGACTATAAAACAATATGATCTACTAGCCCAAACGATTAGCAGCTAGCTAGTGTGTATTTAAAACAGAACAGAAGAAGCAGAAGAGATTATGAAACCAAGGGAGCTGTTTATCTTATAACTATAATGACAAAGATACAACATATCTTAGTTAGCTGGTGTGGACACATGAATGAGGTTGTTACCAGCAGAACACACACTCACACACTATCTCGGTTTTCCTCTCTCAACAAGACTAACATGAACGTTCTCTTGCCCATGAATCTGAATCTCTGTTTCCCTCTATGTCCCCCTCCTTATCCTTCTCCTGCTCCTCCTCCTCCACCACCACCATCACCCCCACCACCTCCTCCTCCTGGGCTCTTGCCAAGCCCTCCAGCTCTCCGGGCATCCCATGTCAACAGTTTACACGCCCACATCCTGTTTGGAGCAATAAGGAAACGAGAGCCATTTCCTGCTTGTCCGATTGCCAGCCGCCACCATCAGCTCACTTACTAACTTTCCCCTGTGTCGATGTAACAAGGAAGAGAGGGACGCCCAGTCCTGACAGGGGGAGAGGGAAACTCTGCCACTGGCCAAGGTTCACTGGAAGCGTTCAGCTTCAGCTGACTCAAGCTACATGTTCTACTTTAAGGTACAGCTTCTGTTGAAATAGACCACAGCAGGAAGTGTAGGCAGATTCTGGCTTATTTGTGATATATCTAAAACCCATGACCTGCTATTTCAAATGTATAGGGTAAACTAAAACCTTGAGGACTACACAACAGCTAAATATTCTAGTAACAAATCCACCTGTGACTTAAGTTTTGGATCATTAACTGCTATGTTCGTGTGAAAAATTAGTTTCATACTATTACACAAATTTTACCGATTACTAGGTGAAAAAGTTACCTGGTCCCTGTACCCTCTCAACATCCCTGTTTGCTGTATTGGTCTTTAATGGTAAGTGACTGGAGGTACTAGAGGGAGAAAGTATTTCAGAGCAAGCCCTCTGATATAAACACAACCCTGGGAGTTACAGTGAGGTGAAATGGTTTTCCTCTTTTAGAGTAAATACGACAAGGGCAAGACAGACTGGTCACACAGAGTCTGAACTGTGTTCATCACACCGTCTCAACCACAAACACATCAACCTTTATCCACAATCACTCTGTCCACATGCCTCTCTTCCCTCTAATTACACTCTCACTACACACACACTTTCTCTCCATCTCTCACACACAGACACAGGTACTCCTGAGGACAGCGCATGCAGCAGTGGTGAAGATAAAGTCTGACAGATCAGTTCCTGTGTAAGGCACATGCTCCCTCTCCGGCAGTTAGCACTTCATAAAGACTGTGACACTCTCCCTCCCCGCTTCCCCAAACACACATACAACTCTCAAAATCAGCCTAAACTGTCTGGAGCTGTGACATAACTGCTTTCTTGCATGTAAACATGTAGAGACAGTGAATTAATTTACTGTGGGAGGAGGATGCTGTTATCTGTGAGCAGCCAGTAAAATATTTACATGGAGGTATGTACTGTCATTTTATAGAAAGTATACTCGCTGGGAAACTGTACTGTCTGTACTATTTATTCTGCCTGCTTAAAACACATGATACTGCATACTACAATATACTGCTTCCTGCTTCTTACAAACCAACACATTTATCAGCCATCATGCTACCACACAGCTAATACAATAATCTGCAAAGGCACGGTGATGAACACTATTTTTTTATGGAAATGACATTAACGCTAACTTGCCCTTGTTTCCAAACAGTCTTGTTTTGTCTCCATATTTTTTTTTAAATATACAGAGTAGGCCCCTATGTTCAATGCAAGGAAATGCATCTCTTTATGGATAGAGAAAAATGCCACAGCCAGTCAGGTGTGCAGCCAGTTTAGTGAAGTGTTTTGTTGAAGACACATGCACTATGCATTCACTCAATATGTTATACAGCTAGCAGGCTTACAATGTTAGCTAGCTAAACATGCCGTCAAACTTTTCACTTCGAAAAAATGCATAAATAAAGCTGTATCACATTCATTAATATGTTGCTAATTTGGTTGTATGCTAAATATCTGTGGGACACTGCATATGGTCTGTCTGAAACAGGCCCTTCAGAGACGCTGATCAGCCTTGCTGCAAATTTTTCCCAGTGGCCACTCGCGGTATTGCAGTAAAATTATCCCCTGCAGCCCAAAAATGATTTTCTCTATGGACAAGCATTATAAAAAGAGACGTCTAAAACTGTTGACACCCCGAACTGCATATTTGTAAAGCTTTCCTGGAGCCAAGAAAAGTGATTTAAATTCTGTGATAACATCAGCAACTCCATTGGAATGAATAGGCGCCATTTTGCCGTCAGATATCTAGTTATGATTCAAATCTAGGGCCTGAAATCTGCTGCAAAAGTTTAATGTTATTAACGTACTTTAGGCAAATTCTGCACTGAAAAACTAAGAACAGAACAGGCCTCATTTCCACACAGTTCTGTTTTGTGTCCAATTTTCTGTGTAGTACGGCCCTAGACAAAGAAATATATCTCTTTACAGATAGAGAGGAACACCACTGCAGAAATGGCATATTAAGGTCATTTTAAGTGTTTTCCACTGTCCAATATGGCGGATGCCCATGTAGCATTACACAGACAAACACAGGACCAATAATGCATCGCGACAAATACGTGAGGAGGTTGGCCTGTCAGGTGTGGAGCCAGTTTTGTGAAATATTTTGTTAAACACACATGATCCACTGCGCATGCACTGTGTTACAGCTAGCATGCTACCAATGCTAGCTAGCTAAACATGCCTTCACACTTAAAAAAAGTAGAGCTGTATTACATTCTTCAATCTGTTACCTAATTTGTTTTTATGCTAACTTTATGCTACAGTCTGTGCAAGATCTGCTGCAACTTACAACATACTTAAAGCAAATTTTGGACCAAAAAAAAAAAAAAAAAATACAGAAGAAAAAAAACAAAAACATAAGAGACAGCAGCTGGTACTGATGTATCGACACTGTGGAAAATTAGTATAATAAAAGTTTCAAATTTTTAGAATAAATAACGATTAATAAATCAATATTTTTGACAACACTACACAGTCTTCTAAAATTAAATAAAGGCTTAATTTCAAAATGGAATACAATTGCATATAAGCAAGTGTCACTACCTGTGATTACCTAAAAAGCAGATCCTAGGACAGCTTTGCAAAGCACAACATTCCACATGTACTTCTGTATCTGTTTACCTCTGGCTTTGCTTAAACTATATGGAAAATGGGGAGCCATGTTTTCTCAAGCCAGAACTGGAACCTGCCCAAAGCTATAAAGCGCTCCAGTCATAAACCCAGAGGAAAGATATGTCCAGGTGTTTTCTGTTGGAGGTGAATTAGGGGGGAGTGGAGAACCACTGGTCCAACACAGTAAATCCTCCTTGCTTGCCTCCTGAAATGGTGTGTTATTTCTGACAGTCTGAGGAAGCAGACTGTGGTGCTGACACAGGTGTAAGAGCAGAAGGACACTGGCACCACTTAAAGTGTTCTCTGTATGTTTATGTCTGCAACTGGATCGACTTGTGCCAACCCCAAGCTCTCCTGCTCCAATGTACGTCCCTGCCTAATGATTAATGAGAGTGGGGTCCTGTTCTCATTAGACCTTTGAGAGGGGAAAGAGTGGTTGAGGCCTGAAACATGAGCAGTTGTTAGAATTGTTGCTTCCTGTGTCTAATAGGAGTTTATTATCTCCTAACTGTGAATGTTATTTATTCATTACTGTGAGTTGGCTGCGAGGATATCCTGTACTGGAGAGTAAGGAGGAGAACATGACAGATAAGCCAAAAGCAGACACACTCCTGGAAACACAGATGAAACGCCAGCCTCATTCACCGAGCTGCTGCACAGTGGAGTCTATTACAAGGTTAACAGTGACACACTCTGGTGAGCAATGGTGCTTCAGCTATCTTGGAACACACAGTGGCAGTCTAACAAACTATAGTAGTGAATGGTCATTAGAGCTACCATCACTACTTTTAAAGCTGTCCCTGTTGCAGTTTCAAAGAATATCACACATCCAAAATAAATAATAAAACAGGAAACAGCAGCAAAACAACTGTTTGGTAGGTGCAGCAGAACCACAGTAAAAGCAGATAACCAAGTGGCATTCCCATGTAGGAATACTCTTTTGCCTTTTGACACACACTCCAACTAAATATCTGCATCTACACTACTATGTCCACATGTAATAACAACAAAACTATATCAAAACATCAGCTTACAAGCTCTCACACAACTCATGCAGTATAATTCAAGTCTCATTTATCCAGTCGTATGCTCAGTACTTCCCACACACATGCAAATCTCTGATACTAAGGTTTTTTAAGGGAAAATGCATGTGTTTGGGAAGTGTTGAGCATACGACTGGATAAATGACACTTGAATTATACTGCACGAGTTACATGAGGGCTTGCAAACGGATGTTTTAATATAGCTTTACTGTTGTCAAATGTGAGACCCAATCAATCAATAAATAAATATCTTCACAAATTCAAGAATTTTACACAATGTTGGATAACAGGAGCACACTAATATCCTGTTTCTGAATTCACATAAACTCAAATTTATGGATCAGGTGGATTTTAAAACGGCTCAAGTCATGAACAAAGCAAGAAACAACTTACTACTTGGCAACATGCAAAAAATGCTCGTGGACAGAGAAGGGGAGGTATAATTTAAGAGGCAGATTAAATCTTGAACAACGTTGTTTTTCGCACCATGCGTATATCAATTTGTGGGGTGATTTTGTGGAACGCACTGGGTGAAGAAATCAAACAAACTTAAGATATCAGATACTTTAAATTGAGGTACAAAGACAGTATCTTCACAAGGTACAGAAATGATTAGAGGGAATGTAAAGCACACTCAGGGTGATACTGCTGTCAGTATTCTCAATTTGTGTTTTCGTATTTGTTTTATACACAGGGTAATATTGGTTATCAGGTATTAAGAAGCGCAGTGGCGTTAATGTGTGGTTGATCCATAGTGAGGAGAGTGTATTAATGTAATAGTCTAATTAGTGATGGATTAATATACACCGCGTTCCAAATTATTATGCAAATGATATTTTTCTCTGATTTTCCTAAATAGTCGATGCAAATGACAGTCAG
>NC_065524.1:13698711-13726861 GCF_006386435.1 Epinephelus moara
GGTCCCAATTTTGGTACCGTGACAACACTACCGAGGACTGTATGAACAGTGCCTTGCATTAAAAGACAAGGCAGGGACATCTGGGTCCTCCTGTGTCAAGCCCAAGCAAGGTCCGATTGCCGATGCATTCAGTAGCATAATGCCATACCAATCGACGTCCAGCAGGCACAAAGACATTACAAATGCTATAACGTACCATATTGCTACACGAGGGCTTCCAGAAAATGGTTCGCCCCCCTTTTTGTTTTTGTTTTGTTTTTTATAAAGAATGCTTAGTTTTCTTTTGTTTTTGTTTTGTTTTTTATAAAGAATGCTTAGTTTTCACTGAACCCATAGTCATATCATATTGTATCGGTATCGAGATATCTGGCATAAATATCGAGATATGAAATTTTCTCCATATCGTTCAGCCCTAATTACAACTGATGACTATCATAATCGATTAATTTGTCAATTATTTCCTTGAATAACTGATTTATTGTTTGGTCTATAAAATGTAAAAGAAAAATGGTGAAACATTTGCATTAGATTTGTTCAAATTGCTCATTTTATTTTATTTTAACAGTCTAAGACCCAAAGATAACAAAATAAAAAGAAAATCAGACATTTGAGAATCTAAAACCTGCAAATAATTATCATTTTAACCAGAAGAAAATAGTGAAAAGATAAAGTGAATGTCTAAAGAGTTGCAGATTTTTTAAATCAATAAATTGACTAATCATTGCAGCTGGATCATGGTTTCTGTTCATGAGGGAAAAAAAGCTTCTGGTCATAGAAGGAAAATAATAATAATAGATAATACGTTGTAAGTACATTACTAATCAGTTACTAGTATTTTATTACTATTTTTTCAGTAACAGCAAAAACAACACTGATCATTGATGAGTATTACCAGCTTTGAAAGGGAATCAGATTTCTCACCTGGTTTAGGAGCTGTCGCTGTTGTTCTTTCATCTGGGATAGACACTTGATCCCTTCTTGATGTTTCCGAGTCAGCAGGTACAGCATCCTCTACCTCCTTCTGAACTTCTGTGATAGCGGGACACTCTGGTAGCTCCTTCTGAATGTCTGTGATAGCAGCACACTTCACTTCTGAGTGACAGACTTTACTCGGTTCCCGTGGACCTGCTTCTTCACACACTGAGTCCATTGGCTCCCCTGCAAAGGCACAAACCTGCTTACACCAGATAACGTGTACTTCAGAGCCACGGTGCCAACACTCTTTTAAATTTGTGCCCATCTCTTACTGTTGTTCCAGCTATGCACTCTGATGCATATGCAGTCCAATAATCCATTAGTGTTGACTGCTGCTGCTTTTTCCATTTTTTACATGCATGTATGGTATACCAATACAGTATATCAGACAATATATATGCAATGATAACTATTACAAAAAAATAAATATACTCACCATCATCCTGTACTTTTGGCAGTTCCCCTTTGGAAATAAATTTGTTCAGCTTTTTCAGGATTTTCTTGTGGGATTTGGAAGGCTGGAATTTCAGTGCATGACATCTTGGCAGATAGCACAAAGGTAAAGGTTTGGTTAGAGCAACATATATTTGGATATATTTCCTCTGTTATACACATATTGAATAGGTGATTTAATATCTCTATCAAACTAGCATGGGTCATCCTCATGTCTTCCATGTTTTTTCTGGTCTTGTCAGTTCTGAAGAAGTTAACTGAATTATAGGAAAAAAAATCTGATGGGAAAAATTACCTGATGGTATACTGTGGACAGCATGTCTTGTTCATTTTGGGCTTATAGACATATTTCCCACTTCTGAAGAAGGAAAACAATGGATAACCTTCACTAAAACACATTATCAATAACTTAAAATACACACAATTATATTGTTTAAAATATATTAATGAGAAAATTCCAAAGGTTCATAATGTAGGTAAATATGATTGCATATAGGCAGTGACAGCTACTCACCTTCTCCATCCTCGGTCTATGAGGTCTTGGTAGTCTTGTACTGTCATGGTGTGAGACCACATACCTGTAGAAAACAAAAGGTACATCATGATTAGGGCTGAGCGATATATCGTTATTATATTGATATCATGATATGAGACTAGATAAGTGTTGTCTTTTCCTGGTTTTAAAGGCTGCATTACAGTAAAGTGATGTAATTTTCTGAACTTACCAGACAGTTCTAGCTTTTCTATTATTTGTCTTTACCCACTTAGTCATTATATCCACATTACATATGACTATTTATCAGAAATCTCATTGTGTAATTATTTGTGAAAGCACCAATAGTCAACCCTACAATATTGTTGCAATATCGATATTGAGGTAAAAACAGTAGTAAAAAACAATCACTCCATATCACCCAGCCCTACTTACAACTTTTAAATATTTAATATATTCCATATGATTTTACTTTGTACTTCTCAAATATTCATCAGAGCACGCTGTATCATGCCTAACTTGAAGAAAATTATATCAGAATTAGGCAGAACAGGGTTTCGAATAGCCCTGCTGAATGAAATAAAGTTTAATTAAAGCATAAAAGAGACACTTAAAGGTATAATTGTCTTCATCTGAAAAAGGAGGCATGTGTGAAAGTCAGGAGTGGTTTGACAAAAAGCTGCTCACAGAGTCTGGTGGACATCCGCAGTTTTGTTTCATCTTTAATCACAGAGTCCCCACAAGTTCATTCCCATAGTCCCCAATGGTAACATACAAATATATTATCTGTGTTCACAGCAGCTTGGATCCTACTTCCCAGAACTGAGGTCTGAGCTCCCCATTTCAACTCCTGACCTTCTCCTCTGCAACCAAATACACAGTTTGCACATGCACATACACACGCACACCAGACACAAAGTCTCAATGACAGGACTACTATCAGTTTACATCTAAGACAACTGAGGGAATTCACTGTATAACAGTTCACACAACACACACTGTTTGAAACTGAGTATAATGTTCTGTGTCCCAGGAGAATGGTGTCCACAGAGATTAGGAGATGACACAGAGCGATTCAACAGAGCAACAGTAAATGACTGGAGCTAGTTCTAAGACACAGCAGCAAGACTGCAGGTTGTCTTTAAAAAATACTTCCATTAAAGATCAGATATAATGACCATAATAAATAATATATCTGACCATCAGAGTATGTCAAAATCTTTGGTCTTACCTACACTGTTTTTCCAAATTGTTGTCAGTGGTGCAACTACTCACAGTGCCGCATTCATGACATTAAGAGTATTTGTGTCTTGTGCAAGTTTTTCACCGGCAAAATGCTGACGTATTTATAGAGATGAAATAGAATATTGTGTAGGCTCCACTTGCGTTAAAAATGCAAACAGTAAAGGTGTCATTCCACAACTGATGACACAGAACAGAAAAACCCCTAAAGAATGACAGGAAGCCTTCTTGTATTTTTCAGTAAAAACACAGCCATGTACAACAGTGAGACTCAAGAAAATACTAATTTAAAGGGATACTCCAATTTTCAATCAAGTTTGTGTCATAACAACGTGAGTCCCAGATCTTCCTGCTAGTGAAAATTCGCCACATGATGCAAAACTGAGGATTTCTGCTGACTCTAGGGCTGCTACTTGAACTACAGATTGTATTTCCTTATTTTTGTATGCCCGCTACCACAGCAGACACAAGAGTATAGAAACAGATCAAGAGACAGAGACGCCCCTCTGGCTCTCAAACTCAGATCAAAGGCTAAAACCAGGCAGTGCTAATGAAACACGAACCAAGACTCTGTATGTTCCAATACCCACCCTACAATACTATTTAGTATGCCAGAAAAAAGATTTAGTATGTCCCAGTACATAGTGTGTCAAATGCAGTATGCCAAAAACACCAGGATGTTCTACTACATCCAGTCTGATTTTGCAGTATGCAAGCCAGCATGCTTTTCTGGCCTACAATCCTCTGTGCAGCGGACAATACGTCTCACCGACTGACAGATGACTGACAGCTTGACAGCTCGTTAAAAGCTGACTGACAGCTCTCAGAAGCTACAATGACTGCTAACAGCTAAATTCAAGTAAGTGATGACCTGTTGAATAGTAGTAATAGGAATATTATTTGTTTAAATTAACAAAATAATCGTAAAAACAACCAACAACAAAAGGACATAACTATAAAAATAACAATGACAGAAAAATGCATATTTAATTTTACTTGGGTGAATATAATATGTTTGAATCTACCTTGTATACAGTTGTAACTTTAAAGCTAAAACTACACACATTGCAAAATAACAACAGCAGATCTCTCTGGGTTGACCTCCAATTCCAACAAACTATAGGTGAACAGCATTTTGTTTTATCTCCAAGGTAATAAATATATGTCAAAGTTCAGGGCGTAGTATTATGAGACAGCCGTATGTCCAAATTGTGAGCATACTGCATGCAACAGTACGTACTTTTTAAAGGAAGCTGCAGTACATACTAAAAGTAAAAAGAAAAAGTATGCAATTCAGAACGCACCCTCTGTTACTGCTCTGACTATTTCTCTCCTAAAATGTTTTCAGAATCATATTTTATGGCACTGTCTGCATTAATTCATCCACCTGTGGAAATGCTAATAGGTCCGGTGCTGCGCAGTGCATTTTGATAGTTGTTGGTTTTCTACCTCTAGAGCAAATGCCACACCCCTTTTTCTATGGTTGTGTCGCATCAATGTCAAAAGTATTTGCGTCTTTCTATTGCATGGACAGTTCAGTTTTATGAAAGCCCATCTTTCCAGCTGTGAAATACTTCTTTAAGATCCTCTGGGAGTTGTGTTTAAATACCACACATTTATGGCCTCATAATACATACACTTAGAGTAATATCTCTCAGGGGCTCCTGCTCCATGACCCCAATTTTAAGTCCCGGAATTCTCAGGATCTCAGCAATTACAGAGCTGTCAAGTTGTCATATGACTTTGCGTATGAAATGCTAATTTCAGAATTTTGTTTTTAAAAGCATTAAGAATGCGCCAAACTTAGTATCAAGAAAGAATGAAAAAAAAAATTATTTAACCTTAATTTAACCAGAAAGTCCAACTGAGATTGAAAATCTCTTTTACAAGAGAGACCTGGCCAAGGTAGCAGCCAATCAAAACACATTTAAAATGCAACAAATATAACATATAATACAAACATCCACAATAAAACAACGACTAGTCAAATGAAGTCTAACTATTCAAATGATGTCTTTTCATATCAAGTGATCAACATCGTAAAAAGTTTCAAGAGCTAGTGGATTTGGGGGAGGACAGAGCAGGGAGAAGTGAATGGCACAAACTCCACAAACCTGTCTGAGAAAAAGCCTGTTGATTAGTCAGGCCGGAAAGTCCGAAGTTTAAAAAGGTGATGAGTACTAATCAATCATGCCATGTCAGCTTTTGTGTGAATGCAACACCTTCTATCATTATGTCACAATGGGAGTGCCTCTCCATTGTTCACACCAGATCCATTTTTCAGCCTCCCTGAGGCATGACAGTAACACAGAGCAGGGCAGATGTTGGGCTCTGTGTTGTGGGGCTGCATTTGCTTTGCATGTAACAACACTGTTGATAACATCACTGCACCAATCACATAGAGGAAAACATTATCTCGCTGAGTACCTGCTTGGAAATGTTTACAATACATACACACTCAACAGCCAGATATCTGAAAATCTGTTTAGTGTGTCATCCCAGAAAAATACAAGCACTACAGTAAGACAATAACACAACTAATTATAGTGGAAGAACAACCAGAAAATTAGAAGTGTGTTCTTCACTGCAGCTTAAAAATAATCTACTGGTTTGAAATAATGAGTTGACTTCTATAATTGTAAGTCTAGTGCACTGTCATTTAACCTGTCTTCACACAAGGAACCTGGAACCTAACCTTTTAACACTACACGACTTCCAAGAAACACACTGGGAGTACAGGCTCCCTTCTTCCCCACACCTAACTTGCCCCCATGACGTAACATATCCAGATTACCTCTCTTATCTTAGATTAGACAACAGCTCTCGTCTGCTGGCTCTGAGCCCAATCGCTCATTGACTGCATTAAGAACTCTCTGAACCCTAATTATAGTCCAACTGTCTCACTCCTGTTCACCTACTCTGTATGACACCATTCTGTCCCACGCAGAAAATCCCTTCCCGTCGTCTTATTAAGATTTTTATAGCTCAGTGTCAAATTTAGAAGTTTTAAAAATGCAGAGTTATATTGACCTTGGTTGCCTTTAAATGAAAGCCTCTCGACACAACATACAGTACAGCATCTTTTAGGTCCCTTTAAGCTCTGCTCAGCTGTCTTGTACAGGATGTTTATAAATTGTAACTGCATGTGACTGTGTGGACTGTGTCACCCTTCTTGTGAACAGATTAATGGGGAAAAAACTCTTAAGGATTCTTGTGGGCTCATGAAACCATACCATTAACTACAATTAACCTTATATACAAGCTTTCTTTATTTTCCAACAAGTATACAGTTACACAGCAGGCAGTGGGTGGACTAGCTATTTCCTGGTTTGTGGCTGCAAAATATAGTCTGAGAGCTTTCACAGTTTTACTAGGCTAGTTTACCACTGGTCACTGGACAAAAATACATCGTTATGTGATTCTGACAGTCTGACATTTGCGTAATCAAACAATTTTGTTGTTTCCACCTAGTTTTTGATCCGGCATTTGAAGTGATAGTGTTAAGTAAGACATGGAGGCATGATATATGAAAATTAGACACTGTTAGAAATAGGAGAAAATATCAATATAAACCCACAGAATTAAATGCTCAATCTACTGGCTGTTTTTGTGCATTTATCATATTATATAAATCATTTCAGATTTCATTGGGAAGTGAGCCTAGGCCCCCAATCACAACTAGATCAGGGAGAGAGGATTTCCAATGCAGCTGGATGAAGTGGTTTCTCATCTCCTTTAAGTGAACAAAGAATAAAAGCACTCAAGCATTCAATTTAACAACACAATAAAAAAAATGAATGAGTAGCCTAATTCTTTGCACCACAATGCTTTCATCTCAGATGATAGTGCTGCTGTAACACAAACAAAGAAGCTCAGTTTGCTGAGATTACATACAGTACATATAGAGTAAACACGCAGCCTTCTGTTTAAGCATGTTGTGAAATCTGTGTCATGTTTACTCCCATGTTTATGTTATGGCAGCAGTCCACTCACCGTTATCATATTATGCGACTTGGAGCTTTAAACCCATCAACCCTGTACTCTCTCTGACCATCAGATCTGAGCTCTCCACGGCTGAATATGTAAAAACACGATAGCATGTCTGCTAGTCATTTTCCTGACACGCAAAGGCCTCCAGTTCCAGTGTCACAGCACTGACAGACCAAACGAAAGCCAGACAGCTGCACTTCCTCTGATGAAGACAACATCCCTGGTCCCCTGTCCTGCTCTGCTCTGCTCTGCTCTGCTCTGCTTACTGTTCCTTAGCTAGCTTGATGCTAGCAGAGCTGTAACAAGTCCACTGCTAAGTTGCTAATGTTACAGCGTTGTCTTGAATCAACATTATTGTCCAGCTGAATGGCAGTTCAGTAGTATTTCAATACCTCATGTTATTCTATGCCAGTCTTGGTTTGTTTCCCAAGATAAAAGAGTTGGGCTGTAAGATGCTAAGGGCTAAAAACTGAGTTAGCTAATAACCTGACACCATCCAAGCAACATTAACGTTAAATGAACGCTTACTTAACGTTATGTGTTCACTGAGTTAAATGTTTTATATTGGTCTTGCAGTGTAAGCACAGCACATATAACATAACTGACACACGTTTACAGACATTATGATTACAGTTTCGACATTAACTAGCCCTTTCTCATAACCGGTTAACGTCACTATTCCAGCAAGTAGACGGGGCTAGGTCGTTAGCATAAGCCACTTCAGCGATACCGACTAGCTATGTTTGCTCGCTACTTTATTAGACACTTACCATGTGAAAAGTTCCCTTCGTCATTTTTACAGTAGCCACAGCGGTAGCCGCAATCCCCGCCGAAATATTCAACTATAGTGTAAGACTTGTTTCCTGCCATCTTTAACATCGAGTCAGATGACAGTAGAGTTTGCCCTGTGTCAGGGCAAGTACTGCTGGATGACAAGCCCCGCCCACACTGCTTACGTCACAAGTGCTGCGTTGAAGACAAGTGGGAGCTCCAGCCCTGTCTGAACTTTCATGAAGGAAATGAACCAGTGTTTACATTCTGTTCCCCTTGCAAGTCAGTGAAAGGGTAGCAAGTATTTAAGATTAGAACATCGTCTGACACCTATATACACTACTTGCGTTTGTATTTGTATGAAGGTTGTGATAGAAAAAGCACAGATTCATGAGTAGAGAACTGTACAGCATATTTATTAAATCATCTGTGCAAAGAGAGAGGACAGCAAAATAAATCTGAGCCAAGATCCTGCACAAACAACACTTACAGTAAATTACAAAAAGGCCAAGGGACAGTTTGTATGTAGAAAAATAAGTTAGAAAATCACAGGTGGGCCAATGATTTCATTCTGTCACTATGAAAATGACCTTACAGAGGAAAGAGCTTTGTCTGTGTATACCATATGTTTCACCTGTCACTCTGTCACATATACATAATGGAATTGTTTTTTATTTTCTTTTTACTGGGATACATTTCCCTCCCACCAGTCATGTAAAAATTAGTCATTGTCTCAGGAGATTGGTATTTATGTAAACAACTGATCCACAGGTTTATGCACATGTTCACGAAACCAGGAACTTCTTTGTCCAGTTAAAGTGGCCTCTGTCCTGCATGCAAGTTTTCTCACCAACATAGTGGATTTGCAGAGGTGATGAAGCAGCAGCTATAAAGTTGAAGCGCTACTGGCAGACACAAACCTTGAAATAAACTCTGGGTAGACATCAGTTATCTTGACTCCTGTTGATGATTGGTTAGACACCTAACTAAAGCCCCCCTGCGGGATAGGGATGTTTTCATGAAGGTATTTCATACTGCCTTGCTCCGAGAAGTCAGCCACAGTGTGCCCTTCCCCTCGCAGTACCCATTTGGTGGTCAGAAGCCCCTCTAGACCCACTGGACCTCTGGCATGTATCCTTGCTGTACTGATGCCAACCTCAGCTCCTGAAAAATAAGTACCGTAAAATCAACTCTTCTGCCTCATTTTCAAGACAGCAATAGGTTAGATCTAATTACAAAAAAAATGTATATTCTCATAGTTTTACTTAGATGGCACTCAGAAGTAAAACCATGCGTGATAGTGTACACACCTAGGCCGAAGCGGTAGCCATCGGCAAAGCGAGAGCTGGAGTTCCAGAACACACAGGCGCTGTCTACCTGCTGCAAAAACTGTTCAGCTGTCTCCTCGTTTTCTGTAATAATGACATCAGTGTGGGAGCTGCCGTATTTGTGGATGTGGTCCACAGCGTCCTGCATGCTGTCTACCACCTCAATGCAGCACTCCAGGTCCCCATACTCTGTCCTCAGAGACTTCACCTCAGATGGGCTGAATGTTAGGTAGGATGCAAACCGGGGGCCTGCATGGATCTTCACCTGGGAGAAAGTAATGGCCAATTTATCAACACAACTATGAAATAATCAGTCAAAAATAAAAACAAGTGTGGTTCACTGAACTGAATTAAATGCCAAACCTTCATCAACATGTAAAAAACACATAGCTATATATTTTAATGCTGTGTGTAATATTAATTATGGAGTGTTGGTGCATGTTTCTTACATGTTCTGTTCTCAGCATATCAATGATCTGGTCAAATATGGGGGTTCGCAGCAAATCTCTGTGAATAAGAAGGGTCTCCATGGCATTGCAGGCTGCAGGGTAGTCACATTTGGAGTCTCTGACTGGAATGAAACATTAGAACATTCATATTACTTCAGGAGTTCTGTGCTACTCCAACAAGGTAATAACCAAAAACTATTGGGCAACATGTAAAATATGGTAACAAGATTTTTTTCTCCAGTTTTTCAACTTGAAAAACACTGTGACAAAACCATAGCCGAAGTGGAAACATCACCAAACAACAGCTACACACAAGAACCACATACCAACATCAATAGCTTTGTCTATGCTGGCGTCGCTGTCTATGTAGACGTGACAGACACCCTCGCTGTGGCCCAGTACAGGAATCCCCTTAGCTGCCCTTTGGATGTCCCGTACAAGCTGGGACGAGCCCCTTGGAATGATCAGGTCGATCATCTTGTCAAGCCTGCACAGATCCTCCACTTCTTCACGTGTGCTCACCTACACATCCAAACAAATTTCATTATGTCACAGAACTAACACTCTGCACACTGGGTTTTCATTAATGAATCTTTTTAGTTTTACCAGCTGAATGGCATCCGTCACTCCATGAATGGAAAGTGCTTCCTGAGTGAGCTGGTGCAGAATTCTATTGGTGTTGGAAGCTTCTTTACCGCCCTTCAGTAGCAAAGCATTCCCACTGGCAATAGCCAAAGCTGACACCTGAAAAACAACATTAAATACATGAACATTTGAGATCAACTTTCAATGATGAAGATGTACAAAGTCTGCTAGATGAGCAGCTAATGGTGATTAATTCTAAAGGCTGAGCAACCTGTGGGAGACAATCAGGACGTGACTCGAAGATGACCAGCAAGACACCGATGGGTACAGTGATCTGTTCCAGCTCTAGGTTGTTGGCCACCCTGGTCCTCCTCAGCACACGACCCACGCTATCCCTGGAGGACACAGCGAGCTGACGGAGGCCAATAGCAAGGCTGTTTAGCTTAGATGTTGACAGACTCAGGCGGTCAATCAGAGGCTGGGAGAGACGACCTGTGAGGAATTGGAATAAAATGAATAAATACACTGATAATGCAATAATAAATAATTAACTGAGGCATTATACAGCAGGAGTGGTAACTTTGCTCATCCACTTAAAGAGCAGTCTCCCAACTCACTGCGCTATGTTGCCCTACAAAACAGGGCATGCAATGACACCTGTCAAACTTATACATTACTTATTGACAACATGGCTGATGCATACCAAAGCTAACATAAATGTCAATCAGTACTGACAAGCCGTCTTCATACACCAATTTCCCTATGTGGAAGTGCTGCAGATGAGTGATCCATTGCATTTGAATCAGATGATCACATGCAGCTGTGGATTAAAGGTGATGAGTGTGTCTCCTCTGTGCCTCTGTACCTGATGTTATTGCTAACTCCATGTCTTTCTTGTTGGCACTGAGAATCTCATCTTTCTTCTCTGTGAGCAGCTCAGCAAGAGAGCAGATGATCTCCCCTCTCTGGAAAACACACACAGACCACAAAATAATTAACAAAACCATAATCAAGAGTAATTAAAGCTGCTGCCAGTGCAATGTAAAACTTAATGAGTTTGGCCCCTGCATCCTGTTGTGAAAATGATTCACTATTTTTGTGTTGATAGGTGTTTGATTTATTATGTTTGCTGAGTGCTAACCAAGAGATCCTCTCTCTATTGTAATCTTGTCGTTTAAATTCATTTCGAAATCTCTATATATATTAGTGCTAAATACATAGCAACAAATGCCATTCTACTGTGTCAGTGATGAGATATACTGTTTGTTTCTACCACAATCAACCCCCAAAAAATTGGACCCCATGAGAAAATCTAATCTAAATCAGAGAGCTAATTTAAATTTAAAACCAGACCACACTGAGAGAGCAAGAAACTTACCTGTTCAGGGTCCAGGGAGGCCAGAGCCCTGCCTGCGTGCCGGGCCATCTCTGTCTGCTGCTCCACAGTCGGACCTGGTGATGTCAGTAATACACACATCAAATACAAAAACACAAACACAACAAGTGGGTAAAATATTCTGTCCGGGCGGTTTAACTCAGTACCTGCAGGTTTCACTTCAGAGAAGAAGGTGCCAACTTTCTTCCCTTCCACAATATCTGTGATGACATGGCCTGTAACTTTAGGATGTGTGCCATTGGCGATGACAACAGACGTCCCACCCTGTAGTGCCCAGAGGGCTGCTTTCACCTGAGTCATAGAGCATGATTGAGTATAATGCAACTTTTTCATCATACAGCCACAACACAGTCTTGTTTACACTTTCAGATAAAATATCGACTGTCATGCTGACCTTGGCTTCCATGCCGCCAATGCCGACTCTGGACTTAGTGCCGTACGTGATTGACTGCTGGTCTCCAGGATAGAATATATCAATGAGCTTGGCATCATCAGTTCCTGGGGGACTGTCGTATAAGCCTGTGGAATAGATTTTTTTTCTTTCTTTTTAATCCTTCACAGAATCAAAGCACATTGATTTTGACAGGCTGTAAACACAGTTTCCATTAACAGATGACTCACTGAAATAAGATGTTAATAAATAAAAGCGACGCAGTGACTGCATGTTGTTGCAACATGATAAGTTAATTTATGATTATTTTAATTCCTGGTTCGTAGTTAAAAGTACTCCAGTGATTTAGAGTTACACTTCCATAAAGTTAGGGGACTCACAACTGGACGGGCTGATGCAATCCTGACTTTTACTCTCTAGTATGGGAAAAGCTCACAAACATTGTATCCTACACTTCCATGATGTGCAGTAACTCTGCAGCATCTTGCATTAGCCCCTCTCTACCTCCCAAATGCCCTCTTCTTTGAAACCCCACACCTTCAGTTTATAACACAGGTTTTTCAGTTAACAATTTAAGATATCAAAGGGCAAGCCAAGGACCATTGATGACATCATTACTATTATTCTTTTATTTAAACTCTGGGAAGGTCCCTTCAGAGCCACAGAAGACATCACACTACTGTTTTCAGAGGCTGAGGAATGCTCCTTATGACTACATACTGTAAGCTGAGCTTCATGTATGAAATTGGTGGAGTGGCCCTTTTAGTAATTTTTACAATGTATAATAACCAGAAAACTGTAAATAAACAAACTGGCATCTTTTTCTGCTTCATACCATTGAAAACCTAATATCTTCTTTTTGCTATTACATAATAAACTATTTGCAGAGATCACTTTCGGTTTGCGGTAAATTATGATGGATAACTGAGATCATTGTTGACAAGTAAATTCAATCATAAACTGATGATAAACAATTAGTTGCAGCCCTTTGGAGACATCTAATAGCACATAATGAGATACAGGATTGAAACACGCATGCAAGTAAATCATAATCAATCATCAAATTATTGGTGACTGCTGTACCTTCAACATCAGACAGGGCAATAAGCAGGTCTGCTTTCATTTCAACAGCCAGCCGTGCAGCCAAGCTGTCATTATCTTTGATGCTTATTACCTGAAAAACAAACAGAAATTTCATTAAGCCAAAGGCAAAATCTCACAATATCAACCGTATCTTACATCACACAGTAGAATAACAGCTTATCAGTTTCTACCATGCAACAAAAGCCTCCCGGCCCCATTCAGCTGCAAAACAAATAACGAAATGTTATGACTATAACTTCTGTTCCCTGAAGGAGAGGAACGAGGTACAACACATATAGTATGGGATATCACGCCCCCGCGTGGCCTGACTGAAGAAACCTCTATTCACGCCTTTAAGGCAGATGATCTGTGGTGACGCAGGTGAGGCCCCGCCCGCACATATATACCTGCGTCGCCACAGTCATTCTTCAGTTCGATAGCNATATAGTATGGGATATCACGCCCCCGCGTGGCCTGACTGAAGAAACCTCTATTCACGCCTTTAAGGCAGATGATCTGTGGTGACGCAGGTGAGGCCCCGCCCGCACATATATACCTGCGTCGCCACAGTCATTCTTCAGTTCGATAGCCGCTCTTCACCGAGCCCAGCTGCGCAGCGGGGCAACCTAGTGTTGTACCTCGTTCCTCTCCTTCAGGGAACAGAAGTTATAGTCATAACATTTCGTTCCCTTTCAGTCGATTCACTCGGTACAACACATATAGTATGGGACATGTATACACGCCCCGCAGAGCAGCCACCGAACCGGAGTCCACCTCCAGCACTTCAGTGCATCGTGGACCCAGCAGAAAGGACAGAGTGAGCCACCGAAGGGGCTGTCACATCCAAACGATAAAACCGGACAAAAGTGTGCGGTGATGACCAACTGGCTGCAGCACAGATATCACTCACAGATACCCCTTTAAATAAAGCCCATGATGCTGCCATGCCCCTGGTCGAATGTGCCCTCACACCGTGAGGCAATGGAAGACCCCTGCTGTTGTATGCTAGGGAGATAGCCTCCACAATCCAGTGAGAAAGCCGCTGCTTAGACAGAGCTTTACCCTTAGCCGGATTAGCAAAACAGACAAACAATTGGTCACATAAACGCACACTCTGTGTGCGGTCTATGTAAGTACGTAGCGCACGCACAGGGCACAAGAAATGTAACCTCCTCTGCTCCTCGGAAGCAAACGGAGGGGAACAGAAGCTCAAAAGCTCAAACGACATAGAGCTATAGGCTGTAGGGATAATCTTAGGCAAATATGCTGCATTTGGGCGCAATGTAACCTTAGAGCCATCCGAAGTGAACTGAGTACACGAGGGATGTACAGATAACGCATGAAGGTCGCCCACCCGCTTTGCAGAAGCCAAAGCGAGAAGTAGTGCTGTCTTATATGAAAGAAACTTCATATCTGCAGACTCAATAGGCTCAAATGGGGGTCCACAAAGCGCCTCAAGCACCAAAGCTAAATCCCATGAGGGAACGCTGGGTTTAATCACAGGCCTCAGCCTGCGGACTCCCTTTAGGAAACGCATGGCAAGAGGATGAGCGCCTGGTGTCACTCCATCAAAACCAACATGGCATGCAGATATAGCGGCCAAATAAACCTTAATTGTGGAGAAAGAGAGACCCTTATCCAGCAGTTCCTGGAGGAATGTCAAAACATCCACAATAGAGCACTGAAATGGGAGTACATTTCGGTCTTGACACCACTGCTCGAACGCCCGCCATTTGTAAGCATACAAACCCCTAGTTGACGACGCCCTCGCACTCTGGATCGTTGCCACCACACTTGGGGGCAGACCCTTAGCTATTAGATTGGACCTTTCAACAGGTAGGCATGCAACCGCCACAGCTCTGGGCGCGGGTGAACCACCTCCCCTCCCGCCTGGGAGAGGAGGTCCCTGCGGAGGGGAAGCTGCCAGGGCCTCGCTGCCAGCAGACTTATTATCTCGGCATACCACGACTTCGCTGGCCAGTGAGGGGCCACCAGGATCAGAGAGAGACCCTGTCGGCGCACCCTCTCCAGAACTGACAAAATCATCTCCACTGGGGGAAACGCATACAGAAGCGTGTCGGGCCATGTGTGCGCTAACGCGTCCATCCCTAGGGGAGCGTTGTGGTCCGTCATGGAAAAGAACAGGGGGCAGTGGGTATTTGCTCTGGAGGCAAAAAGGTCCACTTCCGCCCTGCCAAACCGGTCCCATATTTGAGTCACCACCAATGGGTGCAACCTCCACTCCCTCACAAGAGGACCTCCCCTGGAGAGGAGGTCCGGCCCCAGGTTCAGGTGGCCCGGGACATGGGTGGCTCTGAGAGACAGAAAATGAGCACTGCACCATAGCAACAGAGAGCGAGCCAGTTTCAACAGGGGAAGTGAGCGGGTCCCTCCCTGCCTGTTTATGTAGGAAACCACCGTTGTATTGTCTGTCCTGATCAGAACATGATGGCCTGTCAGAACCGGACGAAAATGCCTTAGAGCTAAGAAAGTTGCTAACAGCTCCAGGTGGTTGATGTGGAGCCTGCATTGTACCGACGTCCACACCCCTCTCACTGCTGCACCTTCGCACAGAGCCCCCCACCCCCTCAGGGAGGCATCTGTGGACACCACCTTGCGAAAAGACACCCTCCCTATAGGGGAGCCCTGTTGTAGTAAACCGGGTTCCCTCCACGGGAGGAGCGCCGACATGCAAGAAGGAGATATCGTCAGCCTCCTCTGGAGGTGACGCGGCGCGCACAGCCGATGAGATTGAGTCCAGCGTTGCAACGCCCGCATCTTTAACAGCCCGAGTGGCACTACAGCGATCATAGATGCCATCATGCCTAACAGCTGTAAGATCGTCCGAAAACGTAGTTTGCGTCCCAACTGAAACTGAGCGAGGCAGCGGTGAAACGCAGCCACCCTGTGCTCTGACAGACGCGCTCGGTTTGAAACCGAACATATTTCCAGCCCGAGAAAAGAAAACTGCTGACTCGGGATAAGTGAACTTTTCCGTAAATTCACCAAGAAGCCCAGCGCTTGGACGTGCGACAGAGTCAGCGACAGGTGCGCCGCTGCCCTCTCTCTGGAGCTCGCGATCAAAGCCCAGTCGTCTAGATAGGCTAATATGCGAACGCCTTTCTCCCGGAGCGGAGCTAACGCCGCCTCGACACATTTTGTGAAGGTGCGGGGGGCGAGTGACAAGCCGAACGGCAGCACCAGGTATTCGTAGGCCGTGCCCTCGAATGCAAACCTTAGAAACTGCCTGTGGTCCGGGTGTATCGCTACGTGAAAGTAAGCGTCTGTAAGATCGATAGTTGTAAACCAATCTCCCGGTCCGATCGCGCTCAGTAGCTGTCTGAGTGTTAGCATTTTGAACCTGTAAGTTCGTAGATACTTGTTTAACACTCGCAGGTCTAAAATAGGACGAAGCCCCCCCCCTTTCTTCGGAACAACGAAATAGCGGCTGTACCAACCTTTGTTCGTCTCCGAAGCGGGAACAACTCGTATCGCTCTCTTGTTCAACAAGTTGTTTATTTCTTCCCTCAGTACTGCAGCTGCCTCGTCCCCTACAACTGTGTTTGTTATAGAGTGGAAACGGGGTGGCCGGGCCCTGAACTGTAACCGGTAACCCATGGCAACAGTCCTCTCTACCCACGGTGAGACTGCGCATGCGCGCCATTGAGGGAGATGGACAGCTAGCCGACTGACCTGCAGCACTGTAGGGAATGGGCTGTCGCCCCCTGGCGTGCCAGAGGGGAACGGCACCACCAGTTTGACCTGGTTTATTTGTTTGGTATTGTTTTGGGTACAAAACGGAACCTTTATTGAGTTCAATAAATGCACATTTACAACATTCACACAGTGAACAGAAGGCACCAACACTGGGGCACTTGTGTGTGTGGGGGGGTTGTGCTTGGGAGACTGTGTCAGGGGAGTGCAATGCTTCTCGCCCAGAACTAAACATGAACGCGGCCTCTTTGGCGGCAACAGATGAGGGGCAGCAGTGTCTCCCTGCTGCTGGAGCCCCTCTCGGCCCACTCCCGGAGCTAGGATGAGTGCGGCTTCTTCCTCCTAGGCGCTGAACCCTTCTGGAGGCCTGGTGGCGGACCCTTGCTCCAAGCCGACTGGCGTGGGGTTTGGCCCGGCGCTTGCTGCTTCACCGGCTGGGAGCCCAGACTCGCAGGCGGCGCTGCCCTCTTGGGGGGAGGCGGCGGTGTCGGCTTGGCAGGCCGCTGCTGTTTCGCATCACGTCTGGGGATGATGCTGCGCAGGGCTTCTGTCTGCTTCTTTCTCAGCTCAAATTTTGTCTGAATAGCGTCGAGCGACTGTCCAAACAGGCCTTCAGCAGACACTGGCTCATCCAAATAAACAGCCCTGTCCCTCTCCGGAACGTCGGAAAGAGTCAGCCACAGGTGCCTCTGCGCAACCACTGTAGAAGCCATCCCTCTGCCCAGGGAGAGCGCTGCACAGCGGGACACGCGGAGGATGTAATCCGTAGCGACTCTAACCTCGTTGAGAAGAGGGGCCAGTGGACTGTCGGAAGGCATGAGTGACCCAAGCTCCGCCAGACATATGGCTTGATATGTCTGGAGCATAGTGACCGAGCTCAGCGCACGGGCCGTGCCTGCCTGTGCCCGGTAAATCTTCTCCAGCTGCGACGCGGAGAACCTGCAGTGCTTGGATGGGAGCGTAGTGGGGCCGCCGACACCGTGGTTTTGGGCCGGGGCCAGATAGGCTGCCAGGGACGGCTCCATAGGCGGAGGGTTGACCAGACCCGCTTTTTCGGCTCCATCCAGGTCCAAATACTGTCCATAGCCGGGCACCGTGACGCGGGTAGACAGCGGCTTGTTCCACGTCGAGGTTAGCTCCGCGACAAAATCAGGGAACAAGGGCAGACTATTTTTAACAGTCGTCGGCTCCGGCGGAAGGAAAAATCCCGCAAACCGCGACGGTTTCTGAGCCGGTGGGGGAGAGGGCCACTCCACCTCCAGCTTCTCGGCTTCTCGGCGGTACAGCGAGAGGAAGGATGTATCGTCCTGGTCAACCGACGCAGCAGCGGCGGCGTACTGGCCCGACGATAAAGCCTCCTGTTCATCCTCCGACAAGCCGTGCACGTCCAAACCGATGTCCAGCACGTCATCGTCATCATGGCAAGCGGCTAGCTGAAGCGGCGGCTGGCGAGCGGCCTCGGAGGGGTCCGTTTCACACTCGGCTAACCCGTCAACATACTCCATTTGGTCCGCCCAGTCACCAGCAGGGACTTCGGCCAAAAACTCCTCGCCGTCGGACTCAGACGAAGCTGGGTCCCTCGACTCGGAGAGGAGGGGGTCCTGCCGTGAAACGGTTGTCTTCCCCAGCACTTTCTCCACAAACGTGACCCGCCTCTCCAGGGTTGAGCTCCGGAGCTGGCGACAAGACGCACAAGACCCGGGCTCAATCAACGCCCTCCTAGCATGGAGGACTCCCAGACAGACGGGACACGCTTCGTGCTGGTCCTTGTCGTGCAAAGAGAAGCCGCACCCCTGAGGACAGGGGCGAACAGAAGACTTCTTCTTCGCCTGTTTAGGCTTGGTGCTCATACCGAGACACGAAACCCTTCAATGAATAGTACTCGGAAATACACACGAAATTAGCGCTCCGCGGGTAGCCGATGGCTAACACCAACAGGGGCTGTTAAGCTAATCTCGCGTCGGCAGTAGCCTATAGAACAGAGCTAACTAGCAGCAGCTAGCTAACCCACTCGGTAGAGGTGTTCTTAGCGAGGTGAAGAGCGTAAGAACTGAAGAATGACTGTGGCGACGCAGGTATATATGTGCGGGCGGGGCCTCACCTGCGTCACCACAGATCATCTACCTTAAAGGCGTGAATAGAGGTTTCTTCAGTCAGGCCACGCGGGGGCGTGATATCCCATACTATATGTGTTGTACCGAGTGAATCGACTGAAAGGGAACACTTGTTCGTCTTTTTCCAAAAGAAGGTAACACAAGCAAGTCAGTGTGCACAATTAAATGGCAGAGAGCAACACCACCACACTTAGCAGAGAACATTTAAAGCAGCCTTTGAAATAAAAAAAACAGCGTTTCCAAAAACATATATGTTAGAGAGGGTGGAAATGTAAGTGAAATGAAACATACGTCTCTCATTTCTGCATGATTTAAGCAATCCACCATCACAATGCAGGACCACATTCAGCATTCCCAGCATGCCCATCACACAATACCCACATTTACCCCCTGTAGGTCACTGTTGGGAACAGGGGGCGGAACAACAGCATCGTTGGTGTTGATGATGGGGACTATGTTCATCCGCAGCAGTTCATGGAGCGTGCTGTTCAGGTTGCGACGCTTCTGCTCATCATGAAAGTCCAGGTTGGTGACCAGAATCTACAGAGGTGGAAAACAACGTAGAAAATTAAGTGACTTAAAACTCTGTCAGCATTTTACTGTGTGAGAAAGGTGGAGTACATACTTGTGCAGTGCAGGTGCTGTACTGGGTGAACATAGCTTCATACAACGCCATCAGACCGCTCTGCCCAGCAGCTGCACATGCTCTTGCTTCCAAAACTGGAACTGACTGAAAACAGATATTTCATTTAAGTTAAAAAGACTGCGAACAAATTAAAATGTATCTCTAATAAGCATTTAAGCATTCCTCAATGAGTGAGATAAACCTCACAGTGCTCAAAATTATTATTTACCATTTCTTTGAGTTGGTTCTGTCCAGAATGAAGGGCTTGTCTGACGCTCTGAGACAAGAGGATTTCATGTCTCAATCTTTGCTTCCCAAACGCCACAGCACCACTGGTGACGATCATCATCTCCCTGCCTTGATTCTGCAGCATGGCCACCTGACAGGAAACACAAAGGCTATAACATTGAAGTTCTTCTTTCAACGCAAAGATCACTCCTAAGTTCAGTTCGATTTTAAATCTTCTTGAGCCCACATAATATGAAGTTCACACAGCTATGATCACAGGGTTACTCTTTTGTCTGTATCAGCAATATTAATATGACCTTACCTGCTCTACTATTGAGGCCAGCCGTCCCAATGCCAGACCACACTCATCGCGTGTCACCACAGCACTCCCCAGTTTCACAACAATGCGTTTGGCCTGCTTTAACTCACTCCGGTGGGCAAAAGACTTCCCATGGTGACGTGGGACTGCAGAGAATAACAAAGTCACGTTTTATTACACATCAGCACACACCAAAGAGCACATTAAAGCGTACAGATCAAGAGTTATTTACAGTTGGCCTTAGAATAGGCTCTGATGGAGACTGGATGGACATTTGACTGCCGGATTCTGGATGGCAGGCGAGAGCACAAGGCCAGTCTGGCAAACATGGCACCTATAAAACACACAAACCAATGTCAGGTTACTCTAACAGTACCTCATATGAAAAAAGCAGCTTTTGGATATGATACACAGGCTGTGCAGATGTCTATATACACCGTACTTACAAGATAATAGAATATAAAATCTAAGAAAATCAATGAACACTTGTCATTTGTACATCATTTTAGACTCACTGGAGAGCTTTGCATCATGTGTCATGGAGTCATCAGCAAGTTGGTACTTGACTCTGACATACTGACCCACTGACGATGATGTTTGGGTTTGTTACCTTAGACATATTAGCCAACAGTAAAAAAAAAAATCCAGGGCTAATTGCGGTTCATACAAATAACCTCTAGCATATGTGAAGCCACAGAGGTCTGCAAGTTAGTTAATAAGGCTAACATACTGTAGCTAAGACACTAGTGTCACTCCTGTCAAACCTGGGGCTAGCTAACGTTAGCTAGCATTAGCTATTATGAGCTAACACTCTGATTGCTTAGCGGATATCTCTGACAAAACAGACCGAGTAAATGTTATATAAAATGACTCGTTACCTGATAATTTGAACGTCTAGAAAACCAAACACAAAAACACTTGTGTGTGCACTGCAGAAGACACGTAGTAAGCCGGGCTGGCGGTGGTGAGCTGCCACATCCACAGCCCACGTTGGTTGGGAAGTGCCGTAATTGAGCTATGCACGAACGACGTGTACGCAGGGTATCCAGAAATGTGTACGTAGTATGAAAGAGATTTACGCAAATCTATCCTTACGTACCTATGTTACGTACGCAGAAATAGAACTTTTGATGGGTAGACGCTTACGTAGCAATGGGAAGTACAAGCATAGGGAAGGAGGGTAGAAACACACCAGTGACTTTGTTTTTTAAAAGTTGCAGCCTTTCTTTAATTTAAGAAAGACAAATTATGAATTGTTGTTTTGCGTGAGATAAGTGCTATAGTAAAAATATTGATTCAGTTATATCTTAAACACAAATGCACTCAAAATACACACCTCTAAAAATTAAATTAGTCGAATTAATTTAATAAAATTCAATTTCGTTTCGTTTTTTTTAAGTTATAAAGCGGTGTTGATCTGTATAACTATACAACTGTTTTAAGTATGACTGAATATTACTGTAGGCACATTTTGTACAAAATAATCTCAACTCAAGGTTCACTTAACATCCACCAAATTCAGTTTAGTGATGAAGACCTTAAGATGTGGTTGAAAGCTCCTGATAAAAGCTAGCAAATGGACCTTTAATTCATATTAGAAAGGTTTTTGTCAGGTTATTGAGCACAAAGTCAAAAACTGATTTTCACATTCAAATTAATTAGTTTTGTTTGAATTTAAATGTTACTGCATATACAACAAATAATTGGACATTTAAGTCACTTAGTCCGTTTTGTTTTTGTTTTTTTGGAAATGTGCCATTTAATTGTGTGTGGTTTCCTGAGAGTCAATGGCTTGAATCAGCTGGTGGAAGATTTCATCTCATCTTTAGTAATCTGACACTGAGGCACATGAGTGGCGTGTGCAGCGTGCCAAGAGAGGCCAGTGAAACATTCATGAGCAGGAAGGCCGGGAGCACAGTGCACACTGAGCTGCCATAACAGATGCACGCAGAGCTATGGGGACTGTTGAGGAAACTTTAAAGTGTCCTGTCTGCCAGGACCTCTTCACAGATCCTGTGACACTGCCATGTGGACATGACTTCTGTCTCACTTGTATCCAGACTGTGTGGGAAACAGATGGGTCTGATGGGGTTCCTTTCTTCTGTCCAGAGTGTCAGATATTCCTCCCATCTGACCTCACTCTGGACATAAACACCAGCCTTCAGAAAAAGGTAAAGGACTTCACCACCAATAGGCCGTCTACAGCAGAGCTGCAGACAACGACACCAAGCAGGGCAACCGAATCATCTCCAACTATCCACTGTGACCACTGCATAGAAACGCCATCGGTGGCCGTAAGGACCTGTCTGACCTGTGATGCCTCACTGTGCCAGGCTCACGCCCTGCTGCACCAGCAAAGGTCTGCTCTGAGGGAGCACACAGTTGTGGAGGTGACGGGGGATCCGCTGTCTCTGAAGTGCAGGGAGCACCGTGATGAGCTCAAACTCTTCTGTATGGAGGAAAGGGTCCCTGTGTGCTGTCTGTGTGTCCTGGTTGGCACGCACAAGAACCACAAAGCATCTCAACTCCATGAAGCCTGCGCAGACTTCAAGGTGAATATAAGTAGTGTTTTGTCATTGGCTAGTTTTATT
Organism: Epinephelus moara; assembly: GCF_006386435.1. NCBI lineage: Eukaryota > Metazoa > Chordata > Actinopteri > Perciformes > Serranidae > Epinephelus > Epinephelus moara. Next base: position 13,721,459 of record NC_065524.1, read on the forward strand.
TCCTGTAAATGTCATGATCATATATTTATATCTCCGTCAGGGTATTTATGTTATATAGGCCTGTTGTATTTCTGTCTTTAGAGTATGTTAGAGACCACCGTGAACCAGCTGCTGAAGAGGAGAAGTGAAGCAGAACATGCAATCAGGGACTTGGAGTCACTGTATACACAAACAGTGGTACAGTCAACGTGAAATGCATCTTTTAAATGCTCATTTTTTTTACTCTCAGAATCACCTCTTGTAATTTTTTCCCTCTAGAAGTCTGCTGCAGATTTCCGAGAGAGAATCTCAGACAAGTACAGCAGGATCCGTGTTGTGCTGGATGGTGATGAGCGTCTGATGATGCAGGTCATAGACGCAGAGGAGACATACATGACAGAGTGGCTGGAGGCCCAGCGAGCCATCATGGAGGCCCAGATCAAAGAGATAGACAGCCTCAGAGCCTCCAGCAAATCACTCCTGCAAGAAAGCAATGAGCTGCGATTCCTACAGGTATGATACCTTACACTATGACAGTGTGATACTGTGATCATGTGCAAGTCTTTGCAGCTAAAATGTTTTCTGCAGTTGCAGAAATTACATTAGTACATGACCTGTTTATTTTCAACAGCAAATCACAGCACAGAATCTTTGGTGAGTACATTGTCACTGTATTTGTTTCTGTCCTAATTGCCGTCTTTTGGTATGATTTTTGCTTTCTAATGGTTTTCAGTTTTTATTGAAGTGACCCTTTGGATGTAGCACCGATCCAGGAAATAGACAAAGATCTGTGTGACCTTGAGAAGCTGAGAACAGTAGAGAGGCTGGTGGACGACCTCTCAGTAGCTCTGTCCCAACACTTTCCACGAATGTGGTCATGTTAGTAAAGAATCCTACATTTTGCTATCTAAAATCAACCCCCACTTTCTCTGTAATTGTGTACTGAATGTAGATTTTTATTTGCAGATCTAAGTTCTCCTGCTCTGGACTCGAAGTCAGCCCATCCAAAACTGGAAATATCCCAGGACAAGAAACAAGTGTACTGGAGAAGGCAGCCTGTGAGTGAAGCTCTGAGCCCTCAGCCATATGACTCCCAGTACAGTGTCCTGGCTCAGGAGAGTTTTACTACAGGCCAGCACTACTGGGAAGTCATTGTCCAGGAGAAACCTTACTGGCTAGTAGGTGTGACCACTGGACCAGTTGATAAAAAAGATACTCCAAATCAGAGTTCCTCCAGCCTGGGTGTGAACAACAAATCCTGGTGCATCTACCATGGAGATGGACAGTACCTTGCATGCCATGATACCCAGGAGAAGCAGCTGTCAGTGGGAACAAGAGTCAGAAAGCTGGGCATACTGGCAAATCTCCAGAAGGGGGAGCTGTCATTCTACGATGCTGACGCTATGACCCTGCTTCACTCTTTCTGTGTGCAGTGCACAGAGCCTCTCTACCCAATGTTAAACCCATGCATTGATGTGAATGGACTCAACAAGCAGCCGCTTACCTTGTTTTGGATCAAGGACCCCTGGGATTGGCATGTAAACACAGATGAGGGTAAAGAGTGAACAGAGGACAACCTTAAATGACTGCGTTGTGCACCAAGATTCACTGATCCACTGAAATCAAGTTTTGCTGTGGTTGTCACACTTATATGACTATCATTGGTTTACCTGACTGGATCTGGCCCAGGTGAAACTAAAACTTTGATCAAGGAATTCACCTACCTCTACTGTATGTTATCATATAGTTCTCATTACCAGCACCACTGGGCGAGAGGGCAAGGCTTAATGTACTGTATTATTATAGTTTTCTGAGATTATATTATTGTAATGCTGATGTTTTACTGAAAGCTGTGAAGTAAGAAATATAGTCAAGAAGAGATATTTAAAGTTTTTCAGTCTAGTATATGATCTGTAGTCTATATTAACTATTCAGTGTCACATACGGTAAATATTTCATCAAGCCCTATCGGGTGCATCCTCAACACTTTTGTTCCATGGTAAAGACTAATCTAATCGGTCAGCAGCTTAGCAGCTCTCATGTTTGACTTGATGTAGTTCAGGAAGTAAATGACCCGTGCGTAAACTACTGGCTCATTCTTTGTCCCACTGTCCCCTCAGCTCACCAGACCATGGAGGGCATGCGTGCCTCTGTTCTCACATGTCAGTGACCTTAAAGAGTTGCTGCCCTGCAGCAAACACAATACCGAGTAAGGCCAATCATGTGTCACCCAGGACATTTTCATAGACTTTAGAGCTGGAGTATAATTTGTGGCACATCAACAGAACCTTGCAAGACATAAGCAGCGCTAAAAAAGTATAAAAAAAAAAATGTAACCCTACTTGATTGTGAGCTGTCATGTTGTGTACTTGTGTATAAAAGGTATATTCATGAAAGCCCAGATGACAGGCTGCAATAAAATAACTTTACGGACATTCAGGCACTGTGACTCTCCTTATCCTGATTAAGGGTGTAGCTATTAGTTCTGCCACCCTTGGGCCTGGTGAGGACAAGACATTTGGCACAGAAAAGCATAAAGAGACGCCCAGGATTGAAGTTAATAAGAAGAAGCATTTATCAGTATGGCATAATATATCCTGTCTACTGTATACTGATGTATGTGACTCCATGTCTCCAAGGAATAATGTGTATATGCTTGTTATTAGAAGTCATCTTCCACCCCACTACAATTATAATGCAATTTCTGTTGCAAGACCATGGAGAAATACCGTGCTTGATTAATAAGAGAATACAACACTTTCCCTTAAAAGCCTCAGGGTGGTCACATTGAACATTTATTTTGTCTTTTCCTTTTCCACACACTCTTCATTTTTAGTTTCAGGTTTTAGATTGCCTCAGGATTCTAGGTCACATGTAACAGATAAAAACACATTAAACTGAATGACAATGCACCTTTACTCCACAACAGAACTATTTGATAAAATTCTTCCAAAGCTTTTTAGGAGGGTTGTATTAAGTAGCACTGGAATTTAAAAATGATATCGTAGACCTGAAAAGTCTAAAGTCTAAACTATCAGGCACGACTGCGCAAAATCCAAAAGCTAAATCATGATGAGTAAGACTTGCTCCATACATCACTAAGTTCTTGGCTACACTGGCATGTTGCTGAGTATTAGAGTTTGCTTATGAAGATGCTGCTTGAATCTTTGACCTGATCCAGCCCAGATAGTTGATGACCCGTGTGTAGACCCCAGGCTTGTTCTTCCTTCCACATTGGTCTCCCCAGCTCACCAGACCATATATAACGTTGGTGCTGTTCTCCTTACAAGTCAGTGGTCCTCCAGAGTCACCCTGAAACAAGAACACACAGTTGACCAGATAGCAAATGCATACACTGCTGCACTCAGCTATTTTAAGAGCTTGAATAGATATTTTGAAAGGTAGCGCGCAAGTTTCCTCTACTAACCTGGCAGGAATCCACCCCTCCCTGCAGGTGGCCAGCACAGAACATAGTAATATCCAGAGCTTTACCATAAATATCAGGTTCAGAGCACTTTTCCTGGTCGATCAGCAGTACGTCGGCCTCCAGCAGATGGTTGGAACCATGTGCAGCTGCAGAGAGAAGGTGGAAAATGAGATTTTAAAGGGACTGTTCAACCCCAAATCAAAAATGCATATTTTTTACTCTTACCTGTAGTGCTATTGATCAGTCTAGATTGTTTAGTTGTGAGATGCCAAGTGTTGGAGATAATCAGACATGGAGATGTCTCCCTGCTCTTGAATATAATGGAACTAGATGGCACTCAGCTTGTGTTGCTCAAAGTGTCAAAAAAAAAAAAAAAACTTTAAAAAACTCAACAGCAATGTCTCTTTCCACAAATCATGACCCGACTACACAACATTATCCAGAGACCTTCTTGTGAGTAGTTTCATGTAGGAACTATTTTCTTTCTACACCTGACGGCAGTGGCTCAGTCCATAGGGACTTGGGTTGGGAACCGGAGAGTCGCCTGTTCGAGTCCCCGTTCGGACCAAATATGGAGCGTGGACTGGTGGCTGGAGAGGTGCCAGTTCACCTCCTGGGCATTGCCGAGGTGCCATTGAGCAACCCACCGAACCCCCCAACCGCTCGGGGCGCCTGACCAAGGGCAGCCCCCTCACTCTGACATCTCTCCACTTTGTGCATGTGTAGGTCCTGTTTGTGCATGTGTGTGTCTTTCGGACCTGTGTGTAATTGACAAGCAAGAGTGAAAACATTGAATTTCCCCTCAGGGGGATTAAGAAACTTAACTTAACTTAATTAAACTTAAATTAAACAACCATAGCACTGCGCTGAGGGAAGCATGCATCTACCACTAGCTCACTTAGCCCCATTAAGCTAGCTAACGTAACAGCTCAGACAAGAAGGATGCCATAAATGTTCACATCTACAGATACATGCTTCCTTCCACATGGTGATATGGTTGGCAGGTGTAGAAAGAGAATAGTTTCTACATGCTTTGAGAGCCACAAGCAGAGTGCCATCTAGTTTCATTGTATCCGAGAGAGGGCCGACATCTATGTGGCGGAAATCTCCAACACTCGGCAACTCAAACCAAAACAATCAAGATGACTACAGATGAGAGGAAAATGTGTATTTTTAATTTGGGGGTGAACTGTACCTTTAACAAATGTAACAACAAAATGCAACAAAGCTGCAATACAAAAGCTGCCTCTAATTTTAGTTATGCAAATAAAGATTTACAAGGTCCTCCAACATTCAACCCTAAAGTGCCTCTTAAACAAACCAAAAGATCTGAATAAAAATGACTTATTTTTTTTGTGGCTGAATATGCATAAGTGGCCTTACAGTCTTCAGTAGCACCCCATCCAGAAATTTTACACTCCGTCCCATCAGGCAGTTCGGCATCAGGCAGACAGGCTGTCTTCACAAACTGGGTCTCACTGGCACAAACTCCATCAGTGCCGCTCAGCCTCAACAAGGCTATGGAAAAAATGTTTGGATAGAAGTCACAACAAAATCAAAAATTAAACAATGAAGAACTTAACCTTGGTTATTTTACATTACAGTGTCATTATTTGTTTCTGTTCTTAAAGGTTACTTCAATCAATCAATCAGTAGGCCTACTATCGATGTTGTCATACTGTCATGATTCATATAATTACAAATGGTGCTCTTTGACTCTTTCACATCCAATCCCTAGTTAATTAAAAAGGATCAAAAGATAAATAACTCTACAGGTAAATTCTAATATCATTGTTACATATATATATATATACAGTGGTGTGAAAAAGTGTTTGCCCCCTTCCTGATTTCTTACTTTTTTGCATGTTTTCCGCACTTAAATGTTTCAGATCATCAAACAAATTTAAACATTAGTCAAAGACAACACAAGTAAACACAAAATGCAGTTTTTAAATGAAGGGTTTTATTAATGAGGAAGAAAAAAATCCAAAGCTACA
>NC_065524.1:13727909-13840409 GCF_006386435.1 Epinephelus moara
TGATGATCTGAAACATTTAAGTGTGGAAAACATGCAAAAAAGTAAGAAATCAAGAAGGGGGCAAACACTTTTTCACACCACTGTGTGGGTGTGTGTGTGTGTGTATGTATGTATATATATATATATACACACACACACACACACACACACACACACACACACACACACACACACACACACACACACACACATATAGACAATAAGAGGGAGACATGGCTCACCTATGTCGTTGTAAACAGCTGTTGGAGTCTCTCTGTAGTTCTCGTGTCTAATAGCCTCTGCAACCTTTACAGTTTGCTCTGTGGATTCATCCACATCCAGTGACAGACCTCCCATAACCACCTCCATGTCCTTACCTTGGTCACTGTCAAACACAAACAACACATGATTCATAGAAAATTAAAACCACATGTGATAGCTTTTCCATAATCAGCAGATGTTTTGTGTTCTTTCAGATTCACAGTTGTTACAATTGTGCTTACATGCAGTGTCCAGCTGTCAGCACCCAGCAGCTCTCAATGAGAACTCCTCCACACGTGTGTCTGAATGGCAGATTGCTGTTGTGTGGTCTCACTTGCAGGGACACCTGCCAGGGTACAGCCCCAGGAGGAACTTTCAAACCCCCAAAAATCCGAGTGATGGCCTTTTTTGGCTGAGGCTGCCCACAGGTGGAGAACTGTTGCGGACGAGTGGTGGCAGTGGGGGGGAGAGGAGCAGAAGTGGGTGAAGGAGAAGGTTGTGGGGCCTGGCTGGGCTTCTCAGTCACTGTGGGTGTGGTATCTGCTGGTTTGGAGGTTTCTGTAGGTTTAGGTGTTGCAGGTTGGGGCTGAGGAGCAGTGGGTTTGGCCTCAGTAGGGACAATTTCAGTTGGCGTCACACCTGAAAACACATACACAAAAAGATAACACAAGTTCACAACTGTTATTATCTTTTTTTTTTTCTACTTATGATTATAAAGTTGTCTAAAGCTTCAAAGCTGACCTGTTGGCACAGGACACTCTGTGACATCACAGTGGTCCCACAACAACTTGCGGCCTTTTCTGAAGAAACACCAGGGCATCTCGTCTCCATCTGGGTTTCTGTGTAATAAAAACAAAGTGAGTGAGCATCGTCTTGTTAAGGAGACCCTGAGAGACAAAAAAAAAAACAATTCTGCTGATCCATTTTCAAAGTCTGATCTTAAGTGTTTTCTCTCCTGTGTTTAAGGCATACGAACTGGTGGGAAAAAAAGATTTTATCAGAATAATCTTTCTAAGCTCGATAGGGTTCCTAAGTTCTTTTTTCATCCGTGAAACAGGTGAGGAAAAAATGTTTTGCCGCGATAATTGTATTTATTGTTGTAATACTTATTTCCACCACAGGAGGCTGAAGTTCACCACTACTCTGTGTTCTCAACGGGACGAAAAGCATTCATGATTTCTTCCAGGTGAGTTTTATTTTTAGCCAAAAGAAAAACGTAGTAGTCACTTATATAACTTGCCAACAATTATTACATGTACCTCGCGTTTAGAATATATGGATAAATTAATACTCACCTGGAATAAAAGTGGCGCACTGGCTGGAATTAGTATTATAACAACAAACGCTTAAAAAATCATCCTGCCAAAGAAAAAGTTCACCTGCTAAAACTTTTTTCCCCCGCCTGTTTTCACAGATGAATTTTTTTTTTTTAATAGAAAATCATCCATTATCCCGGCAAACCTGTTTGTTTTGAGGGTTGTTTTTTTTTTTTACCTGTTTTGCAGATTTAAAACAAGGAATTTAGGAAGATTCTTTTGGCAGACCTTTTTTTCCACCTGTTCTTAACTATTTAGATCAGACTTAGAACTTGGATCACAATAATATCTTTTCCTCATTTGCCTCTCAGAGCTTCTGTCTACTGCTATTTCTAAACACTTATTTATTGTCTATCTGACCTGCAGAAGTTATGAGGGCCAAGTCCGTCTTTGTCCTCGAAGGTGCTGAAGGGATCAGCTCCGTTCTCCAGGATGAAGTGAGAGTTCCAGTAGAGGCATTCATCTCCGTCTTCTGTCTCGCTCACATTGCCACGGTATGACTCTCCATCCTCCACATAGCAGTCATCTGGGCCTAAGACATAAACCTTACTCAGACAATATTCATATATATTATGGTGATAAATACATTAGGCTAAAATCATAATGTAGGATGTGGTATTTACCAACGTGGCAGAAACGTCCTCTGTACCCTGGAGGGCACTGGCAGTCAAAGTCATTACCCTCTACGACGCATTCTCCACCATTCCTACATGGATTATGCTCACAAAGTGCAGCTTTGGAGGAAAACAATTAATAGTGAAAGCTTGCTTTCAGAAACTGTAGAAATTTATTCTGTCTTGTTTGGACAAAGAAATACTCCTTACGGTGTCTGCAGCGTGGAGGCTGGAAGGGCGCCTTGCATTTGCACTCATAGAATGGGGGAGTTGAAATCAGTACACATTCACCACGACCGCATCGACCTCTTTTACAATATCTTGGACCTGAGATGATGACATAGTAATTCATTTTTGCTCATACATATTGTGCGTATATTACCTGTGTGCAGATGAATAGGAAAGCAGGATTTGTTTTTCAAACCTCTCTGGCATTTCTGTCCCTTGAAAGGTTTTGGACAGTCGCATTTGAATTTCTTCCCTTTCTCCTCACACACTCCATTGTTGAGGCAAGGGTTTGGGTCGCATTTGCCTGACAAATGAGAAAAGTTGAGAGGGGAATGTGAGCATTAAATTAGAGCTTTCCTGTGTGATGCAGCATTTTATGGGGAAATGTGACATTACAGATTGGTATAAACAGTTTGACAGAATAACTCTGTAACCTGCTGGCTCTTGAAGTTCATAGAGCCAGTCTGAAGTGTCGTCGTCTTTGTCATCATCGTTGTCATCACCAGCTCCATCCAGGCTTGCAAAGAAGAAGTCTACAACAATAATTGTCCTTTATGAGATATAAAGCATTGTTTTCTTCCTCTCGCTTTTACCCCATAAAAAAGGTCATATATATATATAATATATTGTTCTGATTTAATGTAACATAAAGGAATAAAAATAGGCACTCACCTTCAAGTATCCCCTGAAGCCTTCTCTTCTTTTTCAAGTGTTTTAGATTATTTCCCTGAGACCCATCATCATGATGATCATGATGATTATGGCCATGACGATGTTTGTACTTTTTACGTTTCAGCTAAATCATGATTTGAAAGCACCACATTAGAGTCATAATAATAACGTACAATCTTGTTGATATTGACGACAAAACAATGTAGTGAATTATCTTCTTAAACAGAAACATGGACAAAAAGCTCTACTGCATTTTATTCACATCAAAACCCCCATCATACATTGCAACATCGTAAATAAAAGCCAGTACTTTTGCTTATTCCTACACAATATCAGATATACAGTGAATACATACTTCAGCAGGCATGAGGAGCACCGCTAAGAAGAGGCAAAAGAAGAGGAGCTTCAGGTTCATGATGGCAGTGGATCAGAAGACATCCAGCAGAGTGAAGTGAGAGTGCACTGTCTGGCAGATCACTCTCACTTTTTTAAACATTTGAGTAAGTACACTAACCTTTGATTCAGCGGGGTGGTCTGGCATCTCTCCCTGCTGTTGAGTCATTTTTATTGATTTTTACTGCGCTCTTGTATACTCATTTTTCTGAGTAATAATCAGCAGAACACTATTCATGTTAGTGGACACTTATAATGGACAAATAAATGGTGCAAAGTCAAGATCAGTGTCTGTGCCACCCTGGAAACATTTTAATATTGAAACTCATTAGAGCCAATTTTGATGGAGTAGGATAAGCACACACTCAGAGGCAACACAAAGGCTCAGAGAGTATATTTGCAAAGCCACTTGTTTCTTTGTATAGACTTTGAATCCAAACACTCTGGGTGCATTTCAGAATAAATTACTGTGTGCTTCTTAGATCTCTTTATACTCTTACAACATGAGTAAATTGTAGAATTTAAAGCATGATTGTATGCTCAGTCACTTATGCAATAGCATCACTTGTGCAACAGTTATCAGTCACATTCATGACTTCCAAGTAAAACTGAAACCCTTCTGAAACAACTTTGTCATACAAAAGTAAACTAAATATGCATAAACACTGCTTTCATGGCCCTTGTTCTTTGTTTAATGGATGTAGAGATGAGTCACACTGCATCTAATGTTTCTGTACATTCATTTGAAGGTTTAATACACATATACAGGCACTGAGAGAAATGTGTAGTGTGCTCAGCTAACATGTTTAACATTTTAAAAACATTGTGCCTCTATGTTTTCTCAGATACACTCAGTTATTTCAGAGAAGCAATGCAGTATTAGCAAGGGCACCATTTTCTAATAAGACACCCTTTATAAAGAGTTTATTGGTTGTAACTAATGGTTTTATTGATGTTAATAACGAATTTAGTAATGCTTTAATAGCTTGTGTTTGTTCTTCTCCAGCATGACACCTTCTTTTTCTTTTTAGAAACTTAAAATAATAACACTGAATATGACAAATTCATTAGGAAGATACTCCTGAACCTGAGGAAAGGTTTGCATCTGGTCCAAAACACATTTATTAAGAGTGTTTTACCATTTTCAGTTTTAGAATGGGTGGATGATTAGATGATTAAGTGGGAAACACACATGAGCATTTGTTAATAATTACCAAATAGAAAGGATAACCAATAGCCAGACAGATGTTTCACAAGCTTGCAAACCAGATTTTATTTTCTAACTAATTTCAATGTCTACCCCTGGTCTGTTCCAGGGGTCTGCAACCTTTACTATCAAAAGAGCCATTTTTGACCAAAAATAATACAAATAACCAGTTTGGAGCCGCAAAACATATTTGAGCCTTATAATGAAGGTAAGGCAGCCCATGAAGTCCAAATTAGCCTATACTGATAGTCTAAATGAGCATTTATTAATATGTTTTACCACAAGGTGGCACTCTTTATGATTATTTGGTACTTTAACTTTGTAGAACTGGCAGGGAAAGCAAACAAATCTGCCCAGGCACTACTTTTACTTCTTGGATTTGGCATCCATAGCTAACCAGCTAGGAAGACTCGAGGCTAGCCATTGCTATTGAGGTTTAACAAAATTTCAAGGAAAAGGTGCCAGGTAGTAGATGTATTACACACATTTTAGTTTTTTAAATGTTAAACTTTTTTTTTTTTTGTTATTCCGCATATATGCTTCATATTTTTACAGTTGGAGAATGTGATAATTTCATTAGGCTTACAACACTGATAAATAAAAATACATTTGTTTTAAAAAATAAATAAATAAATAAATAAAATAACCGTTATTCATTTACATATATTTTTTTCATCAAAGCCACAGAGAGACACTGGAGAGGGGCTGAAGAGCCACATGTGGCTCCAGAGTCGCAGGTTGCCTACCCTTGGTCTATTCACTGACTTTTCCTCTACTGCCACCTGCAGGTCATGGTTGTCCCTTATCCCCTGAAATATCTCAACATCTATAAGATGGAATTGCACCATTTGTACAGACTTTCGTGGTCCCCAGAGGATGAACCATACCATTATTCAAGCATCACCACAAGGCTGTCATTTGTGGTTTTAGGTGAAGTGGTTCAACATCTTTTGGATGGTTTGCCATTTAATTTGATACAGATAATCATGTTGCTGAGAAGATGAACTCTAATGTCTCTGGTGACTTCCTGACATTTCCTCTAACACCACCTATAGGTCAGATTTTTTGCTTACTCTATGAAAAATCTTAACAACTACTGGATGGGTTGATACCAAACATTGTAGATATTCAAGATAAACTGTAATAACTGTGCTGCTCCACTTACTTGTGATTGTAACATCACCAGGTCAAAATTTTAATTTGTCCTATACTTTGGTTTATGGCCAAATACCAGGAAAAACTAATAACATTCTCACCAGCCTCAGCTTTAATTCATGTAGATTCTAGCTGACTGTGAACATGATAACAATATTCCTTGCATATTAGCATTATCAGTGTTAGCATGCTGATGTTAGCATTTAGCTCAAAGCACCACTGTTTCTACAGTCTCAAAGAGCCACTATAGCGTGGCTGTAAACTTTTAGTCTTCTTTAATTATTGATAACACCATTAGTTACAACGTATAAATCTTTATATTGGTGCATTATTAGAAAGTGGTGCCTTAGCAAGGAGTTACTAAAAGCATTTCTGTGGAGCCATGAATCAGAGATCACTGGTAGAGGATGGATCATTACAGATTACAATAGGCTTAGCATTGATGCCATTGTGGTCATGACCAGGACAGAGAGCCAAGTGGAGGCAGTCTGAGAAGGTTCCCGCACAGAAAGAGAACAGCGGTGTCATATTGTCTGCCTCAAGGAACGTCACCAATCCTGCAGGGAAACTACACAAAATACCAATTCGACAGAAATGTTTTGTGAAAGGCAGCTGATGGGGCACCCCTCCATGCCAGGCTGTATACTCCCCATCAAAGAACTCCACACACCAGGACTCGTCCCCCCGGCCCAGCCAGCAGTCCTCAGTGGTGCCCTTGCGGGGAATGTTTGGATAGGTGACACCAAGCTCCCAGTAAGTCTTCCCAGTTACATCAATCTCCCAGTAATTGCGACCAAAGCTGAAGCCTTGCGAGCTGATGACATTGAGGGTGGTGTCAAAGCGTCCGGGGAGGTCAGGGAGTTGCTGCCAGGTGTCTGTGTAGGTGGCACTGTCACCCCGGGGGGAGATGATCAGCTTTGGGTGGGCCGTCTCTGGATCCAGACTCACCTCACTAGAATCTGGAGACACATATTTAACAACTTTTACACAGAGGATTACAGAAGAGGTCAAACTGTTATGAACACTTTAAAAAGAATGTGAACTGACAGCTCTTGGTGAGTTTCTTCATTAAGGGGGTCTGTGAGCTGATGAGCAGAAGCATGTTGTTGGTGAGGCTGAGGATCTGGTCAGCTTTAACTTCGTCCAGGCTCACACTGCTCGGGTCTGTCCTGTTTAGCAGATCAATTACTCTGGAGGAAGCAGACCATAGTGAGTTAAACATCAGCTGGTGCTCAACCTTTTCTTTAAATCTGAATTATGATTTAATTCCATACCTGTCCACTGTCTCTGTGTCTTGCTGCTCAGGGTATGAAAAGAAAGACTGAGGAAACGCAGAAAAAACAAGATTAAATTGACTGTAAAAATCAAACTGTAATATTTTTAGTTCCCATACCCAAATGAGAAGGAAGGTAAGAATTGTAAACAATCATATTTGATTCACTGGACTTTGATCACCATTGTGTCAGGCTCTGTTTCAGGCTGGTCCATTGCCACAGTGAGTCTGGCCAGGTCCTGCTCTATCTCCTGGATTAGAGAACAGTTCCTTTCCATCAGCCCATCCAGGGCAGAGACCGCAGCCCGCTCCTCCATCTCCAGATGGGACAAGGTAATCCTCAAGTCCTCATCCAGGACGGCCTGGATCTCCTGATATTTCCGTATGATGTTCTCTCTTATCACAGAGGACTTTTTCTGAGTCAGGCACAAGCATGTATTAGTTTATCATACTGTCCGTTCATATTATAATTATAATGTTAGTGTTTTTACTGCAGGATAAGCAATGTATTGTTTAATTTAAAATGTAATGTCAGATTTCATGTTGTGGCAAAATTTCAATACCGACTGGTATAGAAACCCATTGTCTGGAAGCCCATTTCCGCCAATGGGATTAAAAACAAAGATCTTCGACGTCAGTATGATGAGAAACTTTCTCCAAATATTGACTTAATATCTCAAAATAAAAACCTATCGCCAAATAATTTTGTCAAGTTTGAGTATCTCAAAAATAATGAAATAGTACCTCAAAATAATGATTTAGTATCTCAAAAATAATTAATTACTGTTGCTAAATAATGACTTTATACTTTGAAATAATGACTTAGTATCTCAAAAATAATGGTTTATGCCTAAAATAATGGTTTAGCATTTAAAATAATGACTCAGTATTGCAAAATAATTGTTCAGTGTCTCAGAATAATGATTTAGTATCCCCAAATAATTTCTGAGTATCTAGAAAATAATGAATACTGTTGCTAAATATTGAGAAACTTTCTAAAATTCTGACTTAATATTTCAAAATAATAGCTTAGTATCTCAAAAATAATGGTTTAGCATTTAAAATAATGACTTGGTTTTGCTAAATAATGATAATAATAATAATGATTTGGTACTGTATCTCAAAATAATATCTGAGAATTACTGTTGCAAAATATTGAGTAACTTTTTCAAAATAATGACATAATATTTCAAAATAATAGCTTAGTATTTAAAAAATAATGGTTTAGCATTTAAAATAATGACTTAGGTTCTCAAAATAATGACAGTATCTCAGAATAATGATTTAGTATATTTAAATAATGACTTATTATCTCAAAATAATGGCAGTATTGCAAAATAATGACTTGGTTGCTCTGAATATTTTGAGATAAGTACAATAAGTCAGTATTTTGAGAACGTTTTTCATTATTTAGTGATAAAAAAAACTAATTATTTTGAGGTAATATGTCATCATTTGGAAATACTAACTCATGATTTAGAGACATCTTCATTATAATGACTTGTGGGGTCTTTTTTCATCACATTGGCAGTAACGAGCTTCCATACAATGGTCTGAACACCACTTACTGTGATTTCTGATTGCCGTGCTGCCAGTTTTTTCAGTCTGTATTTCACTGCATCCCTTTGCTTCTTTAGACACTCTTGGTGATTTTCTAAAGTCTCCTGTAGAAGGGGTTGCACACATATTCAACACAGCTCAGTTCGGCAGCAGTCAGACAGCTGTGGTGAAGCGCAGCTGCAGAAGCAGTTTATTGTGAGACTTGATATAGACAGCAACAAAGCAGAGACTGACTGACTGACAGGACTGTATTCACTGCAACAGCCATATTGTCTTTTTCTTTGACTGTTTATTAATAGGCATAGGGTCTGCCGTATTTTCTGTATTTTTAAATGGTGCATTTTCCTGTAAGCAGCACTGAAGGCTTTTCTGTGTTGGTGCCATCTAATCAGGTGGAAAATTATGCTCATTGATCTCCTCATTACCATTACATGACTGGCCACACTCAGGGTTGTGATCCCAGAGGCAGCCATCTGTCTTCTATATCCTGTGTGTCAGTGTTTGTCAGTGCTGCATTTTCCAGGAGGAAAAATATGATTGTTGTGTCCACAACCACTCACATCTGTCCCACGATAATCCCCCTGTGACTGAATGAGGCCACACTACTGCTCTCACAAATACAAGTGATGCATTTGATACCTATTTTTTGTTGTAACATTTTAGGACCCATACTGAGAAGTCTGTGCTTTTTATTTCTTACTACAACTTGCTCCATGTTTTACACCACTGCAGACATTTTCCAAAGCACACCATGGTTTTCTACATTGTTAATTCCCTTTTATCCCAAAATACATCTTGGTTATTGTAACCTCACTTACATGCGTCACTGTGCAGAATGATGTATCTGACAGTGTTTTGACACTCATCTGGTGGAGGAGGAAAGCTTCTCTGTGATCACATTAAAGCTCAGTTTAAGATGCTTATGTAGGAGCAGGATTTTGTGACATCACAACCATTTTGGAAGCCAATCACGGCCCAGCAGCAACTTACACAAGTGTGATGTGAAAACTTTAAACCTCCAGTACACATACACTGACTTTCTAGAGAAGGAGACATCCTCTATCTAGTAGTTCAAAATAAACACTACTTGCATATATATAGATTCTGTTTTTTCCAGTGAGGTAGAAGGAGTAGATGTAATTTTAAAATCCTTTAACTGGCTTATTATGAAAAAAAAATCCTTATCTGACACAATTGTTATTAGAAGCAGAGAAGTTTATGTCTTAAAACGAGTCCAAAGGGGATATTTAACTGTGTCCCCTGCCATCCAGGGAGAAACTGTTCAGTTCATTTCAGTGTAGTGTGAAAATTAAAACTGGAGAGATATGCTTGAGGTGAGTTATCCATTCAATTAGAAATTAGCTTCCTTCTTTTTTGGTAGTTACCTTATCATTGTGGGGTAACTAAGTCAATATAAAGCATTGTCTTTAAAAGTCCTCAGGGTAGTGTTTTATAATGTCCAGGTGAGAGGATCTGACATCTGATTTTTAATAAGAGTACAGCACCGCTTTTTTATTAATACACTGAGTTGCCATGTTGTTGGAAACACAAACCCAAAGAACAAACAGTAGGAAAACATGGATGTATTATTGAACTTATTATTATTTATATTATTATACAGGATGAAAAGACTTCCTTGCATTAAAGAGGTTGCTGTAGCTGCCAAGTCTCAGATGTCTTGCCTTCCCAACTGCACTTGAACGCATCAGTCTTGCGGAGGTGTTCAGATAATCATTGTTTGCAACTGCAATAGCACACAATAAAAAAATAAAACAGGAAATGCTATTAATATTCACAGTGATGCATTATGTTTTTTAAGTAGGATTTAATTTAAGCCATGCTGATATGGAAATATAAACACAAATAGCTGCTTTGAATAAATAAAACTCGCGTATTAAAAAACGGTGGTATGCTTTGGAAAGTGTTTAGTTTTATATGCAGGAAATGATGTGTTGCAAATGGGCTTTCAAGGCTGTAATGAAGTTTTAAAGGGTAGTTCTAAATCTTTACTCTGTGGTTGTTGTTCACTAGTTTGTGTATTAACATCAGAGGTATATTTGACCCACACAAAACTTTAAGATGCAGCTATAGACTAGGTATTTGTATCAGAGTAAAAGGCCAAGCTCAGAGGGATTTTTCCTTGTACAGGCCCCAGATAGTCAGAGTTTGTGAACAAAGTCAACAGACTCCACCGTCTGATTGGTCCCATGAAAGTAAACCAGTCCTCAGGTCACCTCTCCCCCTGTGTGACTTCACAGAAACGCTGTGTTTATTGGTGACATGCAAAGAAGAAAACAGAGAACAGAAAAGAGGCGGTGGGTACCTTTGGTATAGCTGAGGATCATATGGTTCATGGTGATTTAAAGCTTTATTGGCTTAGATTTCAATACAACAAATGGCAGTGTGGGTTTTCATTTATAAAACAGTACTTTTCAAATACAGTTGCTTCTTACATTAGGTGTTTTTATCTATTTGTTGGTTACTGTACGTTGGATACGGCACTAAAATATATTAAGATTTGTACTTCCAATACACATAAAGGGAAAGTGTCTGGCCATGTTAATGAGAGCCTGAGAAGAGAGACATTTTCTTTTTGTCAGGGTCAGATGAATGTTTGGCGTGTACAGTAGCCGGGGGGGGGGGGGGGGGGGGGGGGGAGGAGACTGACGATGTGTAGGTGCTTGGATGATTCATTCCCATGTAGATCCGGTAAAACAGTTGATGGGTCAGCTGACTGCTTTCCCAGTGGCTTTTTAATTATTATTTTTTTATTCAAAGACTCACTGAGCCGATTCTTGCAAACTTTGGACTAAAACTGTTTCAGCCCAAGCGAAGGAAAGCTGACACATGTTCAAGCTACAAGCATGGACATTTCATAATGGCGCCATGAGGTTCTACTGTACTTACAAAGTTCCACAGGAATCAACAGCAACAAATAGTAGGAATAAACAAGCAAGAAAGAAAGGAAAGCAGTTCCACTCGAAGCAAAGCAAGAAGTAAAACAAGCGCAGTCAAACCAAATAACATGACCCTATTTATCATTCATTCTTTGTCATTTTTGAACATGGAAGAGATTCCCATTCCTCGTCTCCTGTGCGTGTCTAACTGGACAAATCATTCAGCTCACAGTCTCAGGAAGCGTCAGAGCAAAAAGAGTCCATTTCATGGCTTCCTTGATTATGCCAGGAGAAAACAAAAACCCAGAAGAAAAGGAAATAAACCAAAACCTACATCTAGATTACAGTTGTCGTGTGCTATCTGAATGAATGTACAGTATGTGCATGCTGCTCTGAGTGCTAGAAGAGCTTGGCCTTCTTTTTCATGTCGTTGCGTTTCCACAGGGGAAGCCTGTCAAACTCCTGGATCTCCATTCCAAAGATGTCAAAGAACGTTTCAGGTGCTAAGTGGCGCTAGAATTGAGAACAAAGGTGGAGAAAACAAAGGAGGGGAGGGTGGGAGGGGAGGGGTGTTTGTGGTTAGCACCAAAGCCACAAAAAGGGTCACTGCAAAAATGACAAGAAGCAATGGATACTGCACATTCCTTGCTACAATTGTATTTGTGTAACATGTTATTTACACAAAGTAGAGAAATCCAGTATCAATTGCGGACAGTCAGGTGGAAATCTGATACCTCCAGTCTGGTTCTGTCCACATCCCTGGGCAGTTTAGCTCTCCCTCTACTGGTTATCATGAGCATTTCATAGGGGTACACCTTCAGAAGGAGACACTGGTCAGTGAACAGGTCAAACCTACAAGCTGGAGTTAAGCTTCAAAAACTTGCAAACCACTTTTATCAAACAAAACTATCAAATTTGGATATTTTTAATTTATTTTTGTTGTTCTGACTGTGACAGAGGGAACACTGGGTGGGAGAACAGGTATGTGACAGGAGGCTGACTGGGAGTGAGAGCTGTCTTTTTTAAAAGGTTGTTGGGGAAATGCAGGGTGCTATGATGTGCACACTTTTTTTGGTGTAGAAACGTGCAATTAGGTAAGGGCAAAAACATGAAAACATGTTATGTAACGGGCTGTATTTTTAGAGTAATTTAATGCGAACTAAAAAAAGAACTAACACCAGTGATGTAGGCCGAGTAAATCCACATGGGAATGATTGTCCTGGAAATCTGAGGTGCTTCTTCATTCCTAAATAGCTAATCCCCTCTGTACATGAAGAAACTGGCGAATGAGTTGTTAATTTAGCTGAAATGCTCAGTAATAAGCAACTAGAAGTTCTTTGAGGCCTCTGACCAACTCATATCCACACAGTTACGTACAATCTCTTATATACTACGCAGTATATAGTGATATGAGTTGTTTGGATGACAATCTGGGCTTTGGATTCTCCACTGTATGCTGCATACAGTATCCAGCCACTTTAAGTCAAAGCTATGTGCAGATGAGCATGGAGAAGCCAGCATGCTAAGCGCTAGAGTGAACCGGCAGCTCCTGAAGCAGCATGCTTAATCAGGAACCCAGCTAATATGAGTCTTTCACCTCCAGTTAAAAATCTCTTTTAGTTCCCTATTTCTTCCACCAATGTCCCCGCACTACCAGGGTAAATAAAACATGCTAATTATTTCATTTCATCCTCCATCTATTGGGCTGGTCTCTTTTTTGTCTTAGTCTAGCAGTCGAGGTTAGACATTCTTTAAATTAGTTGCAATATGTGTCCAAGTTAAAATGCACTTAAAGGAACAGTGTGTAAGATTTAGGGGGATTTAGTGGCATCTAGTGGTGAAGATTGCAGATTGCAACCAGCTGAAACTTCCCCCAGTTAGAATTCCTTCTGTGCTTATTGTTCAGGAGGTTTTTACCCTGTTTTTATCCACAGAGGTCTCTTCCTCTCCAAAACAAACAGACCAGGTGATTAAAACCGGTAAAAACACTAAATAAAGTAGTTTCATGTTAAAAATCGGTGTTTCTCCTACCCTGTTCGGGACCGCTAGCCCAGCACCTGCTATGTATGCTCACCTATTTTCTATTATAACTTAATGTGTGCTCACTTTGTTTCTGATCCAGACATTCAGGAGGTTTATAGGAGCCAAATTATCCGCAGAGGTCTCATCCTCTCTAAAACAAATGGACGATGGTGATTTGAACCGGTAAAAACACTGAATAAAGCAGTTTCATGTTAAAAAATCTGTGTTTTTCCAACATTCTCGTTGCAGGGAGGCTGAAAACTAAGATGGCTGATGCAAAAACACAAAAAGGCAAATTGCCCTATCTTGAGCCAGTGTTTGGTTTGTCCGTTATGGGCTTCTGTAGAAACATGGCAGTGCAACATAGCGATCTTCATAGATGAGGACCCGCTCCCTATGTAAGTATAAACGACTCATTCTAAGGTAACGAAAACACAACAATTCTTATTCTCAGGTGATTATACACTTAGGAATACATACTTATTGTATTATATTCCCTTCCTGCCAATATATCCCCCTAAATCCGACACACTGGACCTTTGACTAAGTGAACAATGTGTAAATTTTATAACATATTTCAGTGTAGATTACAATGTTGTCATCAGTACAAAAAGAAGAAGATACTTGCTTTTGGTTCCAACATATTAGGCATAGATACTCCCCTGTCCATCCTTGCAAGTGCTGCGCGGCCATCCTTAATGTGCTAAAGAATAGAACATACACAAATGTAATATAGTGGAAGGGGACTGCAGGGTTAATGGCATGAATATGTCCACTAATGACAGTGGCCACAGTTTTCACTGGATGGAGCAAGTAGCTTCGATACTGTTCAGTATCTTCATTAGTATTCGAGATGGGCAGTCGTTTTTTGAATGTCTCTATAGTTTTTTTTCTCTATGGTAAATTTTAATATTATGTATTTAAACGTGACATTTAGCGTGAGTCATAACATTGGTAAACAACACACAGAACAAGACATGAGGCGATGATAGTACATTGCATTTACAGCACACCGGTTCAGCTACTGGGCAGTGCATGTCTGGGCATTTGAAACTGCTGCACTGCATGCCCTGTAGTTGACATTTAATCCAAACAGTGATGCAAGCATGTAGCAGGAGTGGGCGGTGTGCATTCAGGGCAAGGTGCCTCTTGCAACCCACGAGCAAGCAAATATATGATGCAAGGTGAGGAAGCATGCCATGTGAATAAGCAGATGAGAGACATACCTGAAACTCTGCAGGACAACATGGGACAGAAAATGAGACTCACAGTTAATGGTTTTGCTGTCAAATCCCCTGCCAGGCTACTATCTACAACACTGTTGTCCCTGATGACACATTGTGCGAATCATTATGCAAATATTTTCAAAATGCATGTCCATTTATGTACACGTAGCAAGCCATTTCTGAATACTGCTGCTGAATAGCTCTGGTGACATTGGCAAGAGATTTGCTTGGTGGCCACATTCTGGCAGCAGCTCTCACCTCTGCCTCCTCCACACATGTCACCATAGCTGTTGTACTGGGTGAAATCTGTAGACTGGGGCTGAGGGAACACAGATACAATATATTAACATTAACATTATGGATATGCAGCACAAATTAATGTAATCATTTCTTGAAAAAGTAATAGCTAACGCCTGAAAATGAAGTTTGCACTTAACTTGATCGAAAATGTAATAAAACCCAATAATGCAATAACTTGAGGAATATGTAATAAAATGTCCTGACTGATACTGTAATAACATTTTTATTGATAATGTAATTATTCATAGGATCAGGTGAGGCAAAGGAGAAACTCCATTTAAAAAGAATGACTGTGGACTCAGATGAAAAAGAACTTTTAATGTAGACTGAATCAATTGTTTTGCCTTAATCGCTTGCTTGTAATGTTAGTGTTCTTCTGCAGCTTTTGTCATTCTCTGATGGGTTTAATCTAAAATTTACTCTGATCTAATGGACAATCCTTGCAAAACAACCACTGAGCATAGGTATGGGTGGGTTCATTTCCCATTGTTTGGGATTTCGATAACAATGTACCACATGCCATCTGTTGTAAAAATTCAAATTCTACATAAAGCCTGGAGCAGTGATAGTCAACTTACAGCTTACAGACCAAATATGGCCCCTGATAGGGTGCCAGGTGGCCCGCTGATCATTTTCTTATTCAAATTGAAATAAACTGATTCTAATTGGATTTTTTTAATATGCATAAGGTGTCAGAGTGCATTTACAAAACATCAAAATAGAGCTATTTTATATATATTTTTTTTAAAACCCATAGAGAAGAGGATCCTGTGGACCCCCCTAAAAGAGGTCTAAGTTAAGCCCCAAATTTTTTCAAATTCTAGAAACACCCCTGCTTACACCTGACTTGCTGGGCATCTGTGACTGAATTCGCCTTTTCTATTAATTTTATATGATAAATACAATTAATATGTGTTTATTAGGTGGCTCCCAGCCCTGTCATTTTGCAAAAGTGGCCTCCTGGCAAAGCCACTTGAGTATCCCTGACCTAGTGTTTGCATTTCCAAACATGAAAACAGAGTCAAATGTCACTGTTTTCAGTAAGCTATAATGACACTTACAGCATTATACATTTTGCATACTAACACACTTTATATATCTGAAGAAAAAAAGCACGCCTTTTCACATTGTAGTATTATCCATCAAAATTCTTACTGGTCAAGTTATTACATTATTAGGTTTTATTACATTTTCAATCAGGTTTAGTGCAAATTCTATTACATGTTACGGTGTTATTACTTTTTCAGAGAATTATTATATTATTAGGTGCTACAGAATATATTGTTGCTGATTAAGAAGAAGAATAAGATCTAATTCTAATTATTATGTTTAAAACATGTACAGAATGAATGTTTCTGCCATCTACATTTAGCTGTCTGTCTGCAGCAGCCGTATTGTTGTGAGTGAGCTCTCACCCGATGCAGCCCATTCCTTCCATAGCCAGGCAGAGAGTTAGTTTTGGTTGGAGAGGTTGGATCTGAAATATCAGGTACATTTACATTAACGGAGAATTCTAAATCACAAATTGAAGCTACTTCATAATCGAGGCATGGTACAGTAAAGCAAATGTAAGGATCTAAACGTGTTATATAGCACACACCTTGTGTTACAGTACATTGCTGACAACTTAGGATCATATTTGCTGATGAAGCTGCTCTTTACCTGCGTCACAGTTGGTCTGTTTGGGGTCGTAGCGCTGAGCAGAGAGACTACGTGCGTGACGCTCCCTGATCTGTTCTTTTTCCATCTCCTCCTTCAGAATGAGCTTTCCCAAACCAGACTGAATCTGCACACACACATTTAAGTTCTTTACAGTATACCCACGAATAAACATGAATCTATTACACAAAGGACACAAAGCATGCACGTATGGCTTTCATCTCATGCCATGGCAGTCAAGGATACAGATGTTAAAGGAACACTTCACCCAACAAATGACCATTTGTGTATCAAATTCTCAACCCATGTTACATTAAATTAGTGAAGAAAACTTTGGGTTTTTTGCAAGCCTCCATGGTGAACAGAGAATCCAAAAACAGTGAAAGTTCTTGATGAATTATGGTCATAGGGGTCCATTTTTAACAACAGCTAATCTATATCAAAACATCGGTTTACAAACACTCACACAACTCGTGCAGGATAATCCAAGTCTCGTTTATCCAGTCATGTGCTCAGTTCATCCCAGACACATGCATTTTTGCTAAAATGTAAGTATTTAAAACTGAACTGAAAGAGAAAGGGTAAACTGAGGTAAAATGACTGTTTTTGTCAATGAAGTTTGGCTTTGAATAGAGCATGGATAAGTTAGTAAGGAATAATAAGGAAGTACTGAGCATACGACTGGATAAATGAGACTTGGATTTTACTGCACAAGTTGTGTAAGTGTTTCCAAATGGATGTTTTGATATACTTTTGCTGGTGTTAAACACAGACCTCTATGACTTCAGTACATCAAGAATTTTCTCCAGTCTTGGATTCTTCGTTCACCATGGAGGTATGTGAGAAAAACAAAGTTTTCTTCACAAAATCAACGTAACACAGGCTGATGAATTGGGTGAAATTTTCCTTTAAGTTGAAAATTCAAGCTTTTCTCACTGACCTTACTGAGATGTTCCTCGTGGAGCTGCTTTCTTTTCAAGGCCTCTTCCTCCTCCTCTTCTCTGGATCGTCTTCTCCCCTCTGAACCTATGGGTGTCGTACACAAGCCCCAAAAGTTACACAAAACACATGAACACACACACACACACACACACACATAAAGACACACACACACATCTCTCTTGGAGGAAATCATGCTTCACATGTACATATGTTTAGTACAACCAGATGAAATGCTTCATTCAATGTTCATATTTAGAGAAAGACAGAAAGATTTGGCTGCTTCATTTGGCCGTAGAGCAGTGAGGAATACACACAGTAAATGAATAATAGGTGGACAAAAAAAACACAAATGTGAGACAGAGTTGACGAGACAGACAAACAGAGGGACTTCTTGGAATATTTGGCTACACTGACATGACGGATGTTTACACTTCATCATTCATGTCAAGATTTTACTAGATGTTAAATACACAGAATGGCACAATGTAAGACAGACAGACAAAAGTCAGTTTGAAGTCAGTCTCAGTTATCTCTGTCCAAGTCATTTGTGGCACTATTGTGTGCAGCTAGTGCACCCATCATGTAAAATGGTGGAACTGATGCTACCTCAAGCAGAAAATAATATTGCAGCAACAGAAACCAAACAACGCTTCTGCTTTGTGCAAGCAAAACTTAAAGGCAAATACTGTGACGCCTGAATAACAGCGTGAGCTCGGGGTGAAGCAGGGATGCAGTTAAGCTTTTGGGGCAGCTGGAGGGGAGAAACAGGAAGAGTTAGGTTGTGGTGAGGTGTCTATTGTACTGCTAGAAGGTAGCAGTGCAAGCATGCCCATCAGGAGCCTACTGTACCTAATACAGCAAGAGAGCAGGGCCAATGGTCGCCCTCACTCCGTGAGCTGTCATCTGGAGAGGGAGCATGGGCAGCGGGGAAGGTGGCGGATCTGATGATCTCATCAGCAGGCTTGCTTTGACGTGCTATGGCATCTGTATCTAGGTTGGTAACCATGGGAACTGATCTATCAGTGTCTTGGTCACAGTCTCAACCACAGGTAAACATCTCAGTACCATCTGCTTGTCAGGTTCAAGGATCATGTAATCCTGGGTGGTCCACGTTTAAACTATGTGCTGTCTACAGTGCAAAAAATGTCTCTGAATATTGGATAGATAGAGCTTTAAATGAACTCTTCATCCCCCAAATGATCATTTGTCAATCAATTACTCAGCCCGTGTAATGTTGAATTTGTAAAGAAAACTTTGTTTTTCGCGGTGAAGGAAGAATCCAAAAACTGAGAAAATTCTTGATGAATTGCAATAAATGGAGGTCCCATTTATAAACAGCAAAACTCTATCAAAACATCTGTGAACAAACTCTCACAAAACTTAAGCAGTATAATCCAAGCCTCATTTATCCAGTTGTGCACTCAGTACTTCCCAAACAACATTTTGGCTAAAACCTTACTATTTCAAACACTTATGTATACGAATGGCGACCTGAGCAAGCATGTGCATTTTGTTCGTCGTGTTCGTGCATTCCACTGAGCAGAGTTCAATACTGCATGAGCTGTATGAAAGTTTACAAACAGATGTTTTGGTATAGTTTGGCTGTTAAACGCGGACCCCCTTTACCCTTTTACCCCAGTTCATCAAGACTTTTTTTCTGTTTTTGGATTCTTCCTTCACTTCACATTCAGCAGAACACAGGATGAGCAATTGTTACACAAATGATCATTTTATGGGTGAAGTGTTCCTTTAAATGCAATCTTCAGATATAAAAGGTGAGGAACTGCCAGCAGTTAAGAGTCAGTGTGGTTTTAAAGATGTTTCAAGAATTATTTAAGTGACATCTTGCACAAGCAAAATTACACCTGTTCTATGAAACATCACTCAATTGAAGAAAACACTCAAAAACCAGCTAGTGTGCATGTACACAAGTGAAATTTGATCACACCATTAGTGTATTTTTTTTTCAGATACTTTTTAAAGCGAGACTGTAAAGTACATTCATTATTTGTCTGAAATGAAAACTTGAGTTCATAGGCAATAAAACGCATTGTTGTTCGACTCGATAGGCTCAGGGATTTTGCTGCTACAGCCTTACTTAATCTGATACAGCCATTTTAGTGGCTAATGTTAATTAATGTTAGCAAACTTCAGTTATTTCTGAGTCAGTCCACTGACTTATCACTTCGCTGCTTGTGCTACTGTTACATTACATTGTATTCTGTCACAGATAAAAATGTTGTGGTGCAGTTCCTCTCTCTGTCTATCTTAGTCAGGTTGCCTTTAATGACTATTGGAAAATGAAGTGTCGTTATCCTGTAATTGCCACAACTCAGCCAAAGTTACATAGTCTCGCTTTAAGAAAATGACATTATTACTGTGACTTCTTATTAAGGTAGACAAAGTGCAGGGTGTAAAACAAGCTACAGGTCAGACAGAAGAGGGTTGGAGACAGACTTCAAACAGTGCTCATACACTGACACTGGGGGTGACTGCGTGGTTAGATGAATACACAATTTCAGCTGATTAACAGAAGCATTTTCAGTAAAAAGCCTGGCTCAATAACATAATTACCTACAGTATTTCTACTCAGACAGACATTGTTTCGTTTTTATTTTTACAGTAAAACAGTCTATACTAGAGGAGGAAAGGTACCGTGTTGTTTGTAGATGGGTGGTTTTCTGTAGATGTTGCTCCCCTGATCTGAAAACATTAAAATACAGACAGAAAAGACATTTACGGAGTATACAGTGCCTCTGTTATACATATAAAGAAAAAACTATTGTAAGCATCTCAACACCAAGCAATGATGTATAGTGATTACACTGAAATTCACCGTTTTTCCTGTGATACATCTGTATAGTTGTGAAAGAGGGGAAAAAGCAAAAGCTGATCCCAA
This sequence comes from Epinephelus moara, assembly GCF_006386435.1. Taxonomy (NCBI): domain Eukaryota; kingdom Metazoa; phylum Chordata; class Actinopteri; order Perciformes; family Serranidae; genus Epinephelus; species Epinephelus moara. The sequence continues at coordinate 13,748,513 of NC_065524.1, forward strand.
ATGGAGTATAAAGACATAGACAGACAGATAGACAGATAGACAGGTAGGTAGATAGATAGATAGACAGATAGATAGATAGATAGATAGATAGATAGATAGATAGATAGATAGATAGACAGACAGACAGACAGACAGAAAGAAGGGACGAGCAGTGACAGGGTGCGCTCCAGCTCCTACCTGGGAGGTGGAAATGTTTAGGGGTCTGAGAGAGAGGCGGGGTGACCGGCCGGCTGTCGGGCCTGAGCGGGAGGGGGGAGCTCCGGCCACTCGGCGGGTCAGTGCCTCCAGTGAGAAGAACCAAGAACAGAACGTAAGCAGGGATACTAAAGGGGCAACCACAGTCTGAACGGTGCAACACACAGGGACCAACGGGACCAGCTGAGGTCACTCTGAGCGAATGGGAGACATTCTGGTTGCTTCTGATAAATGCAGTTAATGGAGCTGTATGCTTTGTGCATGATGAAGGTACAAAAGCGGAGCAAACTTGCAAAGTTTAAAATAGCGAGATTGGGAAATGCATTATGAGTCATGAACTATAATGTCTGTTAGTCTGTTGTATCATTTGAATTCACAGTTAAGAACTTAATAACTCCCAGCATGCAACGGCAAACTTATATTACAAAACCTTTCTTTTTTATCTCAGTCTCACAGTTTCCTGGAGTCTGGACACTCATTCTGACAAGGCAAAAAAAGTTATCCATAATCCAACATGTGGGAACTGTCAGTTTGGATATTGGATTAGGATTACTTATATCTCTCAAGTGCATGCAAAGCTGCAAAAACACAAACACAAAGAGCCTGTCAGCTACTTTGGCAGAGGCTGTGTTAGTCAAAGGTGAAAGAAATGCATGCTAGTTAGTGAAGAATCAGTGGGTTTGACCATTCAGGATGGCAGATATCGTTTAATGAGACGTGGTGATGGTTCCAGAATGACAGATGGGGCATTGCGGGAGGTTTCATCCCAGGTGACAGATGATGGAGATGACGTGTTGCCTTGGGGAGGGCAGCGGAGAGAAGTGGAGTGGGGCCCTTACCTTGGCTATGGGGGAGGAAGTGGTGTCTGAAAGGGGAGGTGGGGCGGGAGTCACTATTTCTGGAGCCCACACTGTTACTGCACAGGGAGGAGCAGAGCTTCTGCATGCCTGTCAGAGCCTCTGCAGGGAGGGAGGGTGTGGGACAGGGGACAAAACCCCAGGACCAGGCAGCAGAGGTGGACGGTGTGGGGAGGAGATAGAAGGTGAGAAGGTGAGGGACAAAAGAAATAGGAAGATATACAGGAATCAAAGTCGAAAAGGGGAAATAAAAGACACCCAAAGTGAGAGGTAAGGAGTATTCAAGATGAATAGTCAGAAACAAGGAAGAGTAGTCTACTTTAAAATCAAACTTTTTAACAGAAAGAACAGCAAACTCAGGAGAAATTGTGTTGTTAAAGGTGCAAAATTGACTTTAAGGTTGTTATTCTGCCACAGGTTGGACTGCCCATCATGTCAAAGCAAAAATCAACAACATAACAACCCAAAGTCAATTTTGATGAAGTTCCACTTTCAAGAGTTAAATAGATCAGAGGACGGAAGTGAGAGCCTTAAGGTGGAGGGTCAGTGAACTCATCCACAGTGTTGTAATAATCTACCTGAGCAGTAAAGATCTCACTGATCCACCCTATAAAAACCCTGAAGTTACTGATTTTATTGCAAACAATGAAGCAATAAACACCTGCCCAGACACACACACATACTCACCTGGCCTGTGAAAGTGCTGTGGTGACCGTGACAAGGTGGGGGTGTAACCATGACGATTATAAACGGGTGACCCTATGGAGCCCTGACTGGTGGACCTTTGGAGGATGCGTTCCCTCCTGTCATAAGAGCCCTGACATACACACACAGACACACACAGGTTATTACACAAGCTTCTGGGATTGATGAAAATACACTATATGCATTTACATCCCTTACACACAGGGCAGTGAATTTAACAAATTGATATGCTCACCTCACCAGGCGGGGTTGGCGACATGTTTCTTGAGGACTAGGAAGAATCAAACAAGCCTGAATTATAACTTTGTTGTTTGGACCTTCTTTGAGAACAAGACAGTTTATCTAGCTAATGATAGTCTACTCCATAAAGACAAAAGAGCCCAGACAGCCAGACATAAATATCAGCAGTGGCAACCCCAGAAATGTTTCACAGGGGTGGCTAGATGGGCTGCCAAAAATCCTAGGGAGGTACACCAAAACCAAAAGCCATAACTGAATATCGGGATTCGATTATGCTGTTGAGGTATGAGCTAGTTGAAAACTATGTCAATATGAGAGTTAAGGAATCATATACTGATAAAGTACATACTACTGACTGATAGAGGGGTTTTTTTTATCTTACAGTTAACATTTCTAATTATCTGATGTGCATAGGCTAATGAATCCGCTTGTACATCTGGAACCTCCAGCGCCCTCGTTGAGGACTTGGCTCAGATTCCAGAGTTACTCTCTTATCCTGAAGCCTACTTAAGGAATCTGATCCCATTTGATTCGGCGGTGGGAACCTCTTGCGACCGCATGCCCCTCCTGATGTCGACCCCAGCAGGATTTGAATCCTGGACCTTCCCCATAGGCTAATACCGATGCAATTAACATTTTGAGTTCCCGAACAATAATGTTTTAATGTGTTCTGTATCTATAGAGGTTAAGCAAAGGAGTACATTAACTGTAAAGAACAAAACACTTATTGGGAACAAGCCCTTTTAAGTTAGACCCATAGAACCCATTTTCATTCAGATATCTTGAGGTGAGAGTTCAAGGGACCCCTTTGAAAATGACCATGCCAGTTGTTCCATTGCCAAAATTTAGTCTAAGTTTGGAGCGTTATTTAGCCCAATCCTGGACAAACCATGGAAAACTGAATGGTACCAATGGATGCCTTAGGTTGTCTAGTTTCACAAGATCTTACTACCTCTGTGGTAACTTAAAAAAAATGAGCATGTCATAGCCTCTTAAAGACAGAGGGGAGGGTAGCTATTGTATCGGGGTGGCCATGCCCCCGCCTCAGAGCATCATAATGTTAACAGTCTTTAAAAAACACCCCTCTGTACCAGGACTGAAAATGGACTTTCTGCTGATCCTCTACATTTTTGCAAGCTGTGTACCTACAGTGTACATGGTCTCATTTTTTATATGATGCACACATCTGTTCTTTCCTTTTTCCATTTAGGATCATTTATCATCATCAGCACACAGTGACGTATCTTACCTTGTCATCAGGCAAGGGGGAACGCTCCCTCCTAGCAGTGTGGAGCTGTGAGGGATACAGAATCTCAGTACTGTGTAAAAGCTTTTATCGCAACATGAAAGAAAAAGTCTCATGAGAAGGAAAACTTAGCCACCAACAAAACAGAGGATCATCTGAGGAATATTTCTCTTAATGCACAGTAACTGTATGTGCATGAAGATGGCATGCATGCAGGAAGAGATGCATGCGGTCCGTTTGTTTACCTCTCCCACACTCTCTCGTCTCTCCTCTCTCTCATCCAGGGAGGTGGTGTACAAAGGTTCATAGGTAATAAGATCGGGGCGCTCAATGTCATAAATGGCTTTGACTTTTGGAATGGCAGCTAGGTCTCGGTAATCAAGGATCTCATTGTCTACTTTTGCCTAGGGAGACAAATAAAGACAAACATGCATAGACACAAACACACAAGGGTAAAGGGAGATTACTACTGTAGAAAAGTCTATCACTGAACAAGGTGTCCACTGACTAGTAAGTGGCATATCGAATCAGAACAATCAATTAAGACATTTAAGTCAAACTTTTCTTACATAGATCGTGTGACCCGGTGAGCCAGGTATGCTTGAACCAGGTCTGGAACAAATACTTTCGGACGACGACCTCGTAGGCTGTGAGAAGAAAACACACGAGTGGCTGTTAGTCACAACAACGTTCAGGCAGTCAGTCAGTCAGTCTGCCGTGATCCACAGGCCCCTGCCATCTGCACATCACCGTGATTATCACCCAGAACACTCCAACATTTGGGCTTTATACTGTATGAGCGATGAGAGGGAATTGCAAACCCTGTATTTACGTTTCATTAATAACATGAGGTACTCTGAAAAGCTAACATGTCATTTCATGATTGGGTCATTCATTTGCAAATTTGCAAAGTGAATGAGTGCTTTAGCGCTGTGAGCTTATGTTCTTAAGAACCTCATGCCTGTTTATGGGAAATGAGGAGTTTGGATGGCAGCAGCAGGCCTGAGTGGAGCGTAATTAAATGAGCTTTTCACCTAATGGGTAAATAAATGGGGATTTGGAAAGGACGAATTAGTCATCTGTGACATTGTGTCTGTTCCTCCAAATGTGTGCATATCTTTGTCTCATGCACCTTTGATATGAGCGTAGTCGAAGGTGTTAAAAAGACAAGACGGAATGGGTCCGTATGACACACAGAGAGGGCACTGCAGGCTGTCTCCAGCAGATGGCAGCATACAGTGCATCGTGTCCTATGTACATGGTGGAACACAGGATGATGCCATCTCATAGCCAATAGCGAATACAGTACCTGCCTTTCTGTTTTTTGGAGGAATAAGAGGGACGGAGGCAATAGCTGTGGAGGAAGGGAGAGGGGGGTTCACAGGACATCACACAGGGGTTGTGCCACTCCAGCCCGACTCACAGATCACACATACATCGAGGCGAACATGTCGACATGTTAATATGTACATGTAAAAGTACTTTTACACACATGCAAAGGCACATACACACACACACACACACACACACACAGCACTGCCTGAATAGGAAAACTGTGTGAACCACAGTTGGTTAAGGTTTAACGGTTCATCGAGGGAGCGGGAACAGCCCATGCAAAATCCCTTGTTACATATTCCGAATTTCTAACTTTCCCAGGAAAACACTGTCATGAGACACGAACAGAAAGGTGCTTTCAGTCAAGACAGAGTCATGGACAATGGAGTCAGTGATGCCCAAATTCCTACCCGCTCCCTGTGTCTCTCCTCTGTTCTGGTGGTGTTCTTACAGCCAGGATGCCACACTGTTGATCCTGAGGAGGAAGACAAAGAGAAAATACATTTAACATACGGAAATTAAGTGTATTCACGTCTTTCAAATGCATTTTGCATATATGACTAAATGTGTTCCAAAAGTGTGTTTGAAACGCTCTGAGACACACTGCTACTATTAATATTCATACTCAGGGAACAGATGGGTGACAAATTGGTTATAACATGGGTTATTAAGGGGCTTAATTAAAGGCTGTCTGATACACACCTGGTACACAGTGCATAGGAAAAAAATTATTATGCAAAAGACCGTTTAAATTCCTGCGCACTGTCAGCACTAGGTTTATTGAAAATGCAACATCTTAGTCATTGACCTTCACCAAGCATCAAATTCACGATATGAAACATCATCTTTACACTAGGGCCACGAAGGCTGCTACAGCTAATGGAACAAAAGTAAAATCAAAATACCTGAGACAATTACACCGTCAATAAATTATGAAAAATGATTAATTAATTTAATTTTAAAATCATTTATTTTTATTGCCAGTAGTTTTTTAATTTATATTTTGATTTTAATATTTGTCTTGTTTTAGTGATTTTTTTTTCTCTATCAATTTCTGGTAGTGTAATCATAATTTGATTTCTTCTTGACTGGGTCTTGCAGCCTCCTATAAAGATTTTACATTGTCGAGGTGATGCGTAATGATGCGATATGGTGTGTGACCTACATGTTGCTTTTTTTTTTACTTTATTTTATTTATGTTTTCACATTTACATGCTAAGTTTGTGCAAGAATCCAGACTCTCTATGATAAACTAAAGAAATAAAACCTACATAAAGGCAGATGCTTCCAGATGACACAAAATACAGGGCGGCCTTTACAGTCGCCACATCTCAACACAATAACAGTGACCTATGGAAGATTTTGGACGTGTTAGACAGTGCTCTCCACCACCACCACCACCATCATCATCAAAACACTAAATGAAGGAATATCTTTTGAGAGAATTGTGTTAATCTCTTGAGTAGTTTCAGAGATTTGTAGAAGGAGTATTAAAGCTGTTCTGTCAGCTTGTGGAGGCCCAACACATTACTGAGACACTTGGCTTCTCACTTCACTTCACTTCACTTTAATTGCTATGCAGCCAGAGTTGGTGGAATTTGTTTCCAGTATGGAAATAAATGCTCAGCACATACACAGAGTCAGCAGCACAGCATATAAGCAGACATATCACACAGTAAGTAATAATAATGCCCTTAAATTTGTCACCAATCTCTTGATATATTTAAAGGCTTGTTGTACTAATAATAGCAAAATATGTAATTTAATCCCCACTGTGATCAGTGTATTTTAAAAGCTACAGCCCACTTCTTCAGTTTCTGTTAACAAAAAAACAACCAAAAGTGGAATAACAAAGTTTCCATGCGACAGTGACAATGCAGGTGGGTCCGCTCTCTCACCTTGCAGATACATCTCTTCCCCTTCTGTGAACATCTGATTGCACCTGCTGCATCTCGCACAGCTGGGGTGGTAGTGCTTATCTCCTGCCTGGAAAACACAGAGCGCACAAAACTGACGTGACATCACAGGAACATGAAGATCAATGAGGCCCGCAGTAAAGTGAGTGAAGCAGAGCTGCGACTACCAGGAAATAAACCCAGCGCTCTACCTACTCTCAGCTCCACTTCTTTCCTCTAACACCCAAAACTTGTTAGTGCAACGGGTAGTTTCATCAGATCCTGTGTAACTGCTCTCTCTTCCTTATAGAACAACTGTTGATGGAAGAGTGGCAATGGGCAGGTGTCTGTAAATATGTTCCCCTGAAACTGGTCTGATTTAATGTAAAGAAGGAGTTTCTCAACACTTCATACGGGAATGTGAAAAATGTATTTCAGTCATATTCTCTTTCAGTGAGCAAAACGCTAAGATTGTTTATTAAATATCACCACCATGATATCTGCCTGTTTGACACAGTCAACGTGCCTTCTATATCTGAGTGTTCCTCTTTGTGATAACCTGCATGATGCAACCCAATAAAAACGATCTGACAGCGAGAGCACCTGAATTTCCATCTACACTGATGTGGCACTTTGCATGCAGAGAGCACCATTATAAAGCCTGTGTGACTTTGACCAGGGGGTGATAAATACCCAAATGAATTGTTGCCTGCTGTATAACAGCCTTCAGTAACATTTCAGCTGGCAAGTGGCCACTCAGAGATATGGAGCCACTGACTAATATTTGCATTTTTACATTTTACAGAGAGGCTATAGCAAGCACTTCACAGCACCTCCCACCCAATACTCATGTACACTGTTAAACACAATTTCTCTCTCTCTGAAATAATAAAGGTACTTGTGCTTTATGTGTAGTGTGCCATTAAATACTCTCCCTATTTCTCCCAGCTTTTAATAGCTGCATTAATTACCCCTGCATTAATCAGCCATTCACATTACACTCCCAGAGGAGCAGACAGTATGCAACCCCACCGATGGCTACATGGTATTTGACCTGGGTCTTGGGTCGGTGATTAAACTATCAGACAGACTGCTATGGCTTTGGCCCCACTGATCCATTGGCAGCAGCTCAGGGGTGAGATGCCGAGGCCTTTTCCTATTGTCATAAAGGCCTGCCTTAGTGCTGGATTACTGTAAGCCTGGCTGGCTGGCTAGCAGTGACATTTTCATACCATTAAATGACACATAACTCAGTGTCTGATTGGATCACTGTCTGCCCAACAGACAGGCCAGCACCAGTTCAAGAGACCAGCGAACGCAGAGAGCGTCGCGGTAATGTTTTACATAAACTCGGCTCAGACTACGTTAATAACGTTTAAGCAAGAGTTTCATAATAGCCGCATGACATACAGCACTAATGAATAGTGATCACTTTCTAAATGTCGGCTCACATTAGGGGTTTTATGTAATATTTATATAATTTGTGGCAAAGCAAGCTTGTATGAAGCACGTGTATTTAGGCAGGAGTTGGAAAGACCCAAAAATCTGCTAAGAATTAATCTTTTAGTTGAATACAGTCATGTCAAGAGTCTTTTTGGCTCGGCGAAGAAGAGATTACACTGGAGATTATCTAAACTACATTTCACAATTCCACTCCGATGCAACATCCTCTGTCTGTTTGAGAAGCAGAATTTAGACATTAAAACCAACTCTCAAACTGTGAACTTATTCCTGTATACCCACATGTCACAAACATTCATTTAAACCTTTAGACTTTACAGATATCCCTTAAGTGAAAGCATTGGTTCCATTAGAATTCTTTCAAACGTACCTTTGGCAGGATTTATATGAAATCCAGATGCAATATTTTACAAAAGCATCATAAATTCCACATCAGGCTGCACACAGAGATATCTGCCTGTACCAGAGAGCCAATCAGAGGGATGTTGAAGCTGAAGGTTGTGAGGTGTGTATGTGTCTTACCTCTAGCACCTTTCCTGTAATGAACTGATGACACGCCTCACACTGAACTCCAAAATGGATCTGGTAGTCCTTCTCACAGTAGGGGGCGCCATCCCTGAGAGGACACAGACAAATCTAAACAGCAGGGACTTGACAGTGAATCATATCGTGTGTGTGAACAGTATGCGGGCCTGAATTTGTAAAGTAGCCTGTAATTACAGTGGATATGAGATGCTTACTTGCTGATGTACTCCCCGGTCAGCACTTTGCTGCAGGCCTTACACTTAAAGCAGCCCAGATGCCACTGTTTGTCCAGTGCTAGAAGAGCCTGTCCATTCTTAATGTCTCGACCACATCCTGCACAATCTGCGAAAAGCAAAAGTGGCATGGCTGAAACACACGACCAAAACTACAAGACAGTACAACAACAGAGCAAGGAAATGCCTCCAGAGTAAAATAATGCGCGCTTAAGGGTTTGTTTCATGTAAAAACCGGTCCTTTAATGGGCTCACAATATTAACAAATGCAAATTGCAGCACGCAAAGAGCGAGACATCTTGTCAGTTCTGACCCAAGACACTAGATGGTGATAGAGCGTAACTGGCAATGTTCTGACAGCTGCCTCTTTCTATCATCCACATCTCCCTTACCATGGCTCTAAAAGCTCCATCCATATCCAAGTGGGATCCCGAGGCTCTAAAAGTGCAAGAGGTTGGTTCTAAACGAACAATCTTCCTGTCATCTCGTCTTTAATGAATAGAGGATGAAAGCAACACAGAGCCCACTGCAACCACAGGGGACGATAACTACGTAAGGCATAACGAGGTTGCGATGATGACGTGAGGAGAATCAGCATGCCTTATTTATAGGTGACCTTGTCTAAAAGCTCTTCAAACGCCAACAGAGAGACCAGTGGGGGTGTGGGAGAGAAAGAGAAAGAGAAAGAACAGGAAGAGGAAGAGAGGAAAGAGAAAGAGGGAGGATGAGAGGAGTTGGAAGAGGAGGGGTTTGAGGGCTGCACATTCGCTGTTCCAGAGGAAAGGAAATGCATGGCCATGCATTATTTAGCAAGGCCTGTCTTGGTGTTATTCATAAAGGAACATGGCTGGTCCAACACTAGGCTGCGTTTACACAGAAGAGGAGAGAATGAATGACACCCAAACATCATTCAGTCTTCAGGCATTGCTAGGCTGCAGGAGAGCTCCTTACATTCAGTGTCTTCTTTATGTGGAACTATTGAGTGATACAAACAGTTTAACACACTTAACTGCTAAACATTTCTCCTCTTTTATTTCCTTCCTCTTAACGTAAAGGTTTGACCTTGTGAAACAAATGCTTTTTACTATCTTGCTGAGAGTTGAAGGAGAAGAATGATACCACTTCATATGTCTGTTCAATATAAAGCTACAGCCAGCAGTAACGTAGCTTGGCTTGACTTAGTGGCTGCAAGAAACTGTGAGAAACAGCTAGCCTGGTTCTGTTCAAAATCTGCCTACCAGCACCTCTTAAGCTCACAAGTTACAAAGTTATATCTCATTTGTTCAATCTGCAGAAAAACTCCTGTGAAAGAACAACAAGCTGTAGGTTAGCTAAGCTAAGCTAACCAGTGCTAGCTTGAGCTTCATAAACCCAAGCAGCAACCTTCAGGGCTAAAAAATGAAGCCATTGCAGAAGTGCCTAACACTGCAGTTTCCCAAATGGCCACTTGAAGCTAGCTCCAAATATCCCAACAGACCCCCATGTTAAAATAACCAACTTTACAGCAGATATAAACATGTTTACAGCCTGGTACAAACAACAGTTTTGGTCTCTATTGCTAATTTTCCCCTTCATCTCAGGTTCTGAGTCAGATTGACCCCTCGCTCCTCCACAGCATCACCCTCTCTTTCAAATATGGTCCCCTCTGGCCCCGAAATCCAAGATGGCAACTGGGGACTTCGAAACAGGAGTCCATAAACCCATGTCGACATCACAGTGGCTATGTCCATTATTTTTATACAGTCTATATATTTGCCATATGTGAATTTGCTTTTCCTTGGACAGCAAAGCCATGCCTACATTGCCTGTGATTGGCTGTGATTAGACATTCTTACCCTAACTCTAACCAATCTCACTCCTCTTGCCTAAACCTAACCAACCCAACCAAACCAACCAACAAAGGCAACGACTACTGACTAATCTGAGGGAGATTTGCCTTTGCTATCCTAAGAACCGTACAGACATGAGTGCATTAGTCTTGTATGCTAACTCTCAGAAAGATCATGTGTAGCCTTTTTCCAAACACTTAAAACTACTCCTATAAGCAGGTATGGAAGGTTGGAAAAGTCCTCATGGAGTTTAATTTTCAAAGACTCCATGTTTTTTTTTTTTCAGCTGTGCCATTTTAGAAAGATATTCTTGATGTATTGCAACTCATTTTATAGACATTTCCCTAAATTCAGGCTGACATTCTTACTCTGGAAAAGTAAAGTTTTATTGGTTTGAACAATGTTTCGCTGCACAGCTCGAGTTTATGATGACTGAGACCACCAACAGGCTGCAGCTTGTGAAGGGGTTAATGTTCACAATTCCATATTTATGGCGGTTTTGTCGGTTTCAATTAAATTTATGCTAATTATGTGTGGGCAAGATGACTGATGTAAACCTGAAAATTATTCTTCACAGCACAGATATCACAGCTAAAATGACTGGTCAACAGCTACATTAAAATGCCATGCATGAATCATACCTGGAAGCTCAATTATCTAGACTTTTGTTTCACGAAAACTTTTTTAATTCCTTCAAGTAATTCACTTTCACTTTGAATCCTACTGCGAACCCACCAATTCTGTGCGGGAGCCATTATAGCATCAAGTGAAAACAAAAAGGCCTTCCTGTACATTCAACCTATGCGTGCATTTGTTTTTTAGACAATAGGAACTTACTGCTAGAGCCCAGGATGTCCTTTGGTCCTGGAGACATGGGCTCCACACAGTACTGACACAAGCAGTCCTTCCCGTTGAAGGTCACCCTGTCCCCTGCAGGGAACGGTCGTCTGGAAGAGGGGTGACATGAACAATCGGTCAACAAGACATGAGCTGTGTCCCCTCGTGGTGAGTTTAAGAGTTTATTAGCTGTGGCTTGCAGTCTGTCTGATAGGGCTTAAGATGACAGGACCTGGTGATGTGGATGTGTGTCAACACTGGGCGCCTCAGGAGGACATTTAGTCAGATGACGCAGACATGACACAAAGCATGGTACTGTAAACTGTCTACTGGAATTCCTGCCATCTTGGACTTTGATTGTCTGTCACTTCACATAATTCTGATCAGAATTTTATTAGTACTGTATTGGAAAGCTAAGTGCAAAGCAAAAAAATAAGATCTGGGTAACTTTTTATCAGCTAATGTAAAATGAATGAGTCTTACTTGCAGATGGTGCAGACGAAGCAGGCAGGGTGGTAGGTCTTGCCCAAAGCAGTGACCACTTCCCCCTCCACAAAGTCCCCACAGCCATTGCAGCGGGTGCCGTGCATGCGTTGGTAGTCCAGCGTGCACAGATACTCCCCATTCTTCATGAAGAACCCCCCCTGGGCGAGGTCACAGCCACACACTGTACGGGACACACACATTGGCACTCTGCAAGTCGGGTCATGTAGTGCTCTTCCCATGTAACACATTAAGCATCCGACCATCAACCCATCCAACTCCTCCACGCATCAGTAGCTTTGTTAAGACTTGCTAGTCTGTGTAATCCTGAGAGGCTCAGTGAATCCATGAAATGGATGCTGAAAAATACATTTTAACAGTTGTGTGTGTTACTATGTGAAATGTAAAGTACAAACCTTTCATCAGCATTCACAGTCACACACAGAAAAAAACCCTGAACCTTCTTTTCAAGGAGTTTCAAGGAACTCTGCATGGAGGGCTCTAGTTGATTAATCAGCACTAGCACCGCAAGGTCTTTTCATTGTCAGTGTGGAGGTAGAGTGTTCGATGCAAAACAATTCTACAATTGTCTGGCCCAGGAAATGGCCTTGATCTGTTTCTGACGATAACTGGCTCTAAATACTCCATACTTCACTGTCGGTCTCCAACAAGCTTCCTACTATTCAAATATAACCTTGTCATCTACACAACATGAAAGACTGGCAAAGGCAGAGATGGTAATTAGGGAACAATTCAGTGTTTGGGATATTTTAATATTGGTGTGATGCTGTTTTTGGGTTTTACTGACCATATAAAAGATTTACTATATTGAAGGAAATACGGAAATCTACAGAGCCAGGAAAGGTACATGGAGGGGGAGAAAAACAAGATACTTTCGAAAGTACTTTCATGAGATCTTGCAAAACCTTTGTGAAACGTTTTCATTTAGGTCAGTGTACTTCCAGGTCAGTTCAGCACCAGGAACAACCACAACAATGGAGCTCACACACCCACGGAGGAGGTTCATAGAATTTTATTTTGAGAATGGCCTCAAATATAAAGACATCAAATCAGTGTCTGGCAGTGGGCACAGTTCTCACTTTAGTGAGAGACATCTGAAGAGAAAACAAGGGGACACGGTGCAAAGAGTACTCTGACCTGGCTGTCCTCATTGCGTCTATCGTTCTTCCAACCTACTTTAGATGCAACTATGTCCATTTCCTTATGACAAAAGCCTCGACGGCTGCATTCTTATGAGAGCTCACTGGCCTCCAGTGAAATATGACAGCTCCAATAGCTTGGAAAATAGTGACACTGGGCCCTGAACTTGATGAATTTACTGTTTATCAGATCACAAATGAGACAAGAATTAGCGAGCTAGTCCCAGGCAGATTATAAGATTATGAGCCCATCACCTCTCCTACATGGGAACAAGACACCAGACTTTATAGTTTAGTCTCTAACCTCTTTATGTATCTCTTTGTTGTCATTTTGAGTCACGGTGTAGTTGTTTTGTGTCTCTCTAGTCATTTTCTAACTCTTTTTTTTGTCTTTCTTTGTAGTCAACTTGTGTCTTTTCTGGTCTTTTTATGTTTCTTTGTGGTCATTTTTAGTCTCTTTCTGGTCAGCGTGTGTCTCTTTAAATTACATTTAGCAGGTAAATGCTGGGGGAGCTGAAACTTTGGGGCCTGTGCCCACTAGACTATTCAGCGGCAGCTCTTGAGATGGACTTTCAGCTAGCAGCTATAGCAACTGGAATTCAGCCAGTGCAAACCCAGCGCCTTTCACATCTTTTTCTTCTCGATTTCTTCCCCACCATGTCCCTTTCCAGGCTCTGTGGAAATCAAAAATTTGTTTGTAGAATACTACAATGACTTTTATGTCTGTGATATCAAGCAGAGACACTCTGGGTGACTAAGGACTCATGGCTTTTCACTTTTGGGCTAAAACATGCCAGTTTTGAACTGTGTGAAATTCCTGCACCAAAGTTCATGGCGATCACTCCAACAGTTGTCAAGACATTTCACTCAAAAACACAAACATCAAAATCCCATTGGTGCTAGAGGAAAAGTCAGGGGATTGTCAAAGTCATTAGGGTTTAACTTCTGGGAACCATGAACATCAGTACAAAATGTCATGCCAAATAATCCAAAGTTGTTGAGAAGACCAAACAAACAGACCCACACTGGAACTTTGATTTTTCCTGGATTTTTCCCACTCATCAAGACTCACTGACTGCATATGTGTGTTTACTCCACATATGGTTTGATCAGACATTAGGCGTGTCTGTATGTACAGTATTTCAACCACATAATGATCACATGAGCCGTGCAGCCCGTCATTCCAGCACCACAGAGTGAGCCTGGGAATTTAATAGCCTTCTGGAAATACCAAAGCTGAGAGGGAAAATATTTTGATGTTTGAGATGACTGCACCTAATCATTCTTATGCAATGAGTTACGCTAAGTCCTGGAGATGAATGGGAGCGAGTGAGGGAGAGAATCAGATTTAATTGCATTAAGGCTCACGGGTGATGAGATTAGCTTGTAAGCTATGTGAGTCGAGGGAAGACCAGCAGTGGAGATTCGGTGGCCTTTGAACGTGATGTCCAACCACCTCGGCTTTTCAACACACGCATGCCATTACATTAATGTCTTCTTGGAAAATTAAGAGGGTCAACTTATGAAATGAAATGAAAGTGAATTCAGGGAAATTGAAAGGTTTCATGGAATGAGATAAATGCATGCAAAAAAGCAGCTACTTGGGATTTGTCTGCGAAGGGGATAATATGACTATCAATAAGCTCAGTCAACCTGAAATGACCGCAGCTGAGTAGTACAGTATTATTAGTTGTACAACTTGGGGGCTCACAAACGCACATATAAATTTAGAGCGAGGACTAGGACAGTGTGTCTTTTGGCTATTAAAGCAGTCTTCGTGTCTTCTTTGGCAACTGCCAACTCTGCACAAAGACAGAGACACACACGTACACTTTTAGTACCTCTGACTCTCTACAGGCATGTATATCCACTTGTAAAGGACAGAATTAGGTACTAATCTCAGTGTTTGCTTGTGTTATTCTGGGCTCTTGGTGAAGTAAGCTAACTCTTTAACAGTGCTCCAGCCACAGATTAACTACAAGGGTTTCATCGGGGCAGGTTCAGCCCACATGAGTGAGACTGCTTGGTTGGCCGTGGGCAGCTCCATCGTAATCATGCCAGAAATCCATCAGTAATAAGGCTAAACGCAGAAGGATTTGCACTGTCACTTGTCATAGTAGTCTGGATGGTACTTTAATTGAAGTATGTAGGTCTGAGAAGTGAAGATGAGTCATGCCACAATGTGTCCCCCTCGTTAGAGGAGGATGGAAAGGACGTTGTGGCCTTTAGGGACATGTACTGCTCATATCCAACTTTGTGTGAACAAGATGCTTTTTGGGACAGTTGTGGAAAAAGAACAATTTAGCTATCTTCACACTATAAGCCTTAGTGCTCAGCTCCAATTATTACTCAGATCCCAAAAGCTTTTTATTTGTCTGGTTATTGAGAGTGTACGTGCATCATGTAGCTGCAAGGCCATCAAAAACAACATAAATGAGGAAAAAAGGTCTGCATTCTTATTCCACGCCACAAGAGTTTTATCAAGACAACATTTCAATCCTACTTGACTCTTCATCAGCACCTAACGAAGCACCAAGTAGGAGTGAAACGTTGTCTTAAACTTTAGTGGGGTAAGTGTGCAGGTGTAACTTTTTTGCTTGGCTGTTTACACTATTTTTTAATGGTGGCCAGTAACAGAATCCACTGTGAACTGGTCACGGCCCTGAACTGACTGACATGCGCAGAGGGCCTCGGCGGGGCAATGGCTGCTACTTCTGTACGGAGGTGTACTGAGTCGGAGCCAGGAGTGGTGGGACTGTGGCGTGAATAGCTTCACTAAATCAGATTTCATCCAAAATTTCAGGGTGTCACATCACATCTGTCAGCGCCTTTCCACAAGACTCTCATGGCAAAACCCTCAGTTCAGTGGGGTTATGTAAAAGTTGCATGATTTCTGATATGACTTTAAAGAGAAAGGTTGTGTTGCAAAAAAAACACACCTGCAGCTGATTTAGGACTACATATGAAACTGACCCAAATCAGATTTGAAAAGATCAGATTTCATGCTATGGAAAAAACAGATCTGAGTCACATACGGGCAAAAAATCTGATTTGAGCCACCCCTGCCTGCAGTCTGAACGTAGCCCTTGTTTAGCTGCACTTCTGTCTTTTCACATAAAAGGTCACCAGATACATGACTCTTATATACCTGTGACCTATGACACTACATCACAGGGGAGGACCATGTTTTGGAAAACACAACTATAGTCAGCATTAGGCAGCATGTACTGAATGAAAGGAGGCAAATGTCCTACTATTGTGACAATATGAAATTAGCTATGAATTTTAAAACTTCACACCTCAGCTGCCAATTTTCACACAACTCCCACATTATTATTTTCCAATTCAGAAAAAATAAACTGTCTGAGGGCTGATTTCTAAATTGTAAACACATAATTTATTTACCAAAGACCGGTCTCTCTGATCATAATATTAGGGTTGTCTCAGTTGGAGTAAAGCTGAGCCAAATCACAAGCAGTGAATACAAGTGAATACCATTCAACAAGAAATATTTAACCACATTAAATGCCAGTACCTTTACAGGTGAAGCACTTGAGGTGGAAGTGCTTGTTCTGCACCCGCAGCACTTCGCCTTTACATGGCTGCCCGCACTTGTAGCACTGAATCAGGGGCTTCTCTGTGGAGTGGTGTTGTTGTTGTGTGTCCTGCGCATGAGCCACTGCAAAAGAGGAGACATAATTGTGGTCGCTTAGTGCCGCTTTTGTAACATTGCTTTTAGGTTTTTTTAAGTTGTGTTCATCTGAGGACGCACTGTGAGAATCTGAAAACCGCAGCATCACACAAACCCCTGAGATAAAGACCAACTGCTGAGAGCCTGTCAGGGTAAAAAAAAAACAACATTGACCAGGACAGCACAACTTGGGGTTCACGGCCCAGATAGGCTCTCTGGAGAGTAACAGCCTAAATATAGTCTGTCTTGATCAGTGGAGGATGGAGAGGCAAAAATGCTGAGGCGCGCAGGGCTTGGTAAATGGCATGCTAAAAGGGTATTGATGAAATCAGTTTTGCTATTGAGTTTACAGTTCTTTCATCCTCAAAGGAAATATAATGGCCCATTTGCTGTCAATGCCTAGCTTATGTTCCCAGGAATCAATGGTGTAAGGTAGGTACAACAGGCCGGAGTGCACGCTATTTTAAGGGGGCTTAAATTGTTGGTTTAAATTGTCAGTCTTGACTGATTTTGCATATAAACTATCTGCTGTATATCATAATGTATTGTCACATGAATGAATAGAGACTTGACATTGGACAACATTATTGTACATATTACCCACAAATCATTATTGCATATCTGTGTTTAACAAAACACCAAAGAACAAAAATATATATATATATATTTAATTGAATGTTTTTGTAGTTCATTAACACTTTTTATGGTTAATGCAGAGAAAGCATAACATTTTGTTATAGATATACTGACTTTCTTTTACAAAAACCATGACTTGGATGGGTTTGCCTTTTCAAAGGCAAATACAGCAAATGGCACCATTTTTAATTTAATGTGAGTTCCTCTCCGAACACAGGCAAATCTCCAAGTTGGCAATCAGAATTGCTCAAGGGCCCAATGTCTAAAATATATGGGTGTAAGGCCCACTCTTTCCATGCCCCTGCCAAATGGGCCCCAATGCAACCACACTGACCTAATATACACCCCTGACACCAATCATTTTGCAGTGCATCTTATATATGGCTTCTTATTGCCATGTTTATGTGAGTTTTGGTGTCAAACACAGTTTGAGATGAACTCCTGTCCCACACTTTTTGGGCTTGTGAAGTGTTCCATTCTCCCCTGTGGATGTCAAGTGACAGTAAGCAGAGCACGGCGTTCAGCTCAGATAACAACAAAACAGAGCAGGCTTAAAAACTGGCTATGTTTGAATATCTCCCTCTGTGGAAGTTGCACATGAGTGAATGAATGCCAACTACACTGCCTGTGTGCTGATACAAGGAAAACAAGAATAAGAATAAGGCACGGATGTGACGCAGGAGAAGAGCAACTTTGCACAAGACTAAGTCACAGCTGTGCTAGCAGCTGCGTAAGGCTGTACTTAGGCACAGCTGTGCTTTGAGCTAAAGGCTAACGTCAGCATGCTAACACAATGACAATGTTAACATGCTGATGTTTAGCAGCTGTAAGGTTTATTATGTTCGCAAACAACTATTAAACAGAGAATGCTGAGTCTGATCTCAGATGTTATCAGTAGTTTGTTATAGTGGAGTTAAAAACATTGATTAATAGATACATATTGATTCTGCATATTTTAAACTGTTTCAATACCAGCTGTGCTTTCTTGCTCTCTCTTATTGTTAATGTTTACTTCAGTCACTCTGCTGTTCTCTGCAACCAGGAAAAGAAAAGTCGTCGCTGTTGTGTTATAGTCTTGATATACTGTATATCTTTAAATAAAAAAATGTAACTGTATACCTCAATGTCAATTTTTCCAAGTGGTAAGTTATAGAAAATTATATCAAATATTGATATTTTTCCAGGTATTGTATCAAAGTTAGAAATTCCAGTATCATGACAACACTAGTACGGTCTAAAACCTGTATGGGAAGTGAAGGGATCACCAAAGACATTAGGCTACAATTCATCCTGAGGGGAATATCTGAATTAAATGTCATGGCAATCCATTCACTTGGTTTCAAGACAGTTCACACAAAGCTACAAATGTCAACCTAATGGCGGCGCTGGAGAAAAAGTCAAGGGAATTACCAAAGTGAATGTCTGCACCAAGTTTTGTGCCAATACATCATGTGGATGTTTAGATATTTCACTGGATGGTTGAAAACTTTGACCTCCTGGTGGTGCTACAGTAAAAGTCAGAGGATCACCAAAGTCAGTAGGGTTCATTCTCTGGGGACCATGAAAGCATGTACTACATTTCATGGCAATCCATGAAGCAGTTGTTGAGATATTGTTGTCCCTAAAGCTAACACGACTACAAATGGTGTCGAAATAACCTAAAAAAAAATCTGAATCTGAACCTATATTAATGCCATTATTTTAAAATGACTCAGCATACATTGAGCTTAACCTGAGTAAAGATTTAGACATCACCTTCTTAATGTGAGGTATTGGGACAGCCATCATAATTATGTAAGACACAGAAGCTATTGTCAACGTGCCTTATCTCTACAAGCAGGATCCAGTATTATCTTAAGATCCACAACACGTCAGCCTGTGGCTCTCCTCAGAAAAAGTTTGGGCGTCTCTGACACAGACAGACATTAATCCAGTGCTACTGTACCGGATGTAAATACTGCTGCAGTGCCGCACTGCACACAGCTTATCAGCTGTTCTGGAACCAGCAGATTATTTCACATTCAGGAGCATTAACTAGCAAGGCAGCCCCTTTCTCTCATCCTCTCGTCTCCTCTTTTTCTCTCTTTTTCAAACAAAGATACACACACAAACATTCACACACACACACACACACACACACACAGAATACACATGAAAGGATCTTTGCTCTTTCTGCTCTGCAATGAATCATTAGTCTGCAAGGCTAAAATAAGACACCACCAAAGGCACAGAAATAGCATCATGACCAATCAATGGTCTACCGTAGTGAGACATTAGTCTAGATTATTGATGACTTGGCCCACCTTGCTTCACTTCTTTCTGATATCGAGAGGGGGTTTAATTGCAGTAAAATCAAATCAGCAAGAGATCCCAGTCTCCAGAATTTTCTTAATGAGACACTTCAGCAGTCTTTGATTCACCGTCTTGGGGCAGTCTAAATGTCCTGTGCCATTTCTTAAGGATGCAATTTAAAGTGCATCAGTCTATTCATAATTTGGATTGAAAAAGAAGTGAGAGAAGTTGTGAAAAAAAAAAAAAACAGTAAGAGAAGACGACGGGATAACAGAAGGGAGGCGAGAAGGAATGTGGGTACGAGAAGGTGGAGGATCTGTCTCCCTGGTGTCTCTGATGTGATTACACTCAGCAGGACAATGAGTCATCTCTGGGTGAACCAGACTACTGTGACAGTGAACTGAGTCTCAGCAGCTCTGTGTGTGACATTGCACCTCCATAGAAAAACACAAGCCATCTGGGTAACTGCACACTGCAAAAATATCCAATCTAACAAGTCATTTTAAGCCTCGTGCACACTTTTCATCCTGGAACAACTTGTGGAAAATTCCATTTTTTTGGCCACCATTTCTATAATGACAGCACTGGCTAAGAAATCTGGAAACACAGACAACAAAGTCCAGCACTGCAAGAGATGTGAGCAGTCAGATTATCAGACTCTATTTGGACTTTACGTTACTTTACTTTGTTACTCAAAGCAGCTCTGTCAAAGTGCTTTAAACAACTCCAAATCTTCCACACCCACATGTTGCATCTTTTGTATTTAACACATGTAGAAATCGAAAAGCAGCCCTACAGTTTGGAGAATTCCAGCTGCTAGCTTAGCCTCGGTGACTGCACACAGTTCTGCACAAGTCCTGACCTCAGCTGTGCAGCTCACATACCTCCAACTCTAAACAAAACTAGGTTATTCCTAAAGGTGTGTCCATAGCTAAGAAAACATAACATATGAATAAGATAACTCTGGAATTGTTGAGAGTCGCATTCCTCTAACTTGAGAGACTCTGCCTCCCCCACAGCTTGGGCCCCTGCACCAAGCTAGCATGTCCTGGACCAGTCTGTGCTCCAAAACCTTCCAGTAAGACAGTGAACAAATACACCTTGCTAGTACTGGGTTGGACCCCCTTTTGCCTTCAGAACTGCCTTAATTCTTTGTGGCATAGATTCAACAAGGTGCTGGAAACATTCCTCAGAGATTTTGGTCCATATTGACATGATAGCATCACACAGTTGCTGCAGATTTGTTGGCTGCACATCCATGATGCTAATCTCCCATTCCACCACATCCCAAAGGTGCTCTATTGGATTGAGATCTGGTGACTGTGGTGGTCACTGGAGTACAGTGAACTCATTGTCATGTTCAAGAAAGCAGTTTGAGATGATTTGAGCTTTGTGACATGGTGCGTTATCCTGCTGGAAGTAGCCATCAGAAGATGGGTACACTGTGGTCATAAAGGGATGGACACGGTCGGCAACAATACTCAGGTAGGCTGTGTTGCTTAAAGGATGGTCAGTTGGTACTGAGGGGCTCAAAGTGTGCCAAGAAAATATCCCACACATCATTACACCACCACCACCAGCCTGAACCATTGATACAAGGCAGGATGGATCCATGCTTTCATGTTGTTTACGCCAAATTCTGCCCCTACCATCTGAATGTCGCAGCAGAAATCAAGACTCATCAGACCAGGCAACATTTAACCATTCTTCTATTGTCCAATTTTGGTGAGCCCGTGTGAATTGTAGCTTCAGTTTCCTGTTCTGCTGTTCATGCTGTGCTGTTCATTCAGAGATGGTCTTCTGCAGACCTTGGTTGTAACGAGTGATTACTTGAGTTACTGTTGCCTTTCTATCATCTTGAACCAGTCTGGCCATTCTCCTCTGACCTCTGGCATCAACAAGGAATTTTCACTCAGAGAACTGCTGCTCACTGGATATTTTCTCTTCTTCAGACCATCCTCTGTAAACCCTAGAGATGGTTATGTGTGAAAATCCCAGTAGATCAGCAGTTTCTGAAATACTCAGACCAGCCTGTCTGGCACCAACAACCATGCCACGTTCAAAGTCACTTAAATCACCTTTCTTCCCCGTTCTGCTGCTCGGTTTGAACTTCAGCAGGTCGTCTCGACCATGTCTACATGC
Organism: Epinephelus moara; assembly: GCF_006386435.1. Classification (NCBI taxonomy): domain Eukaryota; kingdom Metazoa; phylum Chordata; class Actinopteri; order Perciformes; family Serranidae; genus Epinephelus; species Epinephelus moara. The sequence continues at coordinate 13,770,275 of NC_065524.1, forward strand.
CTAAATGCATTGAGTTGCTGCCACGTGAGCAGAAGTAATATTAAGTAATTAACTGCCTGAAAAAAAAAAAAAAACACTTTTAAATGACATGAACTTCATTCAATGGGCCATACACACTCACTCAAGTTGCTCGCTCATCACTCCATGGCTTTATAGCTGACTAGTCCAGCTTATTCGATGTGTTTATCTCTCAAGCAGATGTTTTGCCTATTAAGGAGAGGATCCTCAAAATGTTTGTCCGACAACCTGTTCCTCCTTGGAGTCAGCACACGAATGTCCAGGCTGAGGAGCCTCTCCACTGGATTTGGAATTGTGTTTCTGAGAATCTGGCTGATATTCACTCTCCTTTTAGCTCTGCTTTTGGTCTCCATCAACACCTGATGGAAATATCTCTTTCGCTGCTAAATGCTACCCTATGTTTACCAGTTGCTGTTATCTTTTGCTGTTTGGTACTGAGCTGGTAGCATAAAGAGGATGTTTACAGTTTATTTTGCTGAGAACAGCTGCCTGCTTGTCTGACACCAATGCTGATAAGAGTGGTGACAGTGAACCAAAACAATTGCAGGCTCTGAATCCTAAGCAATGTGTTAAAAAACACCAGAAAAGCTCAGCAGATCTGAGGGGGAAACTGGAAAGAAAGGTGGCAATAATTCTCTGTGGGTTTGCTCCTACGTGCAAAACCTTTCACAGCAGTTGTTTTATGTTAATATAAAAATACTGATAAGAGCAGCATTAAAGTCTATATTTTTCCTTGTGGTGATGCCCAAAATCTCTCTTTGAGCCTCTTTGTACTGCCAACTTACTATTTTTAACATTTCATAGAGTGTTGTGTTGTCAGCGGGGACAGCCCAACATGGAAAAGTCAACATTGCTAACGTCACAACAAGTTGACAAAAATCCAAGGCAGATGTTTGAATCACATGCACCGAGGATCTAAAAAAATGAGCTTTGGATGGGAATCTATGAGCGCTGTGTGTTTTTCCAGCCTAGCCCCACCTCCTCCACTGAAGAGCGTTTGCCTCAGCCGTGGCTGCACAGAGGAAGAGAGACTGTGGCAAGCCGAGTTGGGTACTTTAGATGGTGTTTCATACAAATGAGGGAAGCCAACATCAAAAGACATGTTACATTTACTGAAAGGATTCAGATTGAACCATTTATAGGAGCTGTTTGGACATAAACCATCAGTGAGGTCTCTTTCAGGCGTTTAGCAGGCCTCCACACTTATGACTATGTTTACAAAAGCATGACTTCAAGCAATTTCACTGCAATAGCATGGATTTGAAATGAATCCATTCGTAAGTCTTTAGGGGTTCTTGTGATGGGAGCAAAATGGCGCTTGATTTGCTAGAATGTATATTATATAATGCTATAAATAAGTAAGCACGCGGTACATGAAGCAACCTCAGCACAGAGCAACTTACTGTGAAATATACAGTAGTACATTTTTTCCGACTGCTGCTCACATTCCTCATTCTGGGCTGGATGTGTTGGCTGTGCTGACAGAGTGATCTGTCCTGCCTCATCACCAGGGGATAAAGTGACTGATATGAGCCTAAACACACAATGAACACACACTGACGCACACACAGACACACACACAACTGTGGTGCTGAGGGAACAATAACCAGCAGAGCATCCCAAAGCCAGGCGTTAGAGGAAAGGGGGCTGCTCTCTCCACCCCTACATCCCAACCCACCCCCCACCCATTTAAGCAGAGCCGAGCTGCGTTGGCAATAATAAAGGCTGCAGATGATACTCTGGAGGGAAGTGAAGAAGGCCATCTTGAATCCCCTGAGGACAGATTTTCCTGTAACACGTGCCCCAGCCACGCTGGTAAATAACAAAAAGCGAGGTTATTGAGAGGGATTTGCTTCAGACTTTGTTGCCTTCATTTCCTACCATGAACCCCGAGGAACGCAAAACCATAGTAGTTTGCAAATGCACTGGGAAAAGGGGAATTCAATTAAACAATAGATGAGACGAAAAGGTCTAATAAAATATTCAGTCGTTCACCGCCTTTGTTACTGTAAGAGTCACAGATGAGAAGGGTTTCCAGTACAGACAGAGAGCAGCCCCAAAGGAGTGTGTGTCTGTACAGTATGCGTGCATGCATGTTAGTGTGTATGATTGTGTTTGTTACAAAGATAGACAGATTAAGAGAGTGGTAGAAGCAGTCGTCTCCACTCTCGGCATCCATTCCAATACTTTTGGCCCCAGATGTGTCTGCTCCAGAGACAAAAAACACACACAAGCACTCTTTTAACTCCAGTACCCATCCAATCCAACCAGTTGTTTGGGATGGAATATTCCAGGGGGGTCTGACCCATAATGAATATCAAAGGGCACAAAATATACCCACCATGAAATCCCCATGCGTGATCAGATGAGTGTGTGCCTGGGGGAGGGCGCTTGGAGCTCTTCATCACCCAGACATAACAAGGGGCTCTTAACCCTCCTCTCCATGAATATGTATGGCTGTATTCACCACCTCCCCGCCCCTCCGCCCCACCACCAGCGTCCCAGACAAAGCACTTCAAACACGGGCACAAATTGCGGGGGGGAACCCTATCGGGCTCCACCAGGCCCCCACAACCTTGAATAACTAATCCCCAGGGACCTGGGTGTGGAATAATGATCTGTTCTGTATGGTTGAACGCCACAGTGCGGAGCGTTTGTTGTTGGGCAGGTACATGATAATAATACCACGCTGATAAACAGACAGAGGGACTTCCAGTCCAGCCGGTTGCCTGAGAGGAGACAATGGTGGCTTCATGAACTGCAGAAGCCATTGTGTTTGTAGAAGAGGAGATGATGAAGGCCTTGGCTCTTTGCCTCTGAATGACGGGTCATTACGGCCCCTCACTCCTGTGTCGTATTTCCTGTGATAGTCAAACCGCTTGATGCCAGACAGGGAGGATGTTTGTTGACTGCCACAATGTATGGCTACAGTCTGTGTTTCTTTCGTGTGATTCTCACATCGCTCTTGTTGTTATAGCCTGTATATTTTAGGTCAGTGACTGTCTCTGCCCGGCCGACCACTTATCTCATCTGTATATTCTGGTCCTATGTGCCAGCTGTACAAACAGTGTGTGTCTATGAGAGTGCGTGATGCATTGATGTCTGTGAAAGGGTTTAGCTCCTCTTTCAGGGGGGCAGACACTGGCAAGCTTCAAAGATGAGGCACCACTGCAGTTGTCTGCAGCACTCTGCGAAATCACGGGAAGCAGCTACACAGGCACATGACATCAGGCTCTCATGTCAAAATGTTCTGCTTGTGAATGCAGAGAGTTCTGGGACTTGGTGACGTACACGTGATGACGATTATCTAATTTCTCAGAGAGCGGTCAGCAGGGCTTCTTACGCAATTTAAAGCTGAGAGCGCAAGAAAGGGGAAGAGCATAAATTAATCAACTAGTTGTACAAATCTCAGAAGCACGTGTAGATCAAGATCAGACTGCCTTGGGTACACATGGCCCCAATAAATTACAAACTATTTCAAGGGTGTTCTTGGCTTTGAAAATAGGACAACCGCCTGCAAGCAGACAAAATGCTAACTCTGCAATCCTTTTATTATGATTCATCACTCTGAGCATACAGTATAATTCAGTATTTGGTCAGCTGTGCAGCCTGATGGTACAGAGCCCACCTGGCCTCAGACAGGTGGCGTGATGAGATACAAGACGGAATCATAGGTCACAGAAGACTTGCCGTAGCTTTCTGAAAACTACAGGTCTCTAAATGTGGACAATAAAGCCAGACAAGTCTCCTGCCACCGACAGATCCCAAGAGTCAGCCGGCGAGGCAGCGGGTCACGTCTACGGAAAACTTTCAGAGGGATTGCGGGATGTGAACATGTGGCAGCCAGAGGTTAAGAGTGTTCTGCCAGCGCGGGAACTCGATGGCAAAGGCCTCTTTTTTCTTTGTGGCCAGTGGAATCCACATCAAGAGAACAAGCTCCAGAGCTGGACACCGCCTCCAGCCACCAGCGCGCTGTCAGATACATAAACAAACCTACACACTCATATCTGTCAAACAAAATCTGTAAACGTGTTTTTTTTTTTGGTGATCGAAATATTTTCAGACAGAACGTAGAAATATCACATGCCCACACACTGAAGGCTTTTTGTCTACACGAGCTGGAGGATCAACTTAGAAAGCAATGGAACACAGGAGTATCAAGCTGGTAAATTGAGAGAGTAAAATGGTGACGTATGATAACTTATTACCGTGATTCATTACTTTCATGTTCAGCTCCAGTTCACTTGACTTTAATATGGAAAACAGTGATGTAACAGTTGGCTTTTGGTGATGTTTATCCAGCAGGTTACATGCTTATAAATTAAATATTTGTGGTCTGTTTTTTCTAAAGTCAGAGTCAAAAGGAAAGGAAGAAAATTGTTGCCATTACGCTCTCTTGGATTCAAACAAGACATTTTTATTATAGAAAATTGTGCCTATGTAGCTGCTTGCTATGAGTCATACTGACAAACAATGGTCAAGCTCACGACCACATGCCCCAGCAAATTGCCGGGAATGTTAATATCTCTGCAATGTGCCCCCATGACTTCAGCTAAATCATCTCACACAGCTGGGAGACCTCAGTTAAAGGTGGAGAACAATCATCTTTTTCTTTTAACAGGACACTATGAATGAGGCCACAGCTGACAACAATGGAGTGTACCTTTTAGATGGTCGCCATGGCAACGGCTGCAGACAGAGCACGAGAGAGATAGAGAGGGAGAGAGAGAGTGCAGGTCCACAGCTCTGCGCAGTGTGGATCCCTACACTAGTGCTCCACTTTTCTCCTCTCTACATGTTACCTTTATATTCAGCCTGCATGAGAAAACAGACTGTTACAACAATCTGCACACTATCACCCCGACCGCTTTAGTGTCAAGCTCCTATACCATGAGCCAGATGCTTTGTTCCAACATACATTTACATAAAGACTGACGCTGCCAAATTAAGCAGACTCCAACCCGAGCATCAGCTGCTGGAGAGTACTGAGAAGAAGAAGGGCGTAGCACGTTCATTACTAGAGAGAATATGTTGATATACTAAAGAGGCACATTTATACTGTGCAGTTAGTCATGCTTCTTGCAAGCAACACACACCCACATAAAGAAAGCCACGTCCATATCACCCTGACTGCATCCACACATCTAAAAATAATCAAATCAGAGACTAAGGAATCACACAAACTCAATCTAATTCAGCCAGACACAGCAGTGGTAATCCAACTGGACATGCTGCACATCTACACACACACACACTGCAGACAGTCAGCAACATAAGTCACATAAAAACACACCAATGACACATATAGACACACACTTTGACCACAATACCTTTTTCTTTGACCATGACCATTGGAATTGAGGTAAATCTGCACCAGAAAAGGCTCCGGGTATTGATCACCAGTCACACAGGAGCTGCTAGGTCCTTTTTTTAGTCAAGACTGAAGAGCAGAAAAACAGACACCAGAGAGAGAGGGAGGGAGAGAGGTGTAGGCGCTGCTAAGCTCTCCTCCCGAAAAAGCCGCTACAGCGTGGGGTTTGCCTCCCGACTGCCTGTTTTCCTCCCATCCTTCTCCTCCTCCTCCTCCTCCTCTGCCCACTCCACCTCCTCCTCCCCCTTCCCCTGCTGCTCCCTCACTCAGCCCCTCTGTTGTGTCAGCCGCCTCCTCATTGCAGCAACCAGGTGGCTGCTGCTGCTGCTTCTGTGTGACCAAAAACACTATCCCAAAATTCCACAAAAACAGACCTCCTTAAGCACAGTAATACACACATGATGTGACACACATAGATAAAGTGTGACAAAGTCCACCATAAATAAAATCTGTTACATCAGACTTTCTCCTTCTGCCTTTTTCTGTTACATCTTGTCTGCATAACACACCACATCAGCTTCCACTGTAAACTGTGTGTTAGGATATGAATTTATGACACCCTAAAAATAAAGATAAACTCTATTCCATTAACAAAAACTTCACCAAACTGAATTCTGCTGGGAATAACTCTTCACCACATCACTGTGTTGTATAACACACACCTCAACAGAGACTTTCTATTACTACAACAGGGCAGCAATTACTCTTTTCAGCGCAGTAATTAGCCTGCTGCGCTGAAAGATTGGTTCAGTTTAACAAAAATTAGTGTATTTGACAAGTATGAAAAAAATGTGTTCTTAAAAGCCTTAAAAAAAAAAGCAAGCGAGTAAAAGACTGACTTCTCTTGGAAACGCTGCTCTTTCGTGACGGTGACTGCAGGTGGTTAGAGCACCAAGCACCAAAATGAATAATTAAACATAAATAAAAGATGTATTAAACACATTATCCACAGTTTACAAAAAGCTGCCTCAATGATAAGCACTTTTTGAGAATATTATCTACACTGCTGTATAAAGACTGATAGAAAATAGAAGTTAATCTAATCAGATCAAATCCACACTGGCAACCAGTGAAGCCAGGCTCACCCTGAGTGACAGCCTAAGTTGATAAGAATCACAGAGCCATGTACTGTATGAGGACTGCATGCGAGGTTAAGAGGGACCTTCTGAGGTCAAAGGCCAGACTTATCGTGATCTTTGGCATAGGCTTTGTGTTAATAACTACAGTGGATAGTCTGAAATCCAATTACAGAGAGCACGGGAGAGCACGTTCCTGGCTGAGCCTAGTGGAGACACCAGCTCTTATATCATCTGCTGCTGAAGTGACCAAATTAAAGATTGACATTTCTTGTCAGCTCTCAGAGAGTTAACTATCATGCAAAGTATGTGCTCTTTGTACAAAGTAATATAATGTAACAGACAACCTGTGCATCACTATAACTGCTTATATGCTAAACCTCATTAACAACAAAATGTATGGAATTATTTACAAATACTACTTCAATAAAGCCTGACTAACAGCTCCACAATATAACGTGTTAAAAAAGTTTCTTATTTGCTTCCTGGGGAACAGTAATATCCACTGACACCCAGCGGAGACATAGCAGGGGACCAGTCCAATGTTTGCAGACACTTCAGTGTGTGAGCTAAAGAAAACATGATTTCAGAAAACACTCATCCATGTCACACCAGCAGCAATCTGGGACCACACGGTCACTGACCCATCTGTCCCATGCATGCTGGAGCCTCGCTGTACCGCTCTCTGTGGCTGAGGGGGAGGAATAGTTTTGCATCAGCACCACCTCTGTAATTGCTGATGCAGGCAGCCCATTATGCATTCATAATGCATTCACCCACTGCAGTGTCAACTGTGCCACCTGCTGGATGCCCAGCGACGTGCATCACTTTGCACAGGGGCGTTTTCTTCCCATCGGGAGGTGGACACATGCCAAGTGAGGCAAATGGTAAAAATAGTTAGCGGATATTTCTCCAGCACTCCACCCTTTTTTATTATGAAGGGAGAGGAATACGTAATGAGTTTGTGATGATGACCAAAGGTTGGAGTGGCTTTTTATAAAGAGCTGTTTTCCGAATGTTAGCTGGCCAAAAACCGTTTAAGAAAATTAGAGGTTTACAGTGTGGCTGCTAACATGCAACACAAAGAAAGTCCTGCTATTGTGTCTTCTCATAATGGACCTATTATAATTTTGCCTCTTTTAATAATCTCTGTAGGAGCTGCTGGACATTCATGCTACACAAGGCTTGCCAAGAGCAATTCCTGAGTAGTAAAGCCTATTATCCATGGATGAAAGGTTTCTACTGTATTTGGCTCACCTATGGATCATCCATGTCTGGCCGTCCATTAATAACCTGGCTGGGGGACTATACACCTCACAGCTCTCATATCAGTGCAGATTAAGCACTTTTACCATTACGCACATGCGTTTTATAGACAGTGATTAGGGCTGTTTGATTTACAGTGTTATAGACAATTGCCTTGAGTGGTGAAGCCAGACTGAGGTCACATTTACAGTAAACAACTGCGGTTTGTGTTGATATACTGCACAGTTATCCATGGGATTAAAATTAGGATTGTAGGATGCCAGACAACCACGTGCGTACACACACACACATATACACGGGTAAATACTCTTAGCTACACACCCTATTCACTGGATGATGATTTGCAGATTTTTACAAATCTAACAGACACATAACATGATATTTGTAAAATACTGATACCAGAATGAACGCCCCAACTCTTTCGAATAGCATACACAGACCTGCCTTTCTATCTCTGGGTAATGACAAGCACTTCACGGGCTTGTTTCTATTTTAAAACACGTTACAAAACACAATGAGAACATTTTGAATAGCAATTCTGCGCAACCTTCTTCAAAGTGTATTTCAATCATGCCACATTAACATTCCTGTGTTGCAGCAGCTACCCTGACTACACAGAACAAATGTTTTCACTGTAACATTCATTCAACATTTTTTTTCCTTTTTGTGAGCATGTCAACAATTTGAAAACATAAAAACCACATTGTCTAAGCTACAATCAGGAAGCTTGGGTTGCTGACTTATTTTCATATTTCTCTGAAGTATCGTCAAACACTTGGTGACCTCTGGATGACATCAGTCGGGAGCAGAATCAGTGCCACTCACATTCAAAAGCAACTTGTGAAATAATGCAGCATCGCCTGCAGTGTGAAAACTGTGAACACATTGTTTCAGCTATTTAGGGTTGACGGTTCAACACTGATGAGGTTTCAGAAAAGGTTAAGGGTGAGTAAAATGAGGACTATTGTTCCTGCTAGTTTGAAAGTCTTGCAACTTTTTTTTACAGAAGACTTTTTCCAGTGCAAAAATTGAAAGCAGCAGTCAAATGACCCAGGCTTGGCCTCACTTAATATGAGCAGCTTCTGACTGTCACTGTCACCGTTTGATTGATCTTAGCCGCCACTAAAGGAATGAAATGGCTAACATAAGCCTTGACCTCTGTGATCTTTGATCTGGGGTCAGTTTGCAGACACAAAGCTTCCTTGAACCTTAGCTATAAGTCAAAATCAAACTTTCACTCCAAAACAGGAGTTGCTGCTCCATGCAGTATTTGCAACCAACTAAGTACCAAGCAATGATGAGTTTTTACTACTGTGCCTGGCATGCAGTCAGAGAATACATAAGGTCTGAAAATCTCGATTTGTCCTCATGCCCATGTTGTAATCCTGATGTAAGCCAGCATGTTGCTTCCTCATGTACTGTTACTTGGCAAAATGCAGCAGGTCTGCCCTTGCATATGGGTTTGCATTATATAACTATGGAGAGGACGGTGATTAATTTCCTGACTTTTTTTGCAGAAACACTTTTTGGCGTTGGGGAGTTGGGGTTGCGTAACTCACGCGCAGGAGCTCTACACACAGGTCAGATGTGGAAAGTCTCGACAGGTCACCGTCATCCAATTAAAATGAAGTAATCTTTGAGCAGCAACTAATCAATTCACTTTGAGACACCTACTCGCAAACGATATGCAAAGCAGAGCAGCCAAACTGCAATACAGGACCAAAACAACAGCTTCTCATGGTGTTAACAAACAACTGTTGGAGGGAGGACAAGCAGAGGAGATGGAACAAGACGGAGGATAATAAAATGAAATGTAACTTCAATTAAAAGTGTCTAAAAGAAGAACGATGTACTTCCTGTAAATCCATGCATTTTACTCATTGATTAAGTAATCATCATTAACGCTGAGTGGTGTTGCAGTCAGCCACAGCTAGAATGGATGGCTGCAATGGGAGATGAGTAAAAGATGTTTCAAACAGGTGCATATTTACTCCTGTCCTACCTGTAGCGACCTCGTTCAGCCTCTCACTCAGATAATATTCATTTGGGTCGAGGTAGGGCAGCTGCTCCATGTATTGTTTAGGAATAAGGTACAGGACCTCGGCCACATGCCCATCCTCAATGATGGACATGCGCTTGACTGAGCTCTTGCGCTTCACCCGGACACGGTCGACATTGTGGCTGCGGCTGGAGCTGCACAGCTTGCCCAGGCTGTTGAGATTCGGCAAAGTGGGCATGGCGCCCTGCTTCCCTTTGACTGTCCCACAGGGATGGGTGAAGCACTGGAGGTAGATGTCAGCCAGGGTCAGGCTTAGACCCGATCTAAAATCCGGTCCCCTTTGGACATCAAGAACATGAGGTGTTCATAGAGGCACAAAATGGAAACAAAGGAGCCAGAGCTTGGTGGGCGACTTCGCGGCAGCTCATCATAAAGTCATGGCAAAATCCAATGAGGCCTCCAGTGGAAACTCCTCCTATCTCGATCCCTCCACCTGTCACTTCAGATCTGCAGTGGATGTAAGACGGGGAGCGCTAATGTCCACCTTGAGGTGGGGACGCCGAACGGCAGGCAGCATTTATGACAAAGCACTCTGCTGCAGGTAGAGCAGAGTGAGAAACTGGGAAAGAAGCTTACACTATGAGTGTCTTCAGCCCAACCAGCCTAGTGCCTTAAGCAGCTTAGAGCTGACGTCGAGCCTATGATTATCTTCTGGGTGGGGTTAGGTGGCTCTGCATCAGGTTGGCCCAGTGTATGGTGGGAGTCTCTATACCTAATGTGACTCATGTGCATCCCAATCACTGCTCCGCTAAGTCACATATGTCCAAGGAGGAGATGAGGTTCTGTCAGACCTTTCAAAAGGCAAGCACGTCTTTTTTTTCTGTGTGCTACATTTTAGGTAAAAATAAGTCATTAAAGGAGCTGTGTGCGACATTCAGAACATTAATATAGAAGCAAACAACTATTTGCTATATAAAGACATAGTAGAGTAATGGCGTCCTGAGCAGAGAATTAAGTCATGCTCCCTCTGTATGTGTTGTAATCCGAGCTTCTCTGTACTTTGTTTTGGTTTCCGGTCCAGCTGAATGTGCATATTATTGCATGTGTGTATCCCACTGGCTGCACTGCACTCACCTGGTGGTTACTGGTGATAACGCTGCCCCAAACCACGGTGGCAGAACAAATGGCATCATCATGGAAGTGTAACACCCACCCATGGGTTCTCCCCCACATTATCACTTGCCTCTTTCATACATGCATTGCAAACCTGATATAAGCTAGGCATTACCTGGAGGGGCTGTATGTGAGAGCACAAATGTCCAAAACAGTTGGATCGGACATCAAATGGACGTTGGCCTGCCCTGTACAAAGTCAATTAAATGTCTGATTGAGCCCATGTGTGAATAGAGCAGGTAATTGTCTGGAGAATTCTCAGAGAGCAAGTGGCAAAACAAACATCTGAGGGTGAAAATGAAAATGTCTGGAGAGACTGGAGAGATGACGAGATTCGAGAACTTCTGTCACTAAGGGTCGAAGCCAAAATCTTCAGACATAACAGGGGTAAGTCAAGGCACGGTCAGACACTGCTGTTTGTGGCCAAATCACAAACTGGCTACATGACTGCGGTGTAATCCACGTCATATCCTGGCTCCTGCAACCAACCTAGGTGCCACCCTTCACCTAAACTACACGGAGTATTTTCAGTAGGTGAGAACATTTATGACACAGACAATTTCCTGTTGTGTGCCACATGTTTTAAAGGTAAAATCCGGACGATATCAAGATCTGTTTCTCCTGACATTCTCCTAACCTACTGTTAGCTCTGTCTGCACTGTTGTCCTTGTTGGCACTGCTCATGCTGCTAGCACTGCTATTGCAGGCTCAGCCACCTCCATGTTGAGAGCCGCATGCAGACAATGTCTTACTCATAGATATGCTCTGAATGTTGCACACAGCACCCTCAAACAACAAGATCCTCTTTGAGAGAACATTTTAGCAACATATTTTTATTTTATTACGTTCATAAAGTGAGTTTTTGTATGAATTTGCTTTACATTAAACTAATGGATGTGTATCAGTTTGCAGCACCACAGTGATCCAAGACATACTTTCAGGCTAGATTGCCTTGGGAGTCTGCCAGTCCTTTCCAAGGTCAACAGCCAGCAAGGTCATTTCACCAGCCAACAATTCAGAGACCCACTGTTAATCATCAGCAGGATCCTTCACAATAAAAGACACCATCAGCACTGAAGTGGAAACACCAGCAGTGACTCTCTATTATCAGCTGAAATCATGGGGTATTGGATTTTGGAGGATGTAACTTTGTAAGGAGACGTGTTCTGAGTTTTTAATCTTCAAACAGTCTAATGTTGGGATGAATTTGTATCTGCAAAGAGTCCCAGAGTGTTTCCTTGACAAGCCAAATCCGTATAACCCAACACAAAGCTATTGAATTTTTACAAGCGCTATTTCTTGAGTCAAAGATGCATTGACCTTCCTTGAAAATGTGAGTTCAGCGTGAGGTAAAATTTGAGTCATAAACATGTCCTGGTGGGAGGTGAAAAGCAGTAATGCAGAGGGAGAATCTGACCAAACTCTTCAAAAACAAGATAACCCCACATCATTGTTGTTTTAAACCAGCTGAAAACATGACGGTTTTTTAAACTGAAAAAACAGTGCTGTGATGATAGGACTGTCTCTTATACACACAGATTAATGACTGGAAGCATAAAACAGAAAAACCCTCCGTGACATCTCATATTCATCAAACAGATAAGGCTAATCACAGCTATCTACATTCTCCCAGGAAATTAAATAAATCACTGAGGTACGCAGGCATGATTGAAAGCACAGTAGACAATGACAAAGCACAAAATATCCTTTTAGTCTAGAGATATCGGGCTTGGCCTGCACTTCAAATTTAATGATTTTCTTCTCTGTCTGAGAGGGTGCACAGAGACAGGATGGCTGGAGCTTGGCTAACTTCTATTTACATCTACACAGTAATTAATGAATTTGACTTAATTCAGGACCCGCTTACAAGCTCGCTTTCATTCCCTCATCAGAAAGCCGGTGTTTAATTCCAGAGCAAAGATAAAGTGTGATAGTGAGGCATAAGCAAGAAGACGTACACTCTTACACCCACACATGCAGACACATGGACCTCAGGGTAGCTAAGGACATGCTATTCTGCTGCAGTGAGGCTCTGCCCTCCAATTGTCATCCCCTCTGTGGTAGCTTTGACACAACGACTCGCAGATCAACACATAACATGCTCGGGACACAAGACTGCTGTCCCCACACACAGAAAAATCAGCATCGCACACAAAATACATCCCAAACATTTTCATAGCCTCTGCCGTTTCCGCATCCTGCTTCACACTAGAAGAAACACACCCCCTCCTCTTCATCTGTCCCCCCCTCCCTGTCTTACCATCCAGTCCGAAGCAGGAGGTGATTTTTTGGGCGTAGTTGCAGAGCCCATCGTAGCCAGGCTCCTGCAACGCTGGATCCCTCTCCCCCATCTCTACACACTCCCACACACACCGTCCCGTCCGGCAGCTCTTTCACTCCTTCCTCTGCTCATCAATTATTCAGGCTTTTGCCAGGACACATGCATGCGCGCGCACACCCACCCTCATATTCGCACATACAGTATACACACACACACACACACACACACAGAGAAAAGTGCTGATGCAGAGGGTCGTGCTGTTGGAGCATGAGCAGCCCTCTCCAGTGGTCGGATAAGGATAAGGCATCAGATTAAGTTACTGCAGAGTGGTGCCGTGCCTCCTTTTCCATCCACCATTGATCATCCAGATTACACTGCAGTGTAACAGGTACAGTGGGCAGGATGTGCTAACCCTGCTCAAGGAAAGGGCGGGGCGGAGGAGGAGGTCAGAGCAGGGCAAGACTGAAGATGTACTGGGGACGACTTTCTTTGCTGCTAGACATTTAAAGCTATCCAGACATCCAGATGCAATGATTACTTTCACATCTGACTACTAGAAAAAAACTAACAGAAAACAGTCAAATCTATTGAAGATGGGGATGAAACAGCAGGAAAGTAACCCTCATTTTATTTAGGCTGACATAACTTTTTGTGCCTTGCATTCACGCTAATAAGAAATACTGATCTGCAAAGTTAAATAAAAATAAGTACAATTCAATATGACACCGTTTTAGAAAATAAAACCGTTTTTCTGCATATTGATTGCAATCACAGACCTAAACATTAACATCTTTGACACTGAAACCTTGCGGTGAACTCTGATTTATGTTGCTAAAAATCAGCTGACATTTTCATTAGCAAAAGAGGTAACATCTAAAATACATAAATTCAACACACTTCACAACAATGCCTCCAAAAATGTCCATAAAATCAGATATAAAATATGACATGCCAACTTAAACAAACAGCCCAGGAGTCGCTGAAAACTGAATGAACAACACTGGCCCACATATGTGAGAACTCTGCCGACCAACATGTTGTTTTAAGATTCTGCGGTGGAGCAGAGATAAATGGCTTAAATGGGCCGAGAGGAAAAATAAATTCACCCACATATTGATGTCCAAGCCAAACAGCAGAGAACCAATGGTAGCACCACAGCAAACTATAACAATAAATGACCAGATTGTGCTAAATTGCATAACTGTGGAAGGTTTTGAGGGGATTTCCCAGACCGAGAGGGAGAATGTGCTGTTGGAGAGATCTGATAAGAAATGCTTTGACACCCCTAAAATGCCACGACTGTGACGAACTTGAACAAAGGACTCAAGTAGTAGTAGTAGCAGTAGTACTACTACTACTAGTAGTAGTAGTAGTAGTAGTAGTAGTAGTAGTAGTAGCATGTGCTCTGTCAACATCCCCAGCTTAATAATTTTATTTAAAAACAAAGAAAATAAAGTTGAAGAAATAAAAAGAGAAATCACATTTAGAGATTGCAGACAAAAAGAAAGCAGTGTGGGAAATATGACGACACTGAAAGGTCCACATGGAGCAGTATGCCCGCAAGGGTGTACTATAAGGTGGGGTGACTAATGGAAGGGCATCAGTACCAAGGTAAGAGCTCGTGGCCTTGTGCTGATAAGAGGGATGGGGGGTTGGCGACTGCAAGACTGAGAGCACAGTAATGGCTGATGCTTGCTGGACAACTGGGGGAAGGGCTGGTAATCATAAATGTGTACTGGGAAACGAAAGTGGAGTCATTTGAGACATTTTTTAACTTCCTGTTTCTGTTTGAAGGAATATGTTTCAATCGGCTAACGTGTTTTAGAGCTTACCTAGATTGACTGCTTACAATAACAGTGTCATAATCACAGCCTGATCCTCCTGAAGGACAATGCAAATGGACTCTCCTCTCCAGTGCATCCATCCTGGAACCAAGACCCCCCTCCTCCCCCCAAAATTAAGAGACTTTTTCCCCCTATATGTATTGTTATAAAGACTGGATGCTAAAACATCTGCTATAATACAACATCCGTGTTGGCTGAACTTGCAACTATATATTGATATCATGAAGATAAAGGAGGATCACGGATAAAACTGTAGGCTGATCGGATATAAATAAATCAGATTAATCTGCTGGTTATTTCCACAGTTGTTTCTCCAGAGAATGTCAGAAAATCATTAATTTCTAAAGCCCAATGGGATGTCTTCAAATTGCTTGTTTTGGCCAACCAGCAGTCCACAGCCCAAATATATTACATTCACTATCTCAAAGGTGAAAGAAAAGCTGCTCATGCTCAGTTAGGAAAGGTGGACATGGAAAATGTTTGGCATTTTGATTGAAAATGACTTAAAAGATTGATAGATCATCAAAATGTTTTGTTGAAACATGGCAAAAATGTTGGGACATACACCTGATTCTCCACAATGTGTAAAAAAATATAAGAAGAAAATGTATTTCCACGATCCACAAAAAATAATCTGAATTATTATCAACACAAACACACTTAATGTCCTCTGGTTAATTATTGTGAAACATGGTGTGAGTTCTCGAGTGGAGAACTAGAGCCAGTCCATTGAAAAGGTATTGACTCAGCCTGGCCCATTACAAATATCTATTTAGTTTGATATTATTATGAAGACTGGTATTTTGTGCCAGTGTACCTGATTTATCTGTGATAATAAATTCATAACCTCACATTCATGTAACCAACACAGAGGTAATTGGCACAACTGGAGGAACTAAAGGCTGCAGGGGTCTCATGAATAATGATTGGCTGTTTGCAGGGACTTAAGCGGGCTAATCAGATCTATGTACCACAGGGGGACTGTCAAGCAAGCGGTGGGCTCTGAGCTCCATCGATCTCCAGCAGCAGCCATGGAGGAAAGGCAGGCCGCATCAGTGATGGAGGGAGTTCAAAGCCGGCTTGCTGCACAGGCTCAACTATACAGAATCTGAAGGGGAGTGACACTGTACAGCCTCTTTTTAAATGTTTTATCCAATAACAGGATTGGACCTGTCATGATGAATCAGATTTAATACAATGACCTTGAGGTCATGATATCACTGCAACTTCTCTGCTTCTATCCAGCTCTCAATTGGTCAGTCAGACCGCACAATCACAACATATATCAGGAACAGCTGGAGGCTCTTCATCTCTTCTGCCAGATGAGTCACCTGACACTTATCCACAAAGGCCCACCAGATGGGTACAAACATGCTCCACCTGCACTGTTTGCAGGTATACACAAGAAATGAAAACATCCTCTCCACTCAGACAGGTTGAGACTGTTGCATCACATCATAGTTTGTAGTTTTGCACCTGTTTCCAAAAAGATGGTACTTCCTGTCACCAAGTGCAGCGACCCTCAAATTCCACTACTCTACTGTACCACAGCCAATTAAGAACAAACATCATATGCTACAAGTCCTCCATCAACACTTTCAATTTAGGCAATTATAATGTGTGCATCCTCTAACTAATAATATGCATAATTCCTGATTAAGGATAATATCAAATGTTAAAAGAAACAGTAATCAAAGCAGGTTCATTATCACAGCTGGGATTTTTCTTAAAAGGTGTGATCTATTTATAGGCTGCAACAGAGTGTTCATATCAACAGAAGAAGTTGCAGGCTGTCTACAGAGGGCTGCAGCGGTGCAAGCTGTAGTTTCAGCTATGTACCGGTGTAACCTACTTACAATAACAGTGTCATTATCACAGCCTGAGCCTCCCGAAAGACGACGCCAATGGGCTCTCTCCTCCAGTGCATCCATCCTTGAACCGAGACCCCCCTCCTCCCCCCAAAATTAACAGACTTTTCCCCTCTATATGTATTGTTATGAAGGCTTCTGCGGCAAAAGATACTCACCTCTAGCAGACATGCCCGGTAGGTAGAGCCTCTCTTTTCTTTTCCCGAGATAACCCGGAGGAGATGCCCCGGTGCAGCCTTGCAGGAGAGAGAAACAGACCGGTTGACAGCCTGATATTATCTGTATTTAAAGTTTTCGGCTGTCATTTAATGGGATTAAACGCAGGGAAGCAAACAGCCTGCGAGATTTGGTAGACTAGGCTAGACTGCGCGATGGAGAGAGCACTTTCCAGCGACAGGGCGTGTCCTGGAACAGACAGCATCCTTCTTATTTTCCAACAAGTTTATGTCCATATTTGAACATAATATCACAGAATTATGGAGTTACAAATTAGATCATTCTTGAAATTCCTCGCCTGCAGCTGCTGTCGGATCGCCTACACGTTAAACCGGCTAGCCTACTTTTTTTTGGTGTGGGATGACTGTGCTGTTCTGGACGTGGTAGTTGGGCTAAATCACAAAGTTGACAGGCACTCTGGAGCAATGCATGTTGTTTTTATTTATTTTATTTTTATTTGTAATAAATCCGGCCACTTTAAGCGAAATATAGGGCGATCTATTCATCACGTGGACACCTTAACTTTACCCCAACAGCGGTGACACTGTAAGCAACTAAAACCTTAGCTCTGTGTTGGAAAATCACTGCAATATTAGAGAAATAGCTCACATCTGTGCACATTACAGGATGTGGGAGCATGATCAATTGATTTTACAGCTCGCCGGATCTTTTCCATATTGCCTAACATATATTGCTTGATTATCGGAATCCAATACTTGCTTTTATATTTAAAGTGGGCTCATTGATTGTTGTTTCCAAGCTGAACATATTGATCTCTCATTGACTGTATTGGCTGCTGTCTTCATTTGTATGCACTGATCGTTGTCAGTAACTAGGCTATAAGCCGATGCCTTGTGTGCCTGCGCCCCCTGGTGGCTTACAGCAGCAGCGTTTGGCGAGGGAAGTGCCACCGTGTCCAAAGTGAGCATACGTTACTTGAGTCTGTAGACGTCTTGTTTACAGTGTCTGTGCCAGGCCTGTGAAGACCCGTGGCCAGCAACGTGTTACGGTTTTATTGCTTACCTTTATTCTTTCGTTACAAGGGTCATTGTATGAAACCTCCAATCTGGATCGAGGCGGTAGCAACAGGAAGAAGAAGATAGAGGAATTCTCTAGGTCTTCTCGGGAGAAACTGGTCCAGTCGAAGAACAAAATGTTCTCCAAATTTACGTCCATTCTTCAGCACGCTGTGGAAGCGGTGAGTCTTTTACCCAGAGCATCTATTTACCCACTAGCTTGCCTTTTGTGTCGTATGTTTTGGTTGAAAGGGGCCTCTGGTCGCCCAGACATCACATATCATAACGTCAGCATTAGGGGTACGTTGCTAACTAGCGAGCTAACTAATTAGCCTAAGCTAATGTTAGCGTTTTGTGTTTGTCCTGTCAATTTGTTTGTTCGGGTTATTGATAATATGTCTGTCGGTGCCTTTATTTGTCTGTTCGTTAATATTACTAACACATTTCCCTACTGCCATTTCCCTCGTTGCAGCAAGTCATTTGTGTTTAAGGTAGTTTGGTCGGCTGAGCTAGTTAGCCGCTAACGCTAGCCCAAATAAGCTAAAGTAACGCCGTAGCTAACGTTAGTTTCAGACAGCGGGATCTTATCATGAGGAGTGGTGTCGAAACGACTGGGCAGCCTTGTTTGATATTGCGCAAACGTTTTAACATTGATTAAATGGGAAGTCCGTGGGTTTACTCGTACATATATTTTTGAAAGCCTAATCTGATAGGTTAGCAAGCCAGTTAGCTAGCGCTAACTAGCTAGAAACCAGTAATAACCTGCCTGTAAACTGCTCTCAAGCTGCCTCACGTTAAGGGATTCAGACAATAGACGTTTGGCAGGTGGCCCAAAATAAACACTTTTGACTTTTAGCGTTATGTTTGTTTGTTAAGTCATCATTCTATTATGTATCTTGAAGAGGATAGGACCCATTACCAGTGTAAACATTCCTGTCAATCAGAAGTGAAAGCTAAACCCTTTGATTATTAGCCTTTTAAAAACTTATGGGCTGTGTCTTTGATCACAACACATTGATCAAAGTCATCATGTAGTGGCACATTAGACCCATTAAGAAGATCTTATTTAAAGCTCAAAGACTCTGCTAAAAGACAAACGTTTCTTAGAGCAAACGAGCCTTCTCAGTTTCTGTTTGAACTCCATTTGAAAGTGAGTGAAGCATGTAAACATGTTGCTATGATGATTAGTGGTGAATCTTGTGGCCACCAGTGTAAACATACATTATGCATAATGTTTGCAATTTTTCCTTTCCAGCTTGCCCCGTCGCTGCCCTTGCAGGAGGACTTTGTCTATCACTGGAAGGCCATTACACATTATTACATTGAGACTTCTGGTAAGAAAAGTCTGAACAAATATGGTAACTGTTGTTATGGTCATGACGTCCCCAGAGGCTGATTGTTCTGCAGGCTGCCATTAAAGTTATGTGTTTGTATCAATGGCACCGGTGTAAAGTTGAGTACAATGACAGGAAACTAGGCTAGTTCATGAGCTGTTCATACAGTATGTGACTGTAGTACAGTTATAGATATCAGTGTATTCACTATTGATTAGTCCACTTGTTACTGTCAGTATTCAGTATTTTAAAAGATGATCAGTGTACATTACTACTTACCAGATCCAAAAGCATTGCCTCAAATTTGTTTCATTTAAAAGCAAGCAAGTGCCAGCATTGTCAATCCTTGTCCAACAATCACATCACATTTTTTTCTCAATTACAACATTGGATTCCTACTCAAATTTCCTGTTGATCTACTAATTACTCATCTGCTCATTTAGCTCCACTTTATAGAAAAATGAACACTGCCAATGCCAAGGGAATGGTAATATGTTGAAAAAATCCAAATTAAATGGCATGCCCAATTGTATTGTATGCTGGAAATGCCATGGTGATTGTTTTGGCAATAGCCTTTAACAACTGTCTGGACAAAAGCTGCTTCAGACTGAGTGCTTCCTTAATGTGTGCCTTATTTGCCTGTGGGATCTGTGCAAGTAAAACCATACGCTCTGCATCTGTATCAGGTTGCATTTAAGATGTACTCAGTGGTTAAACCCAGTCATGTAAAGGCAATTTCCACTTGAACTACTTGCCGTCTAGTCTGTGTATATTTTGGGGCAGGAAAGTCTCCTTGTCTTATTCCTCACTGCAAAGCACGACAGTTTCTTTTCAGCAGTTTTCCCAGTTCGGCCAGTTTTACTACATTTACTCTGAGCAGCTGATGGGGGATTATCTGTACTTTGAGTATTATTTAGCTGAGCATGTTTTCGGGGCCATTTAATCACAGATTTTGCAGACTTGGGACTTAAGTGAACTTGATCTATTATTCTGAGGCCAGTCTTAACCAGCCTGACCTTCATCAGTTCACATGATTACTAATTTAAGAAGTTATTTGATCATTTTTGATAAAAGCTGTTGATGTGATGTATCTTACCATATTTTTTGCCATTGTGTGCTTTGTTACATTCATCACAACGTACATGTCCTATCTTGTTATTGAATTCACCAACCCACACCTGTTAACTTGTGCATAATTGTTGGCAAACAAAGATGGCAAATGAAGATAGCATACTCAGCCCACTGTTAACACTAACTGACCTAGGCCTCCTTGCCCTGAATAATCATTTGACTAAAAATGTAAAAGCTTTTTGAAATTTGAAATATTTTAATTAGGTGTCAGTGCAACATTCATTGACTTGATGTGCCCCCCCCCCTCATGCACAGCATTATATATTATTTATCACTATTTGCCAGCAGTCATTCTGTCACATGCAGCCTTGTGGGAAAGTCTCATTCTTTTCTGTCATGCTCCCTTCACTTATTGGGTTTTGCTGATGTGTAAACACAGTGTTGTCAGTAACTCACCACGTTATGCATGTGCTTCACAATAAATATATGTACATGTAAAACCAGTGATAGGATTTTACTGTGAAGCCACCCTAGGAAAGTCCTCACAAAGCCAGCGCTATCAAAATTTAGCAGTTTTTTAAAGGCTTAGTTGATCAGAAAATAAAATGGACTGGGTTACATCATAACTATTTACTTTTTGCATCTGGATTAAAGACAGCACCACACAAGAGCTATATAGGTTTAATAGTTATGTTTCTGTTTGTGGGCAGAAAATGAAAAGAATGTAGGAGATGAAAAACCTGCAGAGACGAAGTAGTTAAATTATGGCTGCAGAAGCTTTTTACACTTCAGGCAAACCTAAAACGTCCAACATGCTGTCAAAATAAGCATGGTCTTTTTCCTTATGTTTATATCTTTAGGACAAACATAGGTTCTCACATGTGTCTGTGTTTTCCCATTTTAGATGACAAAGCTCCAGTCACAGACACCAACATCCCATCCCACCTGGAACAGATGCTGGACATCCTGACCCAGGAGGAGGGCGAAAGGGAGTCTGGAGAGACAGGACCCTGCATGGAGTATCTCCTACATCATAAGATCCTGGAGACTCTCTACACTTTGGGCAAGGCAGATGTAAGGCAGTCATGCTTTGGTAACTACATGAATTATACCTCCAGGAAAACATACATATGACCATATGGTGCCCATATGTATATGTGATATTGGATGAAATCTAGTGGAAATCAAGGTTGAGAATTAAATGTGGGAACTGAGCCCATGAAGGTTGGGGGGCTGGACGCAATATTGAGTGTGCAGTCAGTTTCCGCACTGTGAGGTGCGTCTCCACGTGCGTCTCCACGCAACTGGTATTAAATCATTCTTATACATTGCATTTGTATGATTTCCCACCAGTGTCCTCCAGGGATGAAGCAGCAGGTGCTCACCTTCTACACAAAGCTGCTAGCACACATTCGTCAACCTCTCCTGCCACACATCAATGTCCACAGACCTGTACAGGTGAGAAGTGACACAGCCTGGATTTCAGTGTATTTCTGAAAGTCCTTCTCCTCAAAATAACCGACAGGTTATGTAACTTATGCAAAACTTTTTTTCCCTCCTGTGGCTGTGACATTCCTCTGTCAGAAACTGATCCGTCTGTGTGGGGAGGTGCTAGCTGCTCCTACAGAAAACGAAGAGATTCAGTTCCTTTGTATAGTGTGTGCCAAACTGAAGCAGGACCCATACCTTGTTAACTTCTTTCTAGAGGTGAGTAACTATGACACCAGGAAGGAAAAAGTTGAGCAGCACATACATAAATATTTATCTGTATATATTACTAGCAAAAGTAAGAGCCTTGCAGGATTTTAAGCACACAACTAAAAGAATATCTTTATATATTTGTGATGTTATTTTTAGAACAAGTCAAAGAGACCTGAGACAAAGAGTCCTGGAGAGACAGAGGCGGTGAAGGAGAATGTGTCGGCCCCAGACACTGGTCAGTCTCCGGCAGAGGAACAGGCCGACCACCCAGAGGAGCCTCAGGCTGCAGCTGCTGCTTCCACCTCTAGTCCAACCAGTAACAACAACAACAGCAACAATTACAATCTTGTCACCTCGCTGCTCAACCTCACAAAGAGCCCTGTAAGTCATTTCCATGCAAGCCGTTTTGCTTGATTTACTGCAAGTTATTTATGTCTGTATGAGCCGAATATATTTATGAGTTGTATCCTTTTCCCCTGCTCAGGATGGCAGGATAGTAGTAAAGGCATGTGAGGGCCTGATGCTGCTGGTCAGTTTACCAGAGCCTGCAGCTGCCAAGTGTTTGACTGAAAACACTGAGCTCTGTGAGCTCCTGACTGACAGGCTGGTGTCCTTCTATAAAGCCCTGCCACAGTCCATGGACCCCTTGGACATTGAGACAGTGGAGTCGGTCAACTGGGGGTAAATATCTTTATAGTGTTTACTTTCTATTGCCACATATTTAATGACTTGTTAACACCATCATCTGAAGTTTTTTGATTTAATTTGACTTCGTAGGCAGCCCTTAAATAGTGTGAGATGCTATTTTCAGTAGATAAGTTTGCAGAGTTTCATCAAACCTTTAATATTTCTATCTTTTTCCGTCTCCTTCTCTTTCAGTCTGGACGTTTATAACCTGAAAGAGGATGCTGCTGTGTTCACAGGGAAGAGGGCTCTCATCTCTTTCCTGTCCTGGCTAGATTACTGTGACCAGCTCATCAAGGAGGCTCAGAAGGTCCTTAACCAGTTCTGACTCACAGTGATTTGATGTGTCATATTGTAGTCAGAATTGACAGAATAAAAGAGCTTGAAGTTGTTTTTGTATCTGAGAGCCACAGAAGGCTGAAGTACAGTTTTGTTTTTCTTCGCTGTCTTCCAGTCAGCAGCTGCAGTGATGGCAAAAGCAGTGAGAGAAAGATTCTTCGTGTCTGTCATGGAGCCACAGCTTATGCAGACGTAAGTCTCGCTTTGAATCATCAATCAATCATCCTTGATTGATATTCCTCGTCTTGTCAGTGTGTTATGTGTCGTGACTGCTCATTTACACATCGTGTGTGTGTGTGTGGGTGCACACAGGTCGGAGGTAGGCATCCTGACCTCCACAGCCCTGCTGAACAGGATCATCCGGCAGGTGACATCAGAGGCTCTGCTGCAGGAGATGATTTACTTCCTGCTGGGAGAGGAGAGAGAGCCCGAGACTCCAGCCACTATGGCTCAGAATCCACTCAGACACAGACTCATCGAGCACTGTGACCATCTGTCAGACGAGGTTCTTATCACATCATTATTCAGGACGTACCCTAATGAATGTACCTTTATCATCGTTTGTGTCTGGCTGATCAGGTTCATTCAGGCCTCCTTTTTTCACCCATTCTATTATTATTTCACTATTAATGTGCTTCAGAATGAAAATCACGAATCTGTAATTTCTTTTACTTATTTGATATTCAAAAGTACAAATGGCCATCTGCCCTTCAAGGATTCTGAGTTAGTGAATCATACGATTAACGAAAAGCACATGAATTTTAATTAGTGTCTGAGCTGTTGCACACATTTTCATCACACAAAAGAGAGATGAATCATCTCTTTGATGTTTGTAACAGCGACTGCCTACTTTTCTTTTCTTTTTTTTGTTGTTGTTGTCAGCGAGCAAATCCTTTGCATGTTACTCTGGGTTTTTAGTCGGAGCTAAGCCTCACTCCTCCTCCTGTGTCTCCAGATCAGCATCATGACACTGCGGCTATTTGAGCAGCTGATCCAGAAGCCCAACCAACACATCCTGCACAGCTTGGTGCTGCGAAGCCTGGAGGAGAGGAACTACCTGGAGAACAAACCACAGGAGGAGCGGGAGCCCCTGGAGAACGGGCAGCCCCATGATGCCGTGTAAGGACCTGCCTCAGACCTAAGACCTCCCTGAGCTGACATAAAAAAAAATCCTGGAAGATCATCGGCACAAACACACAGCAGTGGAAATAAAGTGAATGCATCAACTAGCTGTGTTTTTCAGATGTGCCAACAATTCAACTAAACTGTTCCTTATTGCGTGTGTCAATCTGTTTTACCCACTGTCACTGTCAGTGCAGAATGCATGTCAGCCACTGATAAACGATCAGATCTTGGAGATACATAGATGTTATTGCTCTATACAGATGCTGCTTTATATGGCGTTTAAGTTTTCTTGCAAAGGAATTACATCACCAAATGCAGCACTGTAACACAAGGTTTACATGTAGAGTGTGAGATAAGTTCATAAAAGAGCTGAAGAATGTCAGTGACTTTAATACACCTGCAGACATATTGCAAACATACTGCCAGAAAAAGTAAACGCAATAAATTTCTATGCAGACATGCATTCACTTCCCTCATTACATGACAGATTTTGAATGTGCCAGGCAAGCTCACAGAGCACTAATGTGCTGTCACCACCCTGAAAAACCATATATTTCCCCCTGTTTAACTACACACGAGTACTGACAACATGGACTTCTCATTTTTATACCAGAATGGAGATGAGAAATTAAAATAGCTGACATGATTTATGCATCATGTTGAGAGATGCAGAAAAACAAAATGAAAAATGAACATCTTCTGTTACTTGTTCAGTAGTGCTTGTCAGAATCAGATGATGTTGTCATTCATATCAACGTGTTCTTTCTACAGAGACCTCGAGGAGGACCCACTGTTTGGCGATGACCTTTCTCCAGACAGCAGGCTGTCTGGTTCTGATTGGCTCAGCTCCTCTCCACCACAGAGTCCGGACCACTCAAAGTCTGACGGAAAGACAGAGGTCCACAAGATTGTCAACAGGTACACCGTCTGCTCCTGATACGACAAACACTGAGTGGAGTCTGGTTCAATTTTGTTAAGTTTAACTTAAATTCTGTTGCCCGCAGTTTCCTGTGTTTGGTGCCCGATGAGGCGAAGTCGTCGTATCATGTCGAAGGCACAGGCTATGACACCTACCTCAGAGATGCACACAGACAGGTAAGGCTCATTCAAGGTGACATTCTGGTTTTGGGTTTCTTTCTATGTCATCAGCCATTAAACTAATTGCTGAGGCAATGGATACTGTTGCTCATGAGTTCTCTATGTGTTGCTAGTAGATGAGATGCTAAGTGAAGATGAATTGTTCTCCTCAGTTCAGGGACTATTGTGGGGTCTGCCAGCG
This sequence comes from Epinephelus moara, assembly GCF_006386435.1. NCBI lineage: Eukaryota > Metazoa > Chordata > Actinopteri > Perciformes > Serranidae > Epinephelus > Epinephelus moara. Next base: position 13,795,936 of record NC_065524.1, read on the forward strand.
GTGGGACTGGAGGGGAAATCCAAAGCCTTTTGAGAAGTGCAACTTGGAGAGTCCATTTTTCGAGGGCCACTTCCTGAAGGTTCTCTTCGACAGGATGGGTCGCATCCTGGATCAGGTCAGTTTGATCCACCAGAACAACCACATGCTGTAGTGTTGTATGTCATGTATATTTCATTTTTATAAATACCTGTTGCATTGTTTAAGCTCCACTCATCCACATAGCAACACCCACAGTAAAAGTGGCCTTTAGAAATCACAAATGCAGCCTCGGTTGTAATCAAATCTATGTTGCAAATAGAGCAGATAGCCTGCTGTTTATGGAGCACCACTTGAATCAAAATTCAGCTGCCTTTTAGTTGATGGAAATAAGTAGACATAATAAACTAAACAAAATAATCTTAACTGACAAGTTTCTGAGGCAACTTTTCGTGAGATAAGTCCTAAACTGTTTAATCTAGCCAGACACGAACAGCCAGACTCCAGTGAATAAATTAAGCTCTCTGCATCTAAATCAGCACAAAATGTTATTTAAGGTCAAACCAAGTAAGAGCAGTCGTTTCTGTTTATTGATTCTCACCAAAAACTCTTGTTTGTTTTTTAAGGAGCTGATCAGTTTCAACAGATTTTCACTCAGATCTAATGTTCCCACGCACCCAGAAGTTGTTATTCCTTTCTGCAGGAAAGCACTGTTCACTGCAATTTAGCGTAAATGAGGCCCACTAATGGAGAGAGGAGAGAAAAATGGGGAGATGATGCAAATGAGCTGCTGATTATGCAGACGGCTTTTATTTTTTGAAACATAAAAAACAAAAATAATGAGCTTTTGCCATAAACTCATTTGACAAATGATGTTAGATGGGAATTATGAAGATGACTAATAGCGATTCAGAAGCGAAATGCACTTCTTGGCAGCTCAAGGGTTTCTTGTAGCATTTAGGAAATCAAATCTAAAAGGGAGCACTGTATTAATGGATGAGCCCGTTAATAAAAGCTTCTGACTATTGTGGCAGTTATTTATTCATACAGTAGCACTTCTTCTACACTCAGGACATCTTCAGTTCACTCTAATAGTCAGTTTTATTTCCTGTGTAGTTTTAAATCTGATGTCCTCTCTGTCCTCCAGCCGTACGATGTCAACCTGCAGGTGACCGCTGTGCTGTCCAAACTGTCTTTGTTTCCACATCCTCACTTGCACGAGTACCTGCTGGACCCTTATATCAACCTGGCCCCTGGCTGCAGGTCCCTGTTCTCTGTCATCGTCAGGGTAAGATTCCCGTCTAGATTACAGTCATCGTCTTATCCATCATTGATAGCACACACTGCTGTGCCCAGAGCTTACAATCACTGTTATCTGCTTTGAGATTTCTTGCTTGTCTTGACTGTTTGATGTTGTATTTCAAACTGTGTGATGCAACAAATGATCATGTTGTAGACAAATGTTGGTCTTTATCTCATGCCAGCGGTTTGGATAGTGTAAGTGTTTCTGTGAGTCTCACTGCCAATCATCTTGAGAGCATGCTGCTACTTGACCTGCTTCTTACTGGAAGAACTACACCTCTGTATCTGTATCTGTTTTGCTTTGTGAGTCAGTCCAGCTACTTTGCTTTGAAATCAATCCCATCAGCTCACAGTGTAAATACGGTGCAGAGGCTGGTTGAAGCTGCTAATTTCTTTGTGGATGGTCTTGTTTATTTATGGTAATTACAGTAATGTCTCCAATGATACCCTTTTTCACCAAAATTAGCACGTATATGCAGTTTTTTTAAGCGTGGGAAAACCAACTAAAAATAGGCAATAGACTGCTTTCCCATTGCAAGTGTGTCTTTTGTGTTTCTTTTTTTCACTGGTGCGTCAGTGTCAAACAGGGTTAGTAAAGAGTAGAAAGCAGCGTGGAGTTCAGGGAAAATGTTACAGTGGTTACATAGTTTTTGTATCTGTTACTTATTCAGTCTCTGTTGCGAACTCAATGCCAACCTATTTGAAACGATGTTTGAGTGCTCCTCCGATGGAATTTGTGGCTGAGATGACAAAGTTGCAGAAGTAAGAAGAGAAAAGTAGTGTGTCATGTTTCCATCACTGCCGATGGGAGCTGAAGCAGATAAATACCCCTGACTACTATCAATCTAAAAATAAATACGACCTCACTTTGTGTCAATCACATTAGCACACTGAGTCCGAAACTTTCATCAGTCATTAAAATTGTCGGAACAGGTTCAATTTTCTGCGTTTTTTGCATCCGTGAGAAGCCTTTGAGTTGTTAAACCAAGAATCAGTGAAGAAAATGTGGCGGCGGGACACAGCTGTGACAAGACAGATGAACAAAGCACACAGAATCATTTAATAACTCAGATACTTTCAACAGGTCAGATAGTAATATTCAGGTGGATGATGATGACGAGGAGGAGGATATGGACCACACAGAATGCGGAGGGCAGAGTGGGAGGGCAGCTCTGCTCCTTCAGGCAGCTGTGGTGCTAAATGAACGACAGGGAGGGAGTGATGACAGCCAGATAAATGACTCTAGTGGAGAGAGGCAAAAGAGGAAATGTGTCTTTAAATTTTTATTGTGAATTTTCGCAATGAATAGAACAATAATACGCATCGCAATTAGTGTGCAAGGTCTGTGCGAATCAGAAAAAAATGGACTCATTGTGCAAAGGCCTTAATGATTTACAAATGTTGCACCTTTACCCAAAGTTGGAAGCAGTACTGTTGTGTTTTGCTTATTGCTTTGTGTTCTTGTATGTTTTAGGTGGTGGGAGATCTCATGTTAAGGATTCAGCGCATCCCAGACTTCACACCCAAACTGCTGCTTGTGAGAAAGAGATTATTAGGTCTGGAGCCAGAGGGTATCAAGTACGTACTTCCACTCAGTTCTGTGCTCTTATCCTCTGAGCTGACTTTTCGTATGGCATTTCTCACCTTCCTTCTATTCTTCCAGCATCGACCACATGACTCTGCTGGAGGGGGTGATCGTGCTGGAGGAATTCTGCAAAGAGCTGGCGGCCATCGCCTTCGTCAAATACCACGCAGCTGCTTCCTCCTCACCGTAATCATCTCGCTGTTGATCCATCTGCCTCGGCCAGGCAGACAGGTCAGGATTAAACTGGGCCTTTGGGGGTGTGGTGGTATCGGTGTCACAGGGTCGGCAACACATTACCACTAACTGCTCATCCCTGCAAGACTGTTAATGCCCACACGGACGGGTTCATCACTCCCCCTCTTCTGGCCTCTCGGGCTCCACTATCAAAAACTCTTTGGTCTTGTTTTTTGAGAAGGTCAGAGCACAGACACTGCCCAGCCAGCAGAGGAACAAGAGGAGGAGGATGGAGGTGCAGAGAGATGGTCACTGGACGTTTTTCAGCCTCTGCATTTTCTCTCACTGCCCCCTTCCCCTTCCCATCTTTCTTCCTCACCAGCCAAAAGATGATAACCCTGTAATTATTATGTCACGGAGAAACGATGTTTGTGTATTTATTTTCGGTCCCATCATCACCCATTTGTAAAGTCATTGCCTTAGTGTGGAATCGCACCTTTCAGTTACAGGAGATTGTTTCCTTTTGAAACATTTTTATCTGAACTCCTCATGTGTTGTCTATTTGAAGACAACAGGACAAGAGGCTGTAGAGAGAAAAAAGCCCACTACCTTCAACCCCTATATGTCCCTGTAGTTACATTCATACTGAAGTGTAGTATTTACGATACTGCACTCGTGTTTTAAATGCCAAGTCCTATTATTTATTTGCTTTCAGGTTGCCTTTTAAACTAATGTCATAATAAGATCTAATCAATATAAAACAGTCATATTGAGGACTGAATATCCACATGCTACTTTTTGTTTTCCTTGTTTGTCTTTAAGTGCTTGTGCTCTCAAAACTCATCTGTAATCATCACCACCCAAAGATGTCACCATCCATCACATGTTGTCTGTGAAATGGTGAATTTTGCACACGGACCTCATTGCATTGCACTTGTTACATTTTTCAAGTTTATTCATGCTTTGTTTGGGCGGGAGTTTGCTTTTAGGAAGTATCAAATTGGCATTTGTGGTAAGAGATATGTTTTTGATTCCGCATTAGTTTGTGTTCTCCACACCCAGTGTTGCATCTCTCACACACCAGTGTTTATTTTATCCAAGGGATACTGTGTTATTGTTTTTTTACACCATTTAAAATTCTCAATAATTAGTTCATTGTAAGCAGAGGAGCATACCTTTTGATTTTATTGACCTGTGTCTTAAATGCATCATTGACTGAGGATATACAGTAGCTTTTCCAGTTGCTTTTGACCCCTAAGACAAAGCTATGACTACATGTCTGAAAGTTGTGAACAGTTCAGACAGTTATTTGATTTCATCCAGTAATTCACCAACAAAGCAAATATCATAGGAAAGCCAAAAAAGAAACTTTTTGTAGCAAAAATACATCATCCTTCAATTTTGTGTACTATCTCGTGATCTCTTAATTTACCTGGAGACTTTGCAGGGGTTCAGAGCCCCAGTTTGGAAAGTGCTGGCTGACAGTATCCTCAGAGTTCTGAATTCCTCCATAGGTTATCACGACTTCCTTTGAGGTGTTGAGTTTACTAGCAGTATTACCTTTTCATGCTGATCTTTGATGAGGTGCTGTGTTTTGTTTGGTTGTATATTACCTGGATATTTCAGGGGGGTGTCTCTAACTTAAAAAATCACCTCGTACATCAGTGATTCATCACGTGAGATTTAAAAATAGTCTAAATCAAAATGCTACTTAATGTAACATTGGTTGTTGTGTTCCCAGTGTGAATGTTTCCATGATTGTTGAGCGCGCTTGGCGATGAGTTCGTTTGTATGTACTGTAATGGTTTATAACTGCGGCGGAGAATGGGCGGAGTCATTCATTGAAGCCATGAGTCCCTGGTCTTGAGCCTTGTTTTATTTTATTTTTTTCCCCCGTCTGTCTTCTGGTCCCACTCTGAACCCATCACTCGAGCACCTAAGCTACATTATGCAACTGCTTGCATGGAATCAGATTTGCACATTGTCTTTCTTCATCCTTGTTCATAATGTAAATATTACACCACAAAAAAAGCTTTTTGTTTTTCCAAATGTTTTCATAAACCAAAAAAGAAAAAAAATCTAGGATGTACCAGGAGTAACATTTCTATTTTAACGGGAAACTTTTTTTAAATTGTCAAATCATGCACATTTTTTAATCAACTATCTTTCCAACTTGTTCTGTACATTTGTATATTGTATGTGTACAATAGCAATAGAGATATACTACCTGGTGTAAATGCATGCTTATAGATTATTTTTCATCATTGAACGGGAGAAAAAAAAAAAAGGCAGTCCGGCCATCTGTGATGATTCCTAAGCTGTCAGCACTTTGTTGTTTGAAGACACTGACAGGGAGATATGATGCCTTACTTCACACTGTGTATCTCTGAGGACTCCTAGGATCGATGTGTATGGGGTTTCTGCTTCACTACCGTTTGTTGTGATCCTATTATGCCTATCTCTTGTGTTACATAGACTTTGTTTGGTTTGTGAACATGTACAGGACTCTGTGTAGTCAAAAAAATCTGATGCCAACTGATTGACGTCGTTTTCAGCTTCGACCAATCACTGTATCATGTCGCATTTGTTTATGTTAATCGCTGCTTTCCTCTGGTGTGAAATGGGACGAGTCTCATTATACTTCTTCTATCTCATGGCCAGTTTGATTTTGTGATTGTGCAATGCATAATTGAGACATTAAGGTAAGGTGCATGCTCACTCCTCCCGCCTCCCAATGCCTCACAGAGTTAATTGTAAGTGACACAGTCTCTCGGAGGCATTGGCTCATTTATTCCTAATCCGCTGTCTTCATTACAACACTGCTGTTAAACAATGTGTTAGGTTTCATTCAGGACAAATCTGGTTTCTTTAACATCCTCCGTCCCAATTAAAAAAAGTTCTTCAGCAGGAGACGTGGTCGTTCTTTGAACAGCTCACTGTGTTTCATCTTGTTTTTATTACAAAATGTCTGTACAACAAAACAAAAATACACAAAATAACCATTTCTTTCAACGACAAGGTGAAAACCAAAAATTCTGTTCAATAATCCCTCTTTTTAAAACCCACCAGATAATACAGGGGAATTGAATGTCTTTAACCTGTAAAGTTCCTATGCAAAACAACCCTGCAGGATGACATGACATCATGCACAGGAACAGACCAGAGAACACAGAGTGTGAAAATGACCTCTCATGCCAGTGAAAAACTGAACAGCAGTCAGCACGGGTACTTTATCCTCTGTCACATTCTCTTTGGCTTTAAGCCAGCGTGCTCAGTCATCCACCTAATTCTGCAGAAATGAGTCAAAAATCTCGCTCTCTGGGCACGGCAGAGTATGAAAAGTCAGGTGAGGTGGTCTGGAAATAAGTCAATCCTACATTTCCCTTGTCTAGCAGTGATTTAGAAATCAGCCATGGAAAAGAGGCACTATGGTGCAGAAAGAAGGCTCTCAGTCTAATAACTCTCATTCTCAATGATTGCTGAGGTACAAACTGAGGTTGCAGTCAGCTAGGGTCTTACAGTTGTAGATAAAGTAGTATATTAACATTTTAAAGCACCTGAAGTTACTTTTCCTAAATAAGAGATCCTTGTTTGTACAAAAATATCCATACTGTTGTAATAGCACAGCAGTGAGACCGCACTGAATAACATCGAGAGCTTCCATACAAGGAAACAATAATGCTTTGATTCAGTATTCAAGTGGAGTTTAGAGTGGTGCAAGAGTGAGCCCCAAAACCCGGAAGTGAGTTAGCATTTTAGCCCTCCCAGTTCCCTCGTCTCAAAGTCAACAGGTTCTTTGAATGGGGTTTAGTTAGATGTCTGAAATAAGGTCTGTGCTTAACACAAGCCTAAGAGACTAACGTTTTGTTCTAAGATGTAAAATACATCAATAAATACCCCATTTATGAATTTTGAAGCTTTTTTGTGTCATAAAAAAGATGGTGGCTAACAGGTGGCTAAATGAGACTACAGAACATCATCATATATAGCCTAATGCTAGCTTTTCAGTTCTGGTGATTGCATTTATGCTTCAAAAGTAATAAAAGTGGTGTTAATTTGTAAACATCATCTTGCTGATCAAAACCTGTAGGTATCATAATCCTGCAGTAATCCAAAATCTGATGAAAAGAATCCCACAGGCTCTGAAAGAAGGGGACCAGGGCGAAGCTAACTTCCACATCGGCCTAAAAAAATAACATCACCCCTGCAGCACTCTATTGAAGAGGAATTGCCAAGTAATATACAGTCTCTTGTTAAACAAGAAATCTGTGTCCTATGCCCTGACTCAGGTCAGTAATGGTATCACATAATTGAAGTTCTGCAGCCAAGTGGAGGCAGATCAGAGCGACAGGTGTACAATGATCGCATTTTAAACAACAAAATTCATCTGATGTCATGAAAACCTGTTTGGCACTCTCAGAAGAATCAAGTCGTGGCATTTAAAATAAGTGAACAAACTCAAGTCTGAAGTCACTGAAATATCACTTTTATATTTCCGTGTGTGACCACAGATGAAAATATAGATAGCATTATGCTAAAGGCTGAGATAACTGAAAATCATTCCCATCAGATTGTCATCGTTTTTAAGTTTCCACACAAAGAAAGTGCCAGATCAGGGCTTCATTAGAAAAACCTCACATGCAAAACTGATGATGTCACACTGAATGATCTTGCCATCAGCTGTTGCACTGAAACCTTCCCAGCAAAGTAAAGAATATGTGAACAGTAAATCATAAATATCTTATGTTTTACATGTTGTGACCGCGCTAATAGATCCTGTTACAAATGTCACAATAAAAAAGAAAACATCCAGCGTTCTTTCTCCATCTTGTAGTGAAAACTCCCAACAGCATGACAGTTTATCAACATATGATGGTGTATAAATTAATTTACATATACATGTAAATAATTCATCTTCTTTATGCAAATCATTTCCATGTACATACAAAACCACTACGTAAAAAACAACTACATGCCATCTCACAAACTAAACCAGGCTAAAAATACAAGTTATCAATTAAAAAAAAAAAAAAAACTATGTACATTTCCAAATGTCTCGCTCTCTTTTTTTTTTTTTTTAATAAGTCAATAAGCGTCTCCCCGCCAATTTACAAACCCCCAGATATGCGCGCACACACAGACACACGCTTGTGCACAAGTTTGCTCACACTGGAACATTCAGACAAACAAATGTCTCTTTGGCTGGTGTGAAGCTGTGGCACCTCGCAGTGTGTGTGTACATGTAATTACACATTTTCAAAAAAAACACACGCACACACACAAAAATAATAACACCATCTAACGGCATAGAAAATAGCTTCCGATGATGGATGTTGTGATATCTTTCCTATGCATCTGCGAATATATATATATATATATATATATATATTTATATATACCAAAACATACTGTATAAGGGTCAGCCACACATATGCCCTTGATTGTGTGTGTGTGTGTGTGTGTGTGTGTATATACTGTATGTACTTTAAAGTCACATTCAGAAGTGTGATGTGAAACTCTGTAGGAAGGCATCAATAAATAGAGATGTCAGTAAGTCTGTCTGTCTGTGTGTCCCTGGGTCTGCCGTGTTCAACAGCTCCAGCCGTCTGTCAGTCGCCCTTTGAGTTCTGTGCTGCGTCCAGGTTGACCACCTGGAGCTCCGTCAGGTTACTGCTGCTGCCGCTCGACTGCTGGCCAATCACCATCTGGAACACAACACAGCTACGTCAGGAGACGGAACAGAGAGCCAATCGCGTCATCACACAACACCCAGCACAGATGGAAGTCCTGCTACACTACATGCTGTTTGTCATAGGGTGGTGTTGTAAAAGATGCTGACGTTTTCTATAATATTTAACGTCTTTAATCTATGAAATCAGAATATGTGGAGCGCAATTTAGAAGGAAGGACTTTAACAGGTGCATATAATCAAAATACCTATATATTTTAAGCCAGTTTACAAAAAGGAACTCCCCGTGATTCACTGTAAGACTAGACTTTGTAAAGTGGATAAAAAAACATCCAAGTTTTGATTCCCATGCACTGCTACAGTGGTGTTTCGTTAAGTCTACTGCATGTGTACTTTGCTGAAAATCACAGATAAAACAAGCTGCCAGCTGATCATTCATACAAAAGAAGCAACAGGTGATGTTCCTGCGGCCTCTGTGTGCCAGTGCTCTGTTAGGATGCATTAGTGAGGTCACGTGGCATGCTGGTTGCATAGGGAATATGAGAGTTTCACTTGTAAAATGCAGATCTTGCCGTACTGGGTGTAGCTGCACCGCTGAGACGGGGATCTGCACCGTGCCTGGAGGTGCTGTGAGGAACACCTGAGGGACAGAACCTGGGAGAGGGAAGAAGAATTGCATTGTGTTTATTTGAAGTTATGCACAACCCAGTGGGCGGTGTGTGTGTGTGTGTGTGTGTGTGTGTCTGTGTGTGTGTGTGTGTGTCAAGCCTGTGTTGCTCACCTGTGTCTTGGGCCTGTGCGTGGGAAACCTGCATGGCCGAGGTGCCCTGGGAGAAGGCGTTGAGCACGGCCAGCCCCCCGTCAGCCAGCCCCGGCGTGGAGGCGTACATCACTGTGTGGGGGCTGGGGTACATCATGTGACCCGCGACAGATGTTGGCACTGACGAGGTGACGATGGTTGCTGGGAGACTCACTGTTGCTGGAAGAGAGAGCAGTAGGGAAGGGAGGAGGGAGAGAAAGTAAATGTCACACTGAGGGCAAAAGGTGTGTGCATACATTGGCCAGCAGATGGCGCTTAATATCTGTCAAAATTCAACTGCTCACTCCTACTTGTGCAGCGTGTAGTGGCACGATAACACTTTTCTCGAGGACACAGCTCATTCCAAACAGGAGCAGAAAGAAAAACACCACACAATATAATTTTCTTGAAAAATTGTGCAAAGTGCTGCCACTCATTCAGATGCTGTTATATTTGCACTTTTGGGCCAAACTAAAATTCTGATGGTGGGTTTGTACAAAAGTGAACTTCATAAAAGCTTGCATATCATTACATTTTAATTTTAGATTCTGCACTTGACATTTTTTGTGGTAAAATGGCAAAAATGGAGCTGATTCACCAATAAAACAAAAAAAATGACAGTTTTGCTTTTGGGTGTGACCTACCGGTGGAGTTTGTGGAGGTGTGGGAGATGTCCGGGCTGCTGTCACTGTTGGAGGTGGACTGGGTGTTGGGGTGGACCTGGATCGCCTGGAGCTGCTGGGGAACCCCCGCGCCTGGAGACACACAGAGGGCATACAGCCACTACAGTAAGTCATCAAACATCCCACACAGGGAATAGCGGGAGCTGCAGTATGGGGACTGCAGCAGTGGGGGTGGCATATGGTAGCACTGGCTGGCAGCAGATGGCGCTTAATATCTATCTCAATTCCAGGGCTAACTCCTACTTGAGCAGTGTGTAGTGGCAGAATAACACTGTTCTTGAGGACACAGCTCAATCAGGAGCAGAAAGAAAAACAGTGCATGTAGGAGGAATACAACACAACCTTATTCTTGTGGGACAGCAACACACAAGAGGACCTTGCTGCCACTCACTGAGATGAGATGCTGTTACATTTGCATATTTAGGCCAAACTAAAATTCTGATGGCGGGTTGCACACAGGTGAAACTTCATAAATGCTACTGTATGCCATCACGAGTCATGAATGTTGGCATATGGTAGCAGCAGCGGTAGAAGCAGCACTATTTGCTGAGGTAGAAGAAGTAGTTGTGCAAGTAGCATTAGTAATCATTAGGTGCATGATTATTAGTAGAGCAGAAGAGTTAGCATTAGCAGTCCTAGCAGCAGCAGCGGCAGCTTTATGGTGATGTGATTGTGATTAGTATAAAGCAGGCACAGTCGTGGCAGAGCAGGTCACCTGTGAGGGAGACAGCAGCAGGGAAGCGGAAGACAGCCTGCTGTCCCTGCTGTGGCTGTGGGGCGGCGGCCAGGGCCTGACCATGCTGCCCCTGGAGGGCCAGGGAGTGCTGCTGCAGCTGGCTCAGAGGAATGGTGGGGGTGCCGGGGGGGAGAGGAGTGCCTGCTGGAGGGGCACACACACACACACACACACACACACACACACACACACACACACAGAGGGGGGTTGAGACTGAGTGCGAAAGGATAGCACAGCTTGAAAAAGTGCTAATTGTACAGGTGAACGCCCTGTTTAGCTAGTGATGCAAAGTTGACATTTTTTACTTATGTTATACATTATCAAACATTTAATATTATTTATCCACCTGGCAAGTTCTGTAATTGGGTAGATAACATGACTGTTGCACAACAAAGCAAGCGGCAATGAAGGATCTTAATTTTAAAGTAGAGGTGGACGATATGGCCAAAATCGTCTATCATGGTATATGTAATATTATATCACAGTAACAATATATATCATGATACAGTCATTGTACTGTAAATCCAATTAAGAGATGGTTGGGTAATAGCCTGAGAGACAACAATGAAAAAAACTGCCTCACACTGGACACCACTTGAGTAAAAATAAAGTTAATAGAATTAATCAACTCTAAAATTCATTCAAAATTAAAGGCTAAAGGCTCCTGGGAAAAATTATTTTAAGTGTTACAGGTTTCTGTATTTACAACTTCGCTCTCGTCCGTCACATCTGTACAAATAGTGCTACCTTGTGAGAGAGCCGGATTCGCAAGATTGCAAGAATCATGAGAATCACGAGAATCCAGCCATGATATGCTACGTAGCCTGCCCCGTGAATGTGAATTTGCATTTCCAAGGAGAGCAAAGGAATGACCCGCCCTACTCTCCCACTGATTGGCTAAAACTGGTTGCCTTTGTTGGTTGGATTGGTTAGGTTTAGGCAAGAGGAGTGCGACTGGTAGGACCCTACAATACCAGAGTGACGACACTTCCATTGACTCCTGTGGTATGCTTAAGTTAAGCTGCACACCCCCTCTAGTGGGGCATGAAGGCATTACCTTTCCGACCAGAAAACCCATTCACTTACAGTATGTCTGACGCGCACCTGCTTGTAGGTTGATGAAAACGGCCTTGTTTTTACTTTTATTTGTCTTGGTCATATTAAGTCATGCTTATAATTTGTTTATTTCAAAATGTAGAGAGTAACATTATGGTAGACAACTGTTTTTTTTTTTTTAACCTGTAAATGGGTCACCGATGCTCCTTTTACAGTAGATTATGGTTGATTATGGCTAAAGTATACTTGCTGCACGAAATGCGTGCGCATGCACTTTTCGTGCACGTTTGGCTGCCACGCGTATTTTGCGGTCATTTGGCGCGTAGACCGCACACTTTGCTGCGAGGTAGCGTGACGCGTACGCGAGATGCAATATTGACATGAACACTAGAGGCACTCGTGCGAAGTATACCTAGAGACTGTGAATGTGAGGTCGGAGGTCATCACAATGGCATCGAAAGCATCGACGAACATGCGGAAATATTCCCTGTGCTTTTCCTCATTGATTGCTCGCATGGGTAAAACAAGGGAAACAAACTCCCCATGTGATTGGTTAAGGGGCCGCACATACTATCTCCGATGGCGGCGGAGACGACGCCTTTTCCTCTGCCGAGATCTTAACAGCAATAAAATTATGATCTCCCCTTCATCGAGAGTGTCCATGTTTGTGTTTATCCGGACATACACTGTCATTGCCTTCTTCGCTTTTCGTGACCTCTGTGTCTGAGTGCTGCGGTCTGCCCCTAGCGGAGACCACCAGTATCAGGCGTTTTGGCTGCATCGACGAACGTCCGTGCTGCAGCAAGTATACAAACAGGTGCAGCACACCGTGTACACGTAGGTTTGGCCACGCAGCAAGTATACTTCTTGCTTTATGCTTTTAGGTTTGCTTGACTTTGGAAATGCACAAGAATTCCTGGTCGGCAGCAATGCAGCAAGACTGAGGTTCAGTCAGTTCTTGGTCGGATACAACGTGCTATCCCGCCACTAGAGGGCACGTGACCAACTTTCCGCTTGACCAACATGTGTCGCTATTCTGGTATTGTAGGGTCCTAGGGTAACAATGTTGGGGTAAGCCAATCAGAGGCAAAGTAAGGCAGAGGGGGGCGGGTCATGTCTTCGCTATCCTGGAAACGCAAATTCGCACCCTAGTTAGCTCTCGTGGTAGAAATGGTATTACCATATCTCCTCCAGCAGTGATTACCTTTCTACTGTCACGTTATAAAGTATCATATTGCTCAACCGTATTACAAGTAGCACACTGTGAAAAAAACAGGGACCCAATTGTAAAAACATTTCTCCGTAGCGCAACTATTGGTCAAAAACTCCCACACACAGGGTACCTTTAAGTTGATGTTACATTAAAAACATCACCATAAAGTTGAATGTTTTTACAAAAAGGTCAGTGAAAATAATGCTAACATTCAACACTACATACGGTAGATTCAATACGTACGTGGTTGCTTAGTCAAGTGACGCCTACTGTATGACTGTATGAAGTGGTGATTAAGCAGTTGGCTGCCACCTTGACATTTAATTCTTTTCAAATGGTGCGCGATTTGTTTCATTTGCTTATTATCAAAGTGTTTTCTTCAACAAATGGCAGATATTTCATTTCAGAACATGACTCTGGAGTTACACCCTCACATTTGGTCACATGCTCCATAAACAGTTGCTGCAGTAGGGTGGGCAGGCCGTTTCAAGCTGTCAACTGAGGAGGTTTTAGTGTGGGAGGGTGTGTTGTTCCACCTGGCACTGCTGCTATGTGCCAGACAGGTGGTGAAGAGGAGAGAGGGAGAGAGAGAGAGAGAGGGTGGAAAAAAGAGAAAAAGAGAGAAGGTTGGAGAGGGAGGAGAAAGATGGAAAAAGAAAAAAAGGGGAGGGGGGACAGAGACATGGCTGTCTTTCAGCTGTCAGTCATAATAACACACAGGATCTACTAGTGGTCATGGTGTCTGTTCAGTTGTGGCAGGCAACCAACACACTGCAACAACTAGCTTGTGACATTGCTGCAAGTACTTAGAAAATACAACACAGCCGAGCACAGGGCCTGTTCTGCTTCACAGCTGCAACACACACTCCTGTCTACATGTTAACAACAACAACAACAACATACACTGTAGTAAAGAGTGCACCTAAATGTCAACCAGCCTCTTTCAGTCCAAACAAATATTCCACAGCGCTGAGCTTCTTAAACAGATAAGATAATATCTAATTAAAATATTGTGATATTTAAGTATTCATGATGTCATTTGGGAAACTGTGACCTCTTGGCATCCCCTGGCTCCACTTTGAGGCCCCAGTATTTCCCAGCACATTGACCATGAAAAGGAAGTGAACTGAATAATTACTGGGGAAAAGCCAATTTGGAAACATTTCAGGGATCCCCAAATCAGAGCCTGTCGTCCCAAACTCCTCATTGAGTTGGTACGGTAGAGGTCCCTTGTGTTTAAGAGTGTGTCTGTGAAGTCCCCTTTAATGAAGGGTCATGTCTAGTTCAGGACCACTCTGTCACAAAGCTCCGGCTCCACAAAGTACGTCTCAATTATAATTTCAGCACAAGCCACCGATCCTTCATTGAATATTCATGACTAATTATGGGCCATGTTCGTCATCCCTCATTGCCAGGTCTATTGTGTCCCTCTCACCTAATTATTCCTGTCCCCAAGTGACAATCAAAGGCAGGGCCCGTCGCCAATAGACGTGGCTTTCCTGGATACTGAGGGCTTTGTAAAAACCAGAGGCCACTGAGTGCTGATGACTGGATATGAAGGGCTGTTGTGTGAGGTAAACAGCTTGAAGAGAGAGAGGCACGACCACCCCGAGATGGCTGAGGTCACGGCACAGTGCCATTCAAATTCTAATCAGCTAATAAGCTAGACAACACAGTGACATTAACAAAACATGAAGCCTGCAGAAGCATCAGTTCAAAAGGATGAGGTTAAGATAAACAAACCATAAAGAATATAATTAAGAATTGTAATAATTAAGAATTCAGACAGAGCTCTGGATGTTGAGGTGAAGACAGCCATTGTTTTGCTCTCCTACATACCAGGCATGAAAGTAAAGCCTCCGGGCAGCTGCATAACCCCCGCTGAGGCGCCGGTGGTCTTGAGGACGGTACCGTTGGCGCTGACGTTGCTGCTGGCCGAGATGGGTGCCAGGTAGTTGGTGATGGGAAACGAAGGCCCGCTGCTCACCTGCATGGTGGTGGAGGTGGTGGGCACTGTGCACTGGGTGCTGCTGGTACTGCCTGGTAGGCTGGCTACCGTAAATGTCGGCTTAAGTGTATCCTGTGAGAGAAAGAAAACGCTATTAGTAGGAAGACAGAAGAAGGTCATTAGATTTAATTTAATTACTACTGGACTCTGTCATGGAAGAAGGTGTAAGTTGAGGGCAATGCCAGCAATTTAGTATAACCCTTCCATGAACTTATGGGATTCGCAAGAGACTGTTTTAAAAAGGAATTGTGAAGATCAGCCACCGAGATATCCAGACTTATCATCCCAAGTGTGGGTCAAGCTCAAGCGGCAATCTTCCAGCAGAAAAATAAAGCCAACGCTTAAGTGCGAAAAACTGCAGTTCTTTTAATGGCCACTTGAGGCTAGCTCCAAGAGCAAGTCAATGCCCATAGCCACCCACATTAAAATAGCCAACTTCACAGCAGGAATAAACATGTTTACGGCCTGGTACAACAAACGGTTTTTGTCCCTGATTTTCTTCTTCCTGACAAGTTATGCATAATTAAGGGCGTGGCCGCTTTGAGTACCAGGTTAGACCATCAGTTGACAAGTCTCTACCACAATGACAATATTGGTTAGGTAATATAAGCATGGCATGACCACAGATTGACAGATTGAGTATTGGCGTAGCCAAAGCTATTTCAGTGTGTTTTCAGTTCATGAAAAGTTCATTGTAGTGTTCTGGTCCTCTAAGAAAGTCTTGTTCAGCATTTGGATATCCTAAACAACCCTCTGAGGAGTTGGATATTCAGTCTTTTGCCAAGTACATTTCAATTTAAATGGTTTTAAGCCTGTTTTTCACTTGCGAAAATTAGCATTAGCATTATCACAGTTAACCATAACTGTAAATGCATCATGCTAACCAAGCTAGCAGCTAGCATTAGAGTTATCTCCACTTTCTTGTTTCAATATTGTCAACTCGAGGCTTCAAAACAGGGATCAACAAACCAAAGGGTGATGTCACGGTGGTTACGTCCATTATTTTACACAGTCTATGGCCAAGCTCCAAAAAACACTGGCTCCTTCAATTCCCATATTGCAACTCAGTAGTGTCTATTGTTAGGCTTTCCCTGGCTGGTTAATGCCAACAGCTTTCAGTAAGAGAAGATAAAAACATATTCATCCAGGGGGAAACTGTTACAGTTACAATACAAACTGAATAACTGTGCAGAGCAGATAAACAAAAAATTAACAGTACAGGTTATCAATAAGGTGCAAAGACCAAATGCACACAATGCCAGAAATGTAAGCAGTCAAATAATGACCCCCACATCTAAAGTTTGTAACACTGTCTCGAGCCAAGCTCAAGCCAAGTCCAAGATAACCCTGATGACATCATCAGTTGCTTGTATTTCAAACTGACGCACTAGTTCATGCTCTGTTCTGCTATAAGTCATTATCCCAGTGACCGCAAAAGCAACACCAGGAAAGTTTCACATGAGACCACCTAAAACAACACCGTTAATGGGGCCTTTCCTCTTTAAGCAGGAGGAGGAGGCTTTAATACTTGCAGTGTTTTCAGGGATCAATGGATGGGTGACAGAAACCAGAGAGGGTTTAATAGACGAAGGGCAAATGACATAAACAAGGTAGAGAAACAGGCTGGGACCCTCTAATTGCATCCATATGTAAAACACTTAGCAGAGCAGTGAGTGTTTCTCTGACCAATCAATTCTTACAAAGAGTCTAAAAAGAGCCAACAGTTACATTAAGTTGGAAAAATAAAATCATGTCTTGGAATATTAGTGGAGGATTGTGGCTTAGCGCTAACTGAGAAACATATCCAATCCTTTTAAAATGCTACTCCATAATACATAATGACCAACAGAGGAAAAGATATAAAATCCAAAACAGGTTTGTAGAAACATGACTGTGTATCCTCTCTGAATATTGCCACACATGACCCATCATCATCTACCTGCTTACCCTGCTACAATTAAGGTCCAGCCACTGCTCAGACAAACTCTATTGAAGAGTAACAAAAACATTATTTCTGCTCTCATTTTTCACGGAGTTACTATGACAACTACCTGACCATGTAACATGACATCTCAGTAAAACATGTAGCGATCAGGCAGACGAGATGCTCACATAAATTTAAGATCAATGGAGGTGAGACGTAGCATGGTAGCACACGCTAATGTGAGCACTGAACAGCAGAGCAGGATGTGCTGGTGAGTGGGCTGCATGATAAGAGCAGGGTAGGCGTTAGGCCGGGACTATAAAGCACATCTAAACCCACCATGCCTGGTTCTACACACTTATACAAACACTTTACCACTTGATACTAATGATCTGTAATAGCAGCATGGGAACAAGCCTACACATTAGAAGGCATGGAAGAGTTTCCATGGTCCTGTGGGTTTAATGCTCCTAGATGGTTTGACTGAGCATAGATACTGAGATGTTGCTGAGACACATCAGTAGTGGTATAATATTACCTATTGGTGTATATTAATAATTGGTGTGATTAGGTCTGGGCAATATATTGTATTATATCATGATTTTTGATGTCGTAATATCCTAAGTATTGTCTTGCCCTGGTTTCAAAGGCTGCATTAAAGTATAGTGAGGTACTTTTCTATACCTACAACATTGTTGTAGCTGTTCTATTTTCTGCCTTCATTCACTTAAGACATTACATCCACATTACTGATGATTATTTTGCAAAAGTCTCATCATGAAAGCACCAACAGTCAACCCTTCCATATCGTCACAATATCAATATCAAGGTAATTGGTAAAAAAAAAAGAAAAAAAAAGTATTGTAATATTTGATTTTCTCCCTAACCCTACAGTAGGTGTGATCCCAAGTCCAACATGGATACATATGCTGTGGTTATAGAGGACATCATGATAGACTGTCTCATTTCAAAGGCTTCTCCACGTGTAGCCAAAAAAAATGCAGCTTTCTTTAGCTTTGGTCCTCAGCATCCCATAACGGGTTATAAACTCCCCAATCCCAGACTTTGCTGTACATTATCACTCCCTCTCCCTCCCTGTCTGTTCTATACTGCATACCATCTTATACCAGGTAACCCTGGTGATTTCAGCTTTGAACTTTGAGTCTTCATGTATTGAAGTTAGGGCTGCCATGATATCAGATTTTCACTACATGATTATCATGGCCAAAAGAGTATTTTCCATACTATATGTATGGAAAATTGAAAAATAATAATAATAATACCGTCAGCCAAATTCATCTTTAACTTTGTTTACTGTGAGTGTTGTCTCTTTTTTGGCAAATGAATTACAGTCAAACAACGAGAGTGGGAAGGTGAGGAGGGAGTCTGTAACCGAAACTGGACAAAAGCATGGACTGGACAAAAAGAGCAATTACATCTCATGGATAGTGAGAATGCAGTTGGGGGAGGGAGACAAAGCGAACACGGTATGAAACAGAAATGATTTAGCAGGAGCTGGATGATATTTACATGAAATTATCATGTGCATTATTAACATCAAATTAATATTTCATTTTTAAGCAGGCTCAGCTTGGACCTCAGGTTCGATAAAGGACATACCTTTGCAGGCCTTGTCCTTTGGAGGATCCGGCCTCGGAACTGGGCCAAAGCTATTGTGTCATAGATGCAAAGTTCTCGATACACTGCAGTAGTGTAACAGCTGAGGTGAGTGAATAAGGCTTGTTATATGGAAACAACAGCCATGTGTCACAACAGACAGGCTTACAATGAGCAAGCAAGTGCAATAAAGTGTGTTGCATCCCATAGGCTTGAAATTCTTAAAATGCACATTCATTATCAATGACAGAAAGGCCGTGTGGAAGCAAGCCAGGCCAGCCTCCCTTAGCAAAGCACTATTGGTTTTTATATGTGACTGATTACATGGGTGAGAGGTGGATGATCCAGCATGGACTCCACTGATAAGGCCTTCCAACACACACTACACTACCATGCAAACATTTCAATGCAGCTACTATACGGATTGGATCCCAGTCAGCTAACATCTTAACATTAAAGACAGTCTGCTAGTATGGCTCCCTGCAATGACTCAACAAAAGGTTGTTTATTTGATGAATTTAAAAACTCAGAGGATTAACAAATGATCAAAGGTGTTGCTTCTAACCGAAGAGTTTTCTGGCCCTCTTGACGAACAGACGGCCAAGCCGGTATTGTCTTGTACAAGCTGCCCTGAATCAAGAGTATACAGAGCCACACAGTGCTGAGCAGCTAATTTTCTCGTCTCAGATCGAGGACCTGCTGAGGGGCTCTGACAGTCCAAGGTCCTTTACCTCCTTAGTTAAACAGCAGCTGGAAAGTCAAAGGGGGAGGGCCACACAGAGGACTCACAGTTGTTCTGCCCTTTCAAACAAAAAGGAAAACGGAATAACATCACGCAACAACAATCTGTCATCCATTCACCTACCAGCTATCAGGCCTGTCATTCATCACTGAGTGATTGCTGACAGTCAGACCGTGACGCAGCTGTCAACACGTCTTCATTTGCCTGCCATTAATGTTCACTAAAAATCAGAACAAATGGGAATAACTCGCACTGCGTCGGTGTGGGGTTACAGATATTACTGTGTGCATGACAACAGGTAAAAATATCTATAAGATGGCCACGGACGAAGAGGATAGCGGTCAGAACAAAAATCAAGCCAACAGCTCTAGTTGACACTGAAGATAAAGTGCGTTAAGCTAATAGCATTGTGGTGGCATGTAGCACTTCATAGCCACAGCAGTAGCAGAGTGTCTGCGTTCGGCAGGCAAAGCAGAGACAGACCTGTGTGAGGTTTGGGGACAGGGGACAGGGTAGGGGCGAGAGTACAAACAGCTGAGGGTACAGACAGCTGGCGGGAAACCTGAGCACCTCTGAGGGGGAATTAACCCTTTCCAAGCCAGCTGAGGCAGCAGGAGGCCACATGAAGTGACAGCCGCCATCTGATTCTTAGCAGTTCTCACCACTGGGGACTCAAGAGAATGACTGAATTCCTGTAACGGACTGAGATGCTTCACCTTGTACTATCATAAAAAAAGGGACACCATGGCTTACTAAAGGGACAAGGTTATGACACTGCTCGATGGAGAAATACATGGCTTCTCTTGCCTTCCTGTCACGTTTCAACAACTGATTGATCATCCGGGGTTTAACCTATGTGGTACCTACTGGTCTAGTCAAACTTCCACTATCTCTGTGACCTACATAGCGAGCTTCCACTGACCTACTGCTTTGTTTGACCATCTCCATGTGTCTCCTGTTCAACTGGCCAGTCTATAAACAGCGCTGGCTTTTAGTTCAGAGTCAAGGCAGTGCATAGTAAACATAGGCCACAGTGGTGTAATGCATTCCCTCAGAGAAGACGTGTAGCCAAAGCCTCGGCACTGTCATTTCATTTCCTCCTGAAGTCCATGTCCTGCTCCTTTTACTACAGTCTTACACACTGATACATCACATCATCGCCGTCACTACAGTCAAGCCCCTTCACTGTCATCTTCGAACTTACTGTATGTCTAAATAGTATATATAAAATTAAAAAAAAAAAAAATCAGCTGAAACAAGTTGTCTATTAATGAGTTGTTCTTAATTTGCAGTTGTTTAAATCATGAAAGTAATTTTTAAAAACAATAGTGTCAAACTTTACCTCGTTCTAGCGTCTTATTTGTGAGAATTTTCTGCTTTTCTTTGTCGTGTGTTACATAAAACTACATATTTTGGGGTTTTGGACTTCTGGGTCACACAAGTAATTTGAAGACACCACCTTGAAGTGGTGATGGGTATTTGTCACTTTTTTTGTACATTTTACCAAACAAATAACCCATTAATTGAGAAAATAATTGGTCAATTAATTGATAGTGAGCATAGCTGTTATTCTGCCATGGTTGAATTATTCTGAATTATGACCATAAAGCTGTGTATCACCCTGAGAGGAAATTGTGGAGAGATTTCTTTCACAAATACAAAAGCTGGTTTACATCAATTTAAGTTTTTATCACAGATTTTTACCACTTGTTTTCAAATCAACCACACTGCTGCTCCTTGCTTCGGGGGGGAAAAAGCGAGGCCTGTCCTGGGGAAACACGCCACTTTGTATAATGAGGTACCAGAACGTAACAAATGAAGTCACAATTTATAGTCGTGCGAATGGAGAGCTGAGTCGTCTGGAATAAGCAATGAATCCTCTAGACTCAGAGTGCACAGCCACTGAGTGAACTCTCAATAACATGCTAAGTAATCCGTTTTACAAGAGAGGGACATTATTTCACTCCAGCAATGAAGAGATCCCAAGTATTATACATGCCGCCCCTCCTATGAACATATGAGAAACCCTAATATAAAATCGATGAGGAGGAAAAAAATTCAATAAATGCAAATCATGAGAGACACCAGCAGTCTTATTTACACACTCGAGACTTCTAGGCTTCTTTGGTTTGGTAGTGGTGCTACATAAACACGAAGTGCAGAAACCTTTTCTTGGAGCTCTTGAAAAGTTCTCTCAATGTGCTGGTTTCCAAATCTTGTGTGTTTGTAAGGGTTCTATATATGGTAAAAGAATAAAAGCCTCCGTTGCCCTCCTTTCATTAACAGATCATCATACGAAAGAGCCCGTTTTAAAGTAACAGGAAATGAGACAGTAATTAAAAAGAGTGCGACACAAATGATTCCCTATTCACGAGGGATTAATCATTCCAAATTGAAGGTGACAACTGGCAGACTCGTCCAGTGTTGGTTGGAGAGCCCATTGTGCAGTTTACTGGTGGCTGGCCCTCGTCTAATCTCCCATTTGCTGGCTCCCATCTCCCAGTCTGTCACCCTGCCAGCAACATGGAATTTGCAGCTCCATTTGGGACTGCTAAAAAAGGCAAGGCAGCCCAAGTGGAGGAGGTGCAGCCAATGGCGGCTGACCTGTCCAGTTGCTTGCTGTAAAATAAGGGGGGTGGATGGGGGTTGGGGGGGGGTTGACATAATGTTGCTTTCCTCCCCTCTAACAGCCAACATGCTGCTCTCACTGCCGACACCGCCAGAATCCCTCTGACACCACCACCACCTCCTCTCTCTACATTTAGGAGCAGCCTTGTGATAAGAGTGCATATCTGAGTAAATTAACTTTCCATTATCTCACTGATTCTCTCTAGTCACCTACTTCAAGCCACTGCTCTGCCCTTATAACAGCAGTTAAGACAGGAGGACTTAAGAAAATGATAAATACTTTATCTTTTCAAACACAGTTCTCCATTAAAAACTGCGACTTAATTATCAAATCACTTTAATTTCTCTGGGGAGACCAATTCAAATTTATACACATTTATATGCGAGCAATATGTTGAATAAAGAGGCTGTCAGACAGATCTGTCGCAGGATGTCCAAAGAGGCACAACGCAGGGAAAACAAACACGTCAGCTGTTGATCTGGACAGTGGCCTTAGTCTGGACGTTTTGCTTGCGACATAACAGCGGCAAAGACAATGTGATCTGTGCTAATGAGCAGAACAGCAAATAGACTTCACCAGGATTAGAACAGCAATAGTACTGACAGCCAGAGCAGCAGGGAACAGAGAGAGAGAGAGAGAGAGAGAGAGAGAGAGAGAGAGAGAGAGAGAGAGAGAGAGAGAGAGAGAGAGATGGAGAAAGGGAGAAAGGGAGAAAAGTGAAGAGAAAGTGAACAAGGGGAAAGGAGGGGAAAACCAGAGGAGACTGTGATACTGAGAATTCTATCCTAAGCTAGATCCTCTAAGCAAACACGAGTTGCGGGATTTGCCATCCTCTTCCAAAAATAACCCAAAAAGCATAATAACATCTGTACTGTGGCACGCCTGATATTATAAGGGAGCCACAGAAGCCATAACAATCCAAAGATCTGCTGGGGGAGACCACAATAATTACTAATGTACCCTAATTGGGAAGTATTGGTGTTTCATTACTGGTGTAACCACTTCTCCCTTGACCTTACTCATTCACCCTTATGTCAGACATTACATTTCCCAGAATGCTTTTCTACAGCCCTAAGAGAACAGTGCTGCCCGTGTTGCCTTCAGCATTTGGTTTTACGTACTTAATGTGTGCTGCGTGAGCAATAACAATAGAAAAGCCAGGGTTTTCCAGTCACGCATCTTAAACTTAATGTTTTATTATCTTAACACCAATACACTGATTGTTCTCTATGTGACTGTTGAAAGTAGGTGCCAAATGATGTTTTCAGAAAGAAGCCCACGCTCTTCGTTCTGACATCTCTTACTGCTAGAGTACATTTTGCAAGCTTGGTTTTAAAAAACAGATTTAGGTCTGGTGACACCAACCAAAAAAAATCAATTGAGCCTAGCTAGACATGCTTCAGACCGATCAGCAGATGATGAGATGATAATGTGACTCACAGCCTTTTCAAAGTTTCAAACTTTAACAAGCAATCACACAAAACTATCAGCTGTAAAAACAAGAAGTTGTAGGGTGATGCGGAGCATGACTCTGAAACTGCATGGCCTATTACATGCCTTAAAGGAGTACTTCAGTTACAAAATGACCATTTGTTTGTTAATGACTCACCCTGTGCTAAACTGAATTCAAGAAGAAAAACATTTTTTTCTTGCATGTCTCCATGGTGAACGAAGAATCCAAAAACCGAGAAAATTCTTGAATAACTGTTTAAACACAGCAAAACTATATCATAACATTTGTTTGCAAACTCTCACACAAGTCGTGCAGGATAATCCATGTCTTATTTATCCAGTTGTATGCTCAGTACTTCTCAAACACACTGGAGTAGTAGCCTGGGCAAGCGCAAGCGTTTGAACTCGCAGGTGTGCTCCTTGTCCATGCGTGAGACTGCTTATGCGGAAGTGTTTTAAAGTCAATGTAAACTGGGAGAGTAATTAATCAGTCCCTCCAGAAAATCGCGTTCTTGCGATCAGAGTAATTAACGTAAATTCAATGAAAGTCCGCAATATTTACGGGGGCTTGCAATTTTTTCAAAAGTTTCGTGATTTTTCTGCGTTTTTCCGCATTTCCCGGCTGACCAGAAGTTGTCGCGCATACAACGTCATTTGACATGTCATCAGACGCGTCATCAAATCGCGCTAATGGCATTGCAGTATGGAGAAACGCTCTGTATTGACATAAGAATTTGCACTGTTTAAATGCCTACAATATGTGTTGAATGTATTAAAATGTTATGTTTACAGAAGATGTGTCACATTGTCTGGATTGAGAGCTACAATATTCACTCAGGATTTTGCAACCTTATTGGAGTCCATGTTTTGAAACTAATTAAATAAAACTAAAGAGGAGAACTATAAAAAATATTTGCAGCGATTTTTGTAAAATTCAGTATGGTTATTATAGCAAGTGATTAATTGACTTTAAAAAAAATGTCTTTTTGTCATTAGCTGCAATTTTTGTCATTTTGCCCTCCAAAAAAAAAAAACCAAAAAAAAAAAACCTGGCCAACCAACAAAATTGGCCGCAAATTCGAGGGCTTTGGGCCGCAAATTCAAGGTTTTTTTGCCGCGAGATCCTGGAGGGACTGATTTATAAATGAATTTTGTGGGTAAAATATTCTTTTAAATTTTCTTTTAGAGAGTAATTTTGGTGAGTCGTTCAGGAGAAAATTGATAACATTTCCAGAACACACATTATATTTTTCCACATTGAAATTCAGAAGGAAACTACTGATGCTTTATTGGACAGCCAATGAAAATTACTCCTCTTGAGCTAACTGATCCGTGTTGTTACATGGTGAACATTGTGGGATGGCTGTGAGGCTTTCATTTTGTTGGACTAGCACCAAAAGTAAAAAGCCGTTTACATTCATTCACTCATGGCGGGCTTCTGACTCAATTTCAGTACCACAGCGATTCCTGAAATAGAGTATTGCATCATTTTCCACTATATGCTAGGTATAGCATCATACTTGGTGTTGGGAGTCACCCTGAGTTTAGAAATCATACTAATCGTAGTATGTATAGTAAGCAACTATCAAGAGAGAACATCCTGGATTGATGGATCTCTAACAATAGCATTTTTAACCACTGAAAAACATCAATCAAACTCCACTTGTCAGCGGTCCTTGGGCTCATTATGTATGACAATAAGAAAAAAGGTGCACAACTAAATTACAAACTGAAAGCAGGGTGATATCACCAATTGCTGTTTGTATTTTCAAATGTAATCCAACAGGAGTAAATAGGAAACAAATATTTAGCACTAGAATTTCTGCAGTCACATGATTTTATGAGCACTGCTTACAGCACCAAATTATGTCCACCTCACTTATCTCCTAAGCCTCTTTTTGTTTCTCCTCCAAAATGTCCTCCACATCCCCCATCAGCCATTGCAAACACTGAACTGTTTAGACTAGCTTGGACTGTATGTATGACATACTACTCTCTTGATGAATAGTGTCCAGACGCTGCAGAGGTGCACACAGTCACTACGCATCAGACCTACTGCACAGAAATGATCCCTCGAAATGGAGGCCTCAGTATCCACCTGCCACCTTAACCATAACGACAGCGATCCTGACATGTATCACATAATGACAATTTCTAGTGTTTCCGTCTGTGAGCAGGGCCCATGCTGGTCTCCCACAGTCATAATCGCAGTGGGGGGGCAGAGGTCACAGCGTCACTGTAAACCGCGTAAATGGACATCATATAAAATGGGACGTAATGTATTGCTCAAATGTTTCCATTCCACCCGCTCATATCTACATCCTACCATCCTTTCCATATCACTAAATGAGTGGGGGGGTAGGGGTGGGGGTGGGGNGGGGGGGGGGGGGGGGGGGGGGATCACAGGACTCTAAAGACAGCTGCAGCTTATAAGGAATGTGAGGGGCCTCAGCCAAGAGAGCAGGCAGGGAAACCATACCATATATGGCAACAGAGGCAGAATCTAATTTTTATCAATGAGCAGAGCGGGCATAAGAGTGGCTTAACATGCAAAGGTTGATCTCCCATCCTTGACGGTGTATGGTACGTGTTAGTTAGTGCCTTGTAAAAACAGCACGCAGGCAAACAGGCCTGGAAGTGTCCGTCTTCAAAGGGGCGTACTTAAGCCATGTAAACAGTAGAGGGAATCTCTGCTTCCAGCACGTGAGTGCACGAAGGTGTGGATAGCGAAGCGCGTCTGCTGATGAATTTACCGCTTCACTTCTACATCTCAAAGACCTGGGGTTTAAGAAACCTTGCAGTAATGTGGTAGAAAATACAGGGACGCACACTGCAGGTTGTCATTAAGAATATGAGGAGGTCACACAGCCAACTAACTCATTTCTGTCATGCCAATTTTTAGGTTAGCGAGTTTGAAAACTGCACAAAACTCGTGATACTCCAATATTTTCAAAAATGTAAGTTCTCTTGAACAGTCTCAGTGTTTCATCCATGAACACAAGACAGCTCCATCCCAAAATCAAAGATAAACACCAAAGTCTTCCATGTAGCCGGCTGCATGTTTCTCATCCTAACACAACCCAGACCTGCTGTGATTTATCTCTCAGAGTGTTACGAGGCTTTCCTGGATGAGGGGTCAGAAAGGTAAAGTGTAGACAGCTCCCTTTAGTGAGTGGGATAATACTCCACATCTTATCTGGCTCTCCCTTCGCTTTAGAGTGCTTTGAAGGACTGCTGAGACTTTTTGGTTTAATTAAAAATATGACTTGGTGCTCAGAACCAAACCACAAGCCCAAAACAGAGGCCACGCATATCACAGGCAAAAGTTCGAAACAGTGTTTACAATAGGACAAAGATTATTTTCCACAGCTGCTTGTGGGTTTGATTTATTTGCTCTGCTCGTGTGCTGGTCTAGCCTTTTCTGGAGAGATTTCCCACTATATCCATTAGTGACTCTCTATGGTGCTTTATCAGTTCGTTTTTTTTATATTTGCACTGCAATTCATGTCTCCGCTGTAAAGCAGACAGTGAGTCACAAAGACTTTAACTCGAGTGCCATTGTTGCTGAAAGCAGGGGAAATGGGCTGTGGGGACAGGTACAGAAATGAGCACATTCAATTTTGGGGATTCACTGCTGCAGCTTCCCTACAATCATCCCAGAAGAGATGGAGTGTATTCTTAAAGGTCCAGGATTTAGAGGGATATACTGGCAGAAATGGAATATAATATAATAAGTGTTTTCTTTCTTGTATAATCACCTGAAAATAGGAATCGCTGTGTTTTTGTTGCCTTTGAATGAGCCATTTATATCTACATAGGGAGCAGATCCTTGTTTATGGATATCTGCATGTTGCACCGCCACGTTTCTAGAGTAGCCTATGACAGACAAACCAAACACTGGCTCCAGAAAGACCCATTTGTGTCTTTGCTTCAGCCATCGTAGTTAAAGGCCCATTTGCAACAAGCAACGCCAGGAAAAAACTTACTTGTAATGTGAAACTGCTTTATTCAGTGTTTGTACCTGTTTATCACTGTGTGTCTTTGCATTAGCAAGGAAGAGACCTTAATGATAATCAGGCAATAATTCGGCTCCCAGTGAAAACTTAAGCTATTTGAGAATAATGGTGAACAAACATTAGCATGTAGTGGGTGAGCTGCCCGTCTCCGACATGCCAAACACCGTTGGAGAAACACTGATTTGCAACGTGAAACTGCTTTACTCACTGTTTTAACCAGATTTTATTACCTGGTCTGTTTGTATTGGAGAACTGGAGAGGAAAAGACCTCCCACTACAAACCTCCTGAACAATGAACACTTAAGAAATTCTTGCCAGGAGAGGTTTCAGCTTTAAATCCCCCTAAATCTTACACTCTCAATCTGTAGTTTCTGTCCTGACTGCCTGTAGGACCTGTCCCCAACAGCAGACCTTTCCACCTTTTGATTCTAACCTTTGTGTCGCCCATGCTCTCCGACTCAGACACCTGGTAGCTGAGGTCTGTCTCCTCAAAGCCCGTAGCACTCATGCGCTGGTCCGTAGAGGGGTCAGAGCGTGGTGGCGAGTCTGGCGAGTTGAGGCATGTTTGGATCAGGGCTTTGCCCGTTTCACTTGTGATCATGGGTTGGAGTTTGCGAGTGGCAAAAGTGTAGACGTGTCCCGTTTCACTGGCCACAAGAAGCAGAACCTGGGTTCCCGTCAGGGTGGAGAGTTCATAGGCCTGGGAGAGAGAAAGAACAAAATTTAAGGATGTGACAGACTAGAATTTAAACATCAGGAAGATATGGTTCACCAAATAGGGGCTTGGACTACCTTCATCTCATAAGATGAACCTCTAGGAGACAAGAAAAAAACCTAGCCGAGAAAACACTAGATCTAAAAATACGCCTGTAGTGAACCCTGACGTATAGCACAAATGAAGCTCAAATAACATGAGATAAGGTTCCCAGAATAGAGAGTGTGATATAGCTGAGAGACTGATTGCAGCAGGGGACTGGCTTGCATACACTGGGAGAGTTGTAGTAACCCGGTCTTGACGGAGGACACAAGGAATCATTCTTAACACCCAGAGGTAGCTGACTGTGAAACGTGAGGCCAGCATCACAGTCGACTGCCTCATCATTCATTATACAGCGTGCACACACACTCACATTGTGTAAAGGTAAAGCACAATGAAATTCGACTCTATCGCACACACAAACATGAGCAAACACATGCCGATGCAGCTGCACTCAGGGTGAACTCCTGAGAAAGCCTTTCTACCTAAATGAGTCATAAGTTACGTGGAGGATGCTTCTGGTGCTGTGAAGGCACAGCGCCATTACCATCACCTTGGTGAACACAGTACAGTCGGAGGTGGCTGATAGATGTGCCATTGTAAGCTGGAGCACAAGAAGAGGAGACGAATCACATTCAAATTAAAAGATTTTATTGAGCTGTTACAAAACCATGCATTCATACGGGTGTGCTCCATCATGCTCGAACACTGTGTTCATTATAGGCCCTATCAGTCCGGTCTTCTATATGTGGGCACATGCTGTAGCTGATTGTATAATTGTCTTTTGTGTGCAACGATATGACAGCAGAGCACAGACAGGCTAATGATGACCAGCTACTGCTGTAGTGGCTCAATGCTACACCGCGCTCGTTTCACCTGAGCACTTCAAACCTTAATTATATAGAGTTTTTTTTGGTGTGCGGGTGTGTTGGAGAACAGTGTTAAAAGGGATCTCTGGTTGTACAATTCACCTCAGCGCCTGCTAATGCAGTATTACAACAGGTAATGAACTACACAGCTCCAGTCGTCCTCTTTCACTACCATCTTCCTTGATTGGCTCTGCAGCAGCTATAGAGGGGTCTCTAACAACAGGGTCTGATGTTTGGCCAACATTCAAGGCAGAAAAGGGACTAATTTGTCACCTTAAGAGTGCTGGGTGGCAGCACAAACTAGATCCACACAATGCTTTAATAAGTTTCCTTGCTCCGCTGATTTTCTCATAAATATTCATGACTGCAGAGTGGGGGGGTCAACTCTGTCTGTAATTGGTTCCTCTGTCTCAAAAAACTTCCTTGTCAAGCCTATATATCAAATGAAGACAGAGTGTAAGATAGTATGGACGCAAACATGTTTGTGCAATTCAAAACAACAGAAAAAAAAACAAAACGGTTTTTCAGGTGTTATCTTGGCAGTTAGAACACGAGTCCCAAAGGTGGCCTTGTGACTATACAGCTGCCAATTTAAATCCCTGGACTCCCCTCCACAACTTCTGTTGTAGCGCTGCAAAGCCAAAAATTGTGGCTTTACAAAAAAGCGTGCAGGCGCTGTGGGCAGTGCTTCATAGGGTTATAAATCCCATGTTTCATCTCGATGTGATATTCTATTGTTTCTTTAGACAGCAATATATTTGCTGATATTAATAAGTCTACCATGACATGACTTCAATTTAATTCAATGAATGGCGCTAGGCTGCTAGCACTGTTTGAATGTTTAGGACAGGTCAGAAATGGTAACACAGATGGACCATGGGAATTTCAAAGTAAAGGTGTATCTTAGAGATGATGACGACATGTATTGATGTTTTTACTTTGCATGGATAATATTGGATTGTTGTTCATTGAATCGATATATCGATCCAGATCAATGTACTGTTACACCCGTAGTGTTTAAACAATTAGTTGAGTTAAATGACAGAAAATTAATAAACTTTTTAAAAAGATATTTAACATTGGAGCCAGTTATCCAACTTCTCAAATGTAAGGATTTGGTGTGTTTCTGTTTTTTTTTTTTTTTTTTTTTTTTAAATCTCTTTAAATTGAATAAATCTGAATTTTAGACAAGCTATTTGAGATTTCACTTTAGGCTCAGAAAAAAAGGCGATGGCGTACAACAAACTTTCATTTGGATTAATCCTTCATTTTTTCAATTGATCATTAAGTAATTTTAATTTAATTTAACACATTTTTAAACAGGTAAGTCCTGCTGAGACCTGGCCAAGACAGCAGCATAAGAAAAAGTTACAGCCAAGCAACAACCACATAAAAAGCATAAAAGATATACAGTAACATGTAGAAATATTACAACACCTACGCACAATGACAAGATCCAACCGAATCATTCACCCTTATACTTATGAGAGCTTTAAAATCAGGAAGAGAGACCAATTCACATAGTTTCAAAAAGAACAGAGCACATAAAAGCATATGTAATGATTTTTAAAAATGTCAATTGAAAGTACCTGGAGTCCAAGTGTCTTCAAAACCCCAAACTACTCAATTCAATATGATATAAAACAGTAAAAAGCAACAAATCTTTACATTAAAGAGCTGGAACCAGTGAATTTTTGACAATTCATTAATTAATCGTCAGTATTTTTTACTGAATCATTTCCTCTTAAACAATCAGCACTAGATATATCATATAGGGGAAAGCTCAGGTGTCAATAATAACATTAATAATGGCTGTATTCCATGTAGGCAAGCCAGTTTCAGAGACCCAGTTTTGTGCATGTTGGCTCACTTGCATGGTGCATTGGGCCACGTAAATGGAATGGAGCCAAAATGTATGTTACTAGTCACATCTGTGGTTTTAACAAGTCAAAATGTCAGCCATGAAAGCAACCTTTAGAGCATAGATGCAAAAAGAGCAAACATGAAAACATAACCTTTACTGGTCAGATGATGGAACCAAAATAGGAATCACAATTAATTGAGTAATGCCACGCCTCAAATTGAAGTAACAATCTGTGTTGCGCAAGTATTTACATGCACGTAATCAAAAGCATATCTGAGAAGAACACAACTAGGCCTATGCTTCACTCACCACATCCTTCAAAAAAAAAAAGCAAAAAAAATAAATTTAAAAAAAAGGCTCATCCTAGAAACCAGTTTGAGACCAGTCTACTATGAATCTTCCCACTCCACCCACCACTCAATTTCTGTGATGGTTGACATAGTGTAGGCAACATTTCCAAAAAATCTCTATCCGCACAGTGTGTCAAATAGTGTTCATGTTGCCAAGAGCCTACATAAAGACACCTCAGTTTCCACGACAACAGTCTGGGATACATAAAAAAAAGAGAAATACAGCAGAGTACACAGTACAGGCTCTTCAAAGTAACACGGGAACAAATGAAAACTCCTGCACTACAATAAAGCATTGTGTTTGTTTAAAGTTATAATGAAAAATGGCCATGTCTACAGCAAAACAACTGCTGCTGTGCTTCTGGTCAACAGCTGACCTCGTCCCCAGATAATCAACTCTGATGCCAAATAGCAATACTTTATCATAGCAGCAATGGCGTGCTTGAGTTGTTGATTTCCAGTGAAATACTGGCACTGAACTTAGCAGACAGTAATGGAGGCAATTATGACTAACACTGAGCAACTTCTGTCTTCTTTAATGTCAACTGCTTATGTGCCAGACTCAACTCTTACAACTGAAACCAACACAAGTCACTGGATGAGGCTGGATGCTTGTGTCAAACTGTACAGCGCCATAATGCATGCACAGACAGTCCCCGGCTCCTGTCTTCTGTTTGAGTGCTCTTTGACTGTCCTCTGATCTCGTTTCCCTGGGGTTTAGTCAGCTGTTGGCACCTACAGGCCCGCTGCTGCTCACCACCGCATGGCTGCTGCCTGCAAGCAAAGCCCTGCTTCACAGTGACAGAGGGAACAGCCTGCGCACTGAGGGCTACTGCTTGGGAACTACTTCCAACAGTTCTGGGCCCTTCTGTCTGTCTGTCTGTGTATGAGTGCATGAATGAGAGTGACAGTGTATCTGGAGATCTGTGTGTGTCAGGCTCTGTGTGTGTGTGTGTGTGTGTGATGGTTGGGGTGGGCATGCATGGTCATAAATAGAATTGTCATTTGCTCAAGTCTATTTAAAGCCAATTGCCTGTCATGAATGTTCTGACTCCCTCACATCCAGTGAGTCAGTTTGTGCCACAATTGTTTTTGTCTTTTATAAGAAAGAAAATGGTCTGATTTACAACAGGTCATAAGCCTCAAACTATGATGTAGGCCCACTATCATGTTACCCACTGGTGTGATGATTGGTGTAACCTTAACCTCACTGTTTATTCCATGAATGAATGATTTCCCAGCACCATATATTACAGGCCTACTGCAGTAGGCTACAGGCCAAACAACACTCAAGTGACACTCAAATGTTACAGTGGTTGGATGAGATCCAAAGGCAGTCGCCTGACTCACCTTTTTCATAATACCAGTCTTCCTCTTGCTGAAAGTGGTGTACCGTCTCAACTTGTTGTCAATAAATTCCATCTTTATCTTTACGCGCCCACGTGTTTTCTTCCCCGGCTTTGCCCCGGCGACCCCTCCGGGTACCATGCCGTAACCTCCGGGAGGAATCCCCACCTCCTGCCCCGTCACCGCAGCCTCCATCTCCCCTCTCTCCCGCTTCACCCCTCTCCTGCTGTCCCCGAGTGAACCCACTGGGTCATCATCATCTCCGGAGTCCGAGTCATTATCCGAGCCGCTGCACAGAGGAGCACCCTCTCTGTCCGGGTCGAACCTGGCTCCGTGAGGCAACACAACTCCCGTGTTCAACCCCACCACCATGTTGCCCTGGACGGCGGTCTGTAGAGGGGTCACACCAGTCCCGTTCCCCGGTCTCGCGCCTCTCGGACCCCCTGGACCATTAGCCCCCAGCATCCCGACGGCGTCTCTTTCCCCCTGTCGCCCGGCAGCACCGGCACTCTCGCTGACCCCCGGTAAAGCTTGCCCTGCTCTGACCAAAACGGGACGGATCCCGACAACCCCCGAACCGTGTCCTGTGGTACCTCTGCCTGACGCTGACCCGTTTCCAGATGGTGCCGATCCAACCCGGCTCGGTAACATTCTATTTACTGAACCGGGTCTCTAAACACCAGCCAACAGAGCTGGAGCGCGTTGTCTCGTAAATGGCTGATACAACGCATACACGCCTGGGCTACACAATGTAAACAAACCAGAGCGGTCGGTGGTTTGGAGACTCCAGGAAATTACCGAGACAAACTTTCGAAAGTGATGCTGCCCCCAAGACCCTTCAACCCCGGCTCAGTTTGGTTCACCCTCCTCCTCTATTTCCAAAACTCTGAGCACTTTCTCAAAAAGGAAAACGCGAAGAGCGCCCTGGATGTCGAGCCGCCATGTCATGTAGTCCGCATTGCGAACCGAAAATAACCCTCGTGTCGGCCTGCTGGCGACCAAATACTCATTTTTACTCCATTAATACCGCAATATTTATCTCATCACGGCTCCATGACGCATAAAAATATCTCGTTTTTAAACAGCGTTTACGACAGCGGAGTGATATGACAACCCAGGAACTACTTCCCTCCTTATAAAGAGATACAATGTTTCCTTATTTGGTGCTGTCTCTCCTTATTTGGTGAGTCACAGCGTCGCCTATCGATTGGCTGAGGGTTATCTGAGTAGCGTTGTCATTGGTCAATGAGCCGCGCTCATTGGAATAAATACCAAAATGGTTGCGCTACCGACAACGTCACCGTGGACAGGCAGAGGCACCAAAATAACAAAGAATCCAACTTTTTATTCCCCACAGGTTGTGCTGTCATAGCACGAGACATGTTTTCCCAGAGTGTCCATGCCAAAATATCGCTTTATTGATCTGCACTGGCAGAAAGACTTAAAGGATTATGTCAGAGGAGTTGTTTTTAAGTGTAGATGAGAGTACAGTAGTTTAAATAAACTCTACATAAGGTCCCAAATTACTCTAATAATCACATGTATAGGTTCTTATTTTATATTTGCTCGTGCTTTGTATCTGTTTCCCCTAAAACATGGTGGAATATATACTCCTATCACACACTAATTACATTGGTCTGCATCACAACTGCTTCCTCAATAATTGCAACACCACTTCTCAGTGCTGGCAAGCTGAATAAGGTCTATGAGTGTCTGTAATTGGGCCACTGAACAACATGTTGCAGTATCACATACCTGCTGTAACCCTGCGTGGTTTTCACAATAGACCCTTCTCACATAAAAGCACAGGTGTGACTAATAACATTAACAATGGTTGTGCTCTATTAAAGCCTCTCAGTAAGTTATTATTTACACCTGTGTTTTTCCAGTTGAGACATGTCCTCTGTGATGAAGGCCTATCACAGTAAAATCTGTCAAAAGGCACTTTAGTGTACTTATCTAAAGTTTGCTTATGTAGTGTTTGAAATGATGCAGTAAGCCCCACCCATCTGGTGCTCCAGGCAGGTTAAAGAAATGCCAAACATTATGGAATTTGATTTGTTGGCGAGATACTGAGAGATTTTCATTTAAATATGCAAGCTTTTACCACCATGAGAGCTCCTTAAGGTGCATATGCACTCGGGATAAAGGTGTCACAATATTATGAACCTCTTCAAGACTCAATTTGCCAAATAACTATGCAAAACTGAACACTGATTGACAAAAATACATCCATTTTAAAGGGGTTATGTAACTGTAACTGCATAATAAATTGGCTTTGAGGATATGGGAAACTCAAATATCAACAGTGAACTGAAGACGCCTGTGGCCATCAAATTTAAATCAAATATAATGCTATGTTTATCACATCAAAGGAGCACTTTGCCACTAATCTAAGACAACACAAACTCATATGGGAATCCTCTTTTGCAGCTATAAAAGGCCATGCTAGTGTATTCAACTCTAAACATAATTATATGGAAAAAATATTTGGCAAGCTTTTAGGATCAGGTTTAAGAAGACCTACAGAAGAGATACACCTCCCTCTAGTGGTGAATGAGAGAACGTTTTGGATTGCAGTATGGGCTGACTATAGGTGCTGTTACAGGATGATACAGGTGGTTTTACATATTACAGCCCATCACATATAAACTCTATTTACTTTTTACTATCCCTGACCCTATTCAGATATTGAAAGGGAAATTGTACTTACAGGCAGCTATTATTTACACAAACCCTGGAAGTCAGCTTGCAGAGACTTGTTTAGAGTGGGTGATCCACCTGAGTGAACATTTCATCACCTTTATTATTTTTTACTAAACTCTATTTGGTGCAGTAATGCAGCTGCAAGCAGGAGCTGTCATGAAAACTCTTAAACTGGCTTACAAGTAGCAACATTTTGAATGAAAGAAACTAACATTACAGTTAGTTAACCATTACTTACCAGGCTACCACAGTGCACTTGGCTTTTTATTATGTTGTATTCCTGTTTTAGCTGCTGTACTATTTTATGTCCTAGACTTTAATTAGACTTCTTCACTGTAATTGTTGTGTAGATGACAATAAAATAACAGATTCCTATGATCCTTTTCACAGCTTTTAGGTGAATGAATGACTGTGTTTCAGCACCTGAATACCTAATGTAGAGTTTCTTGTATACATTAAAGGGATAGTGCACCCAAAAATGAAAATTAAGCCATTATCTACTCACCCATATGCCGAGGGAGGCTCAGGTGAAGTTTTAGAGTCCTCACATCCCTTGCGGAGATCCCAGGGGAGAGTGGGTAGCAGCACCTCCTCACCTAATGCAGGCTGACGGCGCCCCAGATTCAAACATCCAAAAACACATAATTGAAACCACAAGGACACTTGGATCACTACGGACGAGCAGTATGGAGATAATTTGTGGTTTCAATTATGTGTTTTTGGACATTTTAATCTGGGGCGCCGTAAGCCTGCATTAGGTGGAGTTGTGCTGCTACCCCCTCTCCCCTTGGATCTCCACAAGTGTTGTGAGGACTCTAAAACTGAGCCTCCCTCGGCATATGGGTGAGTAGATAATGGCTGAATTTTCATTTTTGGGTGCACTATCCCTTCAACAAGGAAAAGTTGTAAGAATGGTCCCTGCATGCAACTGCACTGACACAGAAAACTGGACTAAAAAGCATGTAAAATGTAATTTATCTAAGGTACAGTATGCAGGATTGTTGGTTACTGTTTGCAAACACGCTCACCAGCCAAAGTGAAAGTAAGCCGCTAACATTTTATGAAGTCCCGCCCTCAACTCACACCCCTAACACAGAAAATAAGAAGAAAATCCAGGCAGAGTCTCTGCAGATACATACAGCACCACACAACTCTAGTGGGTCATAGGTAATGATTGAGAGGTATTACTTCTGTATGAGTCTTTACATTGTTGTTTTTTTGGGGGGGAAATCCTGCTTAGTATCTCTTTAACCAACTCAACAAAGTTTAAATTATGGAGGAAAAACCGATGTAGTTCTCAAAGCTGTGTTGCTATCTACAGTATTATTATTAATCACAACACATTGGGTAAAAACACTGTGAACCTTTATTGACAGCAGCATGTATACTTTTGTATATATCTGTGATTACTGTGAACATTTGCTGAAGCAGATTAAAAAAAGAGGTCTAGGTGTGAGTGCCTAGCATTCATAAAAACAAAACATTACACTAAAAACAACGTATAAAAACAAGTTCATACACAAAGGCCATTGCATTTGATTAGATAATGTAAAAAAAGAGGGAAACAGTTAAGATAATCCTTCATTTACCAGGCACTTAAATGAGTACTGGTGACCAGCAGTCACTCTTTTGACCTCCTTTGTACTTAGTGTTAGCGTATCCAGCTGCTTACCAGACTGAACGCACGTTGAGATGGACCGTGAGAATGAATACATCGCATCAGAGAAGTACCTTTCTATTATAAACATAGTTAAAAAAAAGACAGGACCTTCATCATAAATAAACAGGCACCTGCATGTCCTACTACACAACATGATAGAGATAAAGAGGGATATTCTTTTAAGTGAAGTTAGTGCATGGCTTCTACATTATGTACACATTGCCTGGTGTGATGGTCCACTCTGCAGCATTGCACAAAACATCTGGACCCGAAGGGAAACTGTGATTGGACCTTTGAAGAAATGATGTCGCAGGTTGAACACAGTGATAGGCTGCATGCCTGCAACATGATAATGTGGTACAATGGGTGTTGTCACCCATAGCTCGTGACAAATAAGCACCTCAAAGTTAATACAAGAACAGAACACACTCATAAAAACGTACAAAGCCCACACTGGCACAGTCTCATCTATTCAATATAATCCTTGGCGATAAACATGATCTTTTTTTTTTTATGTTCCTGAAGTGTTATCATAACACGGATTACTTTTTCCACAAGTTTCCTCATGTTGCAAATCACAAGAGTAACAGAGGACGAACCTTCATGCAAACCCTATTCCACTTCTTCTTCGAAACGTAAGCTGTAGCGTGGGAACAGTTCAGTGGCACACACACTCTTTGGAGGATGGTGGTGTGTACCTGGTGGACAGAGTAGTGTCTCCTCTTAGATTAGGGTGGTGGCCTCAGGATGCAGCTGACTGGATTTTAAGTTCAAGCAGACCAGTTGAAACGATATCACTCAACACACTCCGAAGTGGCTGAAGCTTCAGTGCTCCGCTGACATTATATCCCACATTCCCTTCCCTTCAATATTCTTTCTGACTTGACGGAGCAGTGAACCTAAAATTCAAGGGGGGGAGTTTCTTCCTAAGCTTCAGACCAATCATCTCTATTGATCTGAGCCAGTGAGAGCACTGTAACGTACTACAGGGCAGTCAAAGGTCTGGGTGAGTGTGGGTGTGGAGGGGTAGAGGCACTGAGGTTGTGAGGCTCCGTGAAGCAAAGTGTCTCTGGGACAGAGCGGCCGCAGACGGGCAGGCAGGGTCACAGTGGAACCACAGACAGGAAGTTGACGGGAGGGTCATCCATGCTGCGGTTAAGGCAAACGTAAACTCCTGGCACCGCTCACAAGAAGCCATTCACACAAACGTGAGTGCGTTTCCACTGATATAGCAAAGAAGTCTGATCCACACACACCCGCTGTTTGAAATGCATATACAAAAGTGTTTTTCTCCTCAACCCTCTTCCCTGAAATGTGTGAGACTAATAATCCAGCATTCCTGTCTTTATTTTTGGGGGAAGGGGGGTTGGTCAAAGTTCCCCTCTGATGTGGGGTTACGGTCATCTCAGACTTTGCTGTCAGAGGGCAGCTCTCCCAGGGTGTGGACGATTTCAGTGAAAGAGGGGCGCTCTTTGAGGCTCAGTGCCCAGCAGCGGGTCATGAGCTTGTAGATTTTGGAGGGGCATCCGTCTGGAACGGGCAGCTTCAGCTTCCCTGTCTGCAGACCTGGAGGGGCGGAGGAGCAGCAGAGAGAGGGAAGTTAAACCAAATCGAAAACATGGACACAGGTCGCTGTTTTATTCAAGCATTTAATGGATGATTACATACTGCGTGTCTAATCCACATTTACCTGACCGTTCAACCAAAAGTAATGATGAGCAGGGGCCTCTTTCTTCTTAAAAAGCTTGTCATCTTTTTTTGTGAGCTGAATCAGAACTTGGACTAAAAACAAGCAGCTAAAGCATCACACTGACCTTCCAGCACCTCATCATCACTGAGTTTGGTATATGGCATTTCCCCGTGACTGAACACTTCCCACATCAACACTCCAAAGGCCCACACGTCAGACTTGGTTGAGAAGTCATCCTCAAACACAGACTCAGCTGGGAGCCAGCGCAGCGGGATCCATGCCTGCCTGTAGTGGTAGTACTCACTACAAACGTTTACACGAGGGGAATGAAAAGGAGAGGAAAACAGCTAAAATTAGCCAGGTGAATGGAGATGTCTAGGAATTTTAATCACGCCGTTTATTGCAGTTGATGATTTAAGTGGGTGATTATGGTTAAATCAAGCTCTGTTTCTAGCAGACCTGTTGTAGACGTCCTTGCTGAGGCTGAGCGCTGACACTTTCACACGCCTCTGACTGTTGATCAGGCAGTTTCGGGCGGCGAGGTCTTTGTGAACGAAGCGGTGATTGGAAAGATGCTCCATCCCATGAGCCACCTGGGTACAGATGGAAACCTGAAGGGAAAGGAAAACACAGAACAAAAAACTGTCAAGGTAAAGTGACTGAGAATACATGTAGAATGACAGCAGCAATTACCAAGATTTTCCTTAGTTGTACCAGGAAAGAAAGCCTCCAGTCCGGCACAGAACTGTGACATAAAATCATGACTTCCAATCTCTACACTTCAGCTTTTGTACAGATTAAACAAAGAAGACATAATGTGTTAGTTAATGAGCTTTCGAGGTGTTGGTTGGACTTTCCAGGCCCAGTACCCTCAAATTCAAGGACCCAACACGGCATAGTTTGAGACATGAGTCAAGGTTCAATACTGTTACAACACTGAGATTTTTTATAATGACAACTAGCAAGCTTTACAGAAGCTCACAGAAAACAATAAAAAGAGAGAGGCTCAAATATGTGAACTAGGGAGGCACATTTTAAGTAGTTTCCATATTTGAGTACTTACATTAAATTATTAGAGTATGCGCAAAAAAAAAAAATCTAATGTAAAAATCGGGTCTCAAATGAACATCCAACTGAAAATGCGATATGAGTTAGGGTTAGTCTACCTTTCAATGCTTCCCCCAGGTTGTAGAAATTAGCCTACATAACATGGAGCTGATGTAAAATGAATGTTATCTGCAGCTGCGCTGTTCTATTTTTGCTATATGGATCTGTGCAGATATTTATAGACAGCAGTTACATCACTGCGTCCCATCCCAAAATGTAAACTTTAAATGTGTGTTTTTTTTACAATGCACAAAAAGTGATCACTCTACACAATGAACAAATACTGACGTCCAAATCAAGCACTGATTTGTGAACACTTCTCAATTGTGCTGTGTTACAGTGATGGCAGACCATGAGGTCTCTTGCCTTCTCCAAAACAGCACAGCATAACAATATATTGTGCAAGGTGAGCGATTGAGACAGGGAATTTCTACTATTGTACAAAATACATGAAATCAAGCACTTTCAATTAGACCTATGTCTATTTATATGTTTTCTGTTTTTTTCTCTCAAATTCACAATCTTTCAAGGATTTTAAGGACCCTGGGGAACCTGCATGGTAGATAGTGTGCAGGATGCAACACTTACTTTGGTCTTGGTGCTGATAGGCTGAGATTTGACCTTGTCATCTTTGCTTTTGGAAATTCTCAGGAACTGCTTCAGGTCTCCCTGGTATCAAAAAAACAAAAAAGATTATAGTATTATATCTGGTCAAATCATTTAAAATCGTATGTGTTTGTCAGTGTGAGCTTCTTTCCCTGTGTGCTTACCAGGTCATAGTACTCTAGGATCGTGTAGTGGGGCTCCGCCTCCCTACACAGGCCCAACAGGCGGACAACATTGGGGTGGCTGAGCTTGGCGAACATTTCAGCCTCGCGGCGGAAGTCGAGCTGGAGCTGTTCGTCTCTGGTCTGCAGGCTTTTCACCAACACCACCGTCTCCTCCTCGCTCTCCTCGATACCCTTAGCTTTGCATAGCAGCACCTCACCAAACTCCCCTTTGCCTGAGTAAACATTCACACCACAGAGCAAATATCAGAGCACATGTTTGAAAATCAATGTCGCACATCTACAGCGTGTTACAGCTAAAGGATCAGGTGACCTTCTGTTAAATTAGAGTACAAGGAGAGTCATTCTCTGTCAGTACATGCAAAAGACAACTGTATAAATCAGCCTACCTAAAGTAGTGATGGTTTGTAGGTTTGCTCGAGGAAAGTGGAGCTTATCGTTGTTGACATGGCTGTGGCGTTTTTCTGTTGTTGCCATGGTACCCATGTTGGTGAGGGCCACCTCTTCCTGGATCTCAGTGGTGGTGTGGCCATTTTGTTGAACAGCCCCTCCTGTTGAAGACAACACACATCCAACAGGGTCAAAGGTCGCAGACATAATGTAAATCTCAATAGACATTAAAAAGCACTGCAAATGTGATGTGTGTCCACATAAAGTGAAATGTATTCAACATTGTCTTGTGAAAACAAAATGAGTTGCTCTGCTCAGCCAAATGCGGATGGTTAACAAAGAACACGTTGATAAACATCGATAGTTTTTTTTTTTTCAGCTTTGAGCAGCTCCTCCATTTTCCTCTGTACAACAACGCACCCAGAAATTGAAGTTTCTTTGTGTGCGTATTCACAGTTTTGAGAATATTTAATCATGCCTCTTTTCCAGTGTTAACACGCTTACAGTCTGCCCAGAGCTAATGTTTACTGTGGAACTAATGTCTCATCAAACAGTCTGATGATAAATGCAATACACACGATGAACACAAGATGGCAGCAAATATCTTAAACCTTTCAACACCACTTTAAGGACCACAAGGTTGAGGGAATGTCAACCGCTCACATATCCTCCTGGCTGATTTTGCAACCACCAAACCACAACTTTATAGACATTCTCCTCCACCAAACATTCATACCGTTGAGACACTCCATCTCCGGCTCCTCTCCGTCCTGGCCTTTCTGCAGTCTTTTGGCGTTGCGTCTCTTTTTGCAGTAGAACATGAGTCCCAGCACGACGATGATGTAAGCCACGGCTGCTCCCACTGACAGACCGATGGTTTGGATCATCTTGTAGGGAGCCTTGTCCCCGTCTTCTTCGAAGGAATGCACTGGTTTGTCTGTTGGGCACAGGCGGAAATTATGGTCAACTAAAAATGCTGTGGAAAAAGTCTTTAAACAATATCATCTGCTGTGTTACATTGTTCAGCAAATTTTGTTTTAGCATCATAAAGGGTATGCAAAGTTACATTTAACTGTGAGACAGATCGAATACAGTTATGATTTGCAAAGTTAATTCCATACAACAAGTGTTAAAAAGCTGTCACACAACTTACACAACTTGCCCTACACAAGGAAGCCCTTTCATAGATTAAGGGTACTTGCATTGAATCCTAACACAGTTAAAACCATAATACTATCAAAAAACACACAGTCACTTCATTCAACAAGTATTTTTATGAGTTGTCCTGCTAACTCAGTTACCAGTCTGGCTTCCTGGGGCAGTGCTGTCACGCTGACCCTGACAAGCTACAGCAAACATCTAAAACCATGTCTCCTACTTTGAACTAATCTGGAATACCATCCTGTTGATTTGGGAGAAAATGAGTTGATATGGGACACTAATGCAAGTGTGTGACTGTAATTTTCAGCTTCAGTCAGCACACAAGGAGCCCCAGAGTGTGAGGCATTATTAGATCTACTGTCTGCCCAATCCCATCACCTCAGTGACAGGCGTGGCGTCAGAGATGTGGCTGTGGTTATTAACCTGTCGAGATGGATGACAGGCAGCGGGTGAAGGTTTAATTAATGCCTTCATCCTTCACTTGTGATGGTGGCGCACGCCCCCATGTGTGCACCTTTGTTCCTGGTAAAGGTAGCCGGTGTGTATGTATGTTTGTGTGTCCATGTGTGTGTGTGTGTGTGTGTGTGTGTGTGTGTGTGAAACTCACCTACTACATACAGCTGAGCCACACGGTCTTTGATGCTGCAGCTGTTTCCTGCCACACA
The DNA here is from genome assembly GCF_006386435.1 of Epinephelus moara. Lineage (NCBI taxonomy): Eukaryota > Metazoa > Chordata > Actinopteri > Perciformes > Serranidae > Epinephelus > Epinephelus moara. The sequence continues at coordinate 13,838,891 of NC_065524.1, forward strand.
TGTGTATCTGCCTGTGTCATCTGTAGTAACATCTGTAATCACCAAGGAGCCATTGGGCATCTTCTGGAACCTGAAGGAAAGAAAGGACAAAGAGATGAAGGGGAGGTCTAGAGGTCCACTACACCTACACAACAGCCTCAAGAATGCTGCCCTTATCTTATCCTAAATCCCTTTTAGTTTCGTCTGAGGTTCGCTCGTACAAGTGTCTCAAGTTGAAGGCAGCATGCCCTCTTAACTGCACACACTTGTCATACAATGCCTGTTTGAATCTGTTCATGAGCAGGTGGCTGTGTGTTAGATTTGATCATTAGCATAATCAACACCCCTAAAAGTGCTGTAAAAAGGCCGCCTGTTCCACTCTGTGTGTAAGCTTAATTCACAAACTAGATTTACCACCTTGCGGTTGTAGGCCTCCACCAAGCAGTGAAGCTGCAGCTACAGTTTGCATCAATGTCTGTCCAGACTCACATGTGCCCTGAGAGTTGACTGTTTTAAATAAGGATGTTGGAGCAAAGAAGCAGCAAACTGTAAAACATGGATGCTTCATGCATATCTTCAAGCCGGCAGCACAGAAGATCTATACATTCAGCACAGTTTCAAGGTGGGCACGCAAGATTAGAGTCATCAATTCAGTATCCAACCATGTGTCTCCCCTTCTGTTCCTGAGTTATGGAGTTGATGATGATGATGTCACAGTGGAGTTGACCTTGGCTCTTTGGATATAAAATGACATCACTTCATCATTTTATTCTTTTCTATTTATTCCATTGTATTTGTGTGAAGGTTTTGTCATAATTAGCGTATGAATTCCGGAATTATGGCTAAATACATGTTTTGTGAGGTCACAGTGACCTTGACCACCAAATTCTCATCAGTTCATTAAGTCCAAGAAAATAAGTGAATGTGGCATACTCCTTTAATCACTCTGATGTGCCACTCAGAACAAATCTGTTTGTAAGAGACTATCTTGAATGAGGGCCATTATATTCAGGTGTGTAACACTATATTAGCACATGCTAAATCTATAATGGACACACAGAAATTAAACTGCAGTCAGTCCAGTTTGGAACCAGTAGAACTGTCTAAAGACTGATTAAAAGTCACACAGGTGTCTCATTTACCTTCTGTTCTTACTGATGTCCAGCGTCTTGTCTTTGACCATCCAGTGGATGTGAGGCTCGGGGTCGCCGGTGGCCTGACAGTGCAGGATGGCCGTGTGACCTTGGTACACCGTTGTATTCTCTGGTTCCACCTTAAAGCGAATGTACACTACATGTGCACAAACAGGCATGGACAAACACACATGCTCATTAATACAACACTGAAACCACAACTGGGCCATAACATTTCCTTTGCAGACTGTGGTGACTGTGGTTAACATCTCAGTTACACACCAAGACTCAAATGCAATTCATTAGTGGGCAATAAAGAGGCCACCAAGTGCACAGTAAATGCTGCTGTGTTTGGCACTTGATGGGAATGATCAATGACTGAGACCACAAGTCCTTTGGATGTGGGA